>NC_044017.1:16430277-16755555 GCF_900496995.4 Aquila chrysaetos chrysaetos | reverse complement strand
ACGGCACATTTACAGTTAGGAGTATTTCCAAAAATCCTGTTATGTTCCAACCTGTTTATGTTCAGAAGAAGCAAAACGCCAATACCACAACTTTAGAACATCCAAACAAGCCTCAATAAAAACTTGAAGGAAATATTCACCAAAATATGCCTTTTTATTGGTGGCTGCAACAGTAGAATTATAATACCAAGTTATATATGAAAAGTTTGTATGAGTACTAATTTTGTTCCTAACATTATATTTAGGAAATAGCATGACACACTTCATCCTTAAGCCCTTCTTAACCATAAAACACCACAGCTGGACAACTGGGAATAGTAACAACAGTTCAGCAACTGAACACACAAATACAATCAATACAGAGAAACAGAATAATTTGTTAATTGGTTAAGTCCTAGAGAAACATTTTTTCAGTGAAACAAAATTCTTCCAAAGAATATGACAAAAAAGTAGAACAAGAAGCATAATTTTGTAAGGAATACTGTAAAAGAAATATATAAGCAAGCACATGTAACTGCAGTACGATTTTAACATTATTCCAATTAATGCACACATCTAAGAGGCAAAAGACATAACTGCATTAGTATTTATATTATAAACCAAGTTCAAAGGTTAGTATTTATCATGAGGGTTGGAAAAGCAAACCTGTACAGGGGCAGATTCTTTTGTTGCGTTTACTACTGTTATATACTGGTATCTATGAAGACATGAACTGAAGCTACAAGGATCCATACCTCGCCCACTGCCTTGACTTTGTTTCCCAGAACTAACATTCCAATTGGGATACCTCTAAGGTTAGGGCAGCTTCTGATGTTGTGACCTGACGGACCAGTCTTCACTACCTTGTACACTCCAGGTCCACCTCGAAGGAATGGCATATCTTGTTCTTGCATCACTGCTTCCTGTGGGCAGTGTGAATTTAGGTCTTTGAAAAAATCATCAGTATTAGACCTAGATTCCTGGGAAATTAAAAAAAAAGGCAAAACAAAACAGAACAGAATAAAACCTATTAATAATACCTTTGAACTCTTTAGATAAGAAATAATTATTTCAAGACTACAACAGCTAAATTTCAAAGCTAAGAGATATTAGTTACATTGCTAATTTTAGTGTGCAATGATAAACAACTAACTACTAGTGAATTGCATATTAATTGAAAAGTCACCATATTACTCTTGAAACAAAAGTGGTATAAATGTAACCATTTATATAAAGGAATATCTCATATCTACCATTCGAGACAAATTATTTACTCTAACCGCTTTCACTAAACCTTGTTTCATACTGACATTTATCAGGATACACGCTCACTCCTCCTGCTGTATTTGCAAAATTTTGTGAAAAAGTCTGGGGCTCTGTAAAAGGAATTTGAATATTATCCCTTTCTAAATGATATGCTTCTTTTTTGATTTCACATTTAGAATACATTGTTAATTTAAAGGTAAAATTATGACAAAGAGAACAGCAACACCATAGATTCTTAAATGCACATGTAAATATTAGTGCATATTTATTATTTTCACTATGACAATAAAAATGGCCTGCAAATTTATTTCACCTGGTACCAATTACAGATTAAATATATACCTAAATCTGAAATGGAAAAAAAAAAAAAGAGTTTCCTACCAAGAAAAATTGGTAGTTACTAAAAGAAGAGACATATTAGCATTGATTTTTCAGCCAGCCATAGCTTAATAAAAAGGCTATTGTACAGAAAAATATAAGGGATGGATATAACGTAACGCACATTTATATCAGAAGAAAGCAAGTGAAAAGCAGGAGCGAGCTCTGTTATGCTTATAATGCAAGTCATAGGTGCTTTTAAAAGAACATCTGAAAGTTAAGAACTAAGTAATGCCCTACAGGATGAAGCCAGTGGTTCACCTAGTCCAATATATTGTGTTTAGCAATGGCAACAGGAGACACTCTTTAGCATACAAGATTTTATTAGTGGTCTGTCCCTTTTATACCAACAGCATTTAAAATCTTTTTATTGTGGATGTTAGAGGGTATACCCTATTTTCCTTAGTGTTTATTTATTAATCTGATTTCTGTAAATTTCTTCTGAATGTGCTGATACTTTCTGCTTTCACAATCTCTTGTAACAACACCTTCCAGGAGTTCACTTCCTGCCATGTAAAAGAATACTTTCTTTTATCAGTTTTAAACCAAACTTCTGCTTATATTATTTCCTTTTTAATTAATGCAATTTCTTCTGATCTCTTTAATTATCATATTTTCAGCTTTTTGGTATGGAAGTCCATGCACTATGTCCAGACTCATACAGCAGTCTTTCCAAGAAACCTTTATACAAAAATGAATCTGTTCTGTAAATATATAACTTTCAAAGCAAGTTAATGCAAGCTGAGGCAAACTGGTTCAAGGAAAAAAAAAATCTGTATTGTTTTAAACACTGTTTAAACATTGTCTAGATCTTGATATAATAATAAAGTAGTTTATTTTGGGGGAAAAATTCAGTGGAAAAAACAAGTTTTTAAATCTCTAAACCAATATGTACAATGCTGAGTGTCATCTTCACTACAAAGTTCATATGAAAAAAAAAATCAATCTCAAAATGACTACAGGGCTGCAAAGAGATTTAGAAGAGCTCTTCTGTAGATAATTTATATGGCTTAACTGTACATATAACATAACTTGTTCCTATAATTGTGTAATTTTAAAAAAGATTAAGAATGGGCTGAGTATTTATTAAATATTTGTGGCTTTACTCATACAAATATCATCTTATTAGATGCTGCAACTTAATGTGTACCCTCCAACAACAGAGAAAAATTTACTAGCACATTCTACATCAAAAAGAGAATGAAAGCCTTTATTATGTTACTAGGCCATCTCTCTGAATTTCTGATTTGGTTTGTTAAAAAAGGAGAGTGCTACTTGTGAATTAATGAAAGTTCAGTAATCTGCCTTGGTATTTTTTTCTTATCCTAAAGGAAGAGACAGATACACAGCATTCTATGCAAATCTGCTATTTCCTGTAAAAATAATTCAAAGTAAAACAGACTTCAAAGAATATTTAGTGTAAAGTTGAGTCATAAGGTACAATCTGAAAACATGAGATACAATGTGACTATTCCTGTCATTTAACTCACCTTAGGGGGTAAAGCTTTGGAAGTCCATGAAAAAAAGTCCAAATCCCTTACTCCTTGGCTAGCATTAAAGACATTCTGAGCAACAAAGTTTAAAAAAAAAGACATATATCAACAAAGAAATGGGAACAAAGAAACATTGGAGGAAGAAGCTCGAGGTACTATAATGCAAACTTTCTCCACAAGTAAATTTACTGGTAGAATGTTTTGCAAAAGGGGAAAGTTTTATTTTCCTCATCAAGTCACCTGAGTCCATTGCTCACCATGGCAAATCATCCATTAAACAAAACCAGTTTAGTATGTCAAAAGC
Source organism: Aquila chrysaetos chrysaetos (assembly GCF_900496995.4). NCBI lineage: Eukaryota > Metazoa > Chordata > Aves > Accipitriformes > Accipitridae > Aquila > Aquila chrysaetos. The sequence continues at coordinate 16,752,135 of NC_044017.1, read as the reverse complement.
TCGAAATGGATGTAGTGTGTCATGCCATTTACTGAAATTAAGAGCCAGACATTTCTTATAAAGCTTTAGACTTTGTGCACAGAAAAATCCCACTTTTCTGTTACAATTAAACAGTAGTTGGTCCCACCACAAACCATGGTTTTATAGCAAGACAGTCTGCTATTCTGAAAGATAATTTCAAGTATTGCAAGACAACTGCACATGGACTTTTAGTCACCGAGTCAGAACTGAAAAGATGCAGAAGGGCTAAGCCCACTATCATTCAAAGCAATTCACTTGCACAGAACGATTTCACCAGTTTGCACATCAAAATCGCACTCTTTCCCAGAGCCAAAAATTTCACAGTGTGTTGTAAGGAGAACGATTGCTAAGATTTCATTAATTTTATAAAATATACAATGCATTTACTAGCTTGTTATGAATTATCATAAACCAAACAGAGCTGCCAGAGAGACATCACTAATTTTATAACCAATTGCCTGTACTATAGAAATGAGCACTGCTGTCCTGTGTATTTTTTCCTCCCACAGAACAGCTAGGACAGCATTTTTTAATCATTGGAAAACATGAAAAAGCAGCCATCTTTTGTCCATAAACTGGTTTCCACTCATTTCAAAGAAATTTTCACCGTTCCTGTCAAATGAAAGAATTAATAGTACATATATAGTATTTATGACAGAATCCCTTTGGCAAAGCAACCATTTTATCTATATGAACAGAGGTATCAAAATCTTATTCCCTATCCCCATCCTGATAGGGGAACCAAGTGAAATCCCCAGACAGCAGTCACGTTAAAATTTAACAGTAGTTAAAGAAAAGGCAATGAATCCCTCTAAGCAGAAACAAGTACAAAACACTCTTGGCATGCCTCCTCCTCTGTATTCCTTGAAAAAATATTAACATGGTAAAAGTAAATAAACCCATGCTTCTATCTCATGATAGAAGCAAATCATCTAGCTGTATACTGTTTGCAAAACTTCTGCTTACATCAAGTTTCAGCAATACAAATGATTTGCAATTTTGACAAAACCAGGGAAATTATCAAACACCAGTATTTCCTTAGAATTTAGTAGCTCTACCCAAAATTGGAAGAGGTACCAATGCACTAGCGAGATATGTTTTGGGGCATTGGGGAAGGTGGGGAGGGTTTTAGGAAGACTGGCAGAGTAAAGGCTTATCAATTTGACAGAAAACTACGACAACTATAAAAAGCCTACATTTGCCTAATGAAAGTGTACTTCATAGGCATCCAACGCAGTTTAACCAACTGATTACATTACTTTGCAGCATATCTCATATTTTGTGATGGAATTCTACTGTACACAGAAACATGGACTACCCATACCTAAAATATTTAAGTACCTAAAATATTTAAGTATCACTTCAAAGATCTATTTTTGTATGTTATAAAGCTGTATGTGTAAAACATACAAAAGAAACCAACAGCAGTGAAGCGCGACCATGCTGGCTTGGCAACACCGAGATGATCAAACTAGAAGCTCTCTTTTGCTCTGGGAGCTTTAGAGCTTCCTGGCTATTAGCACACTGTACAACAGTTTAGATGAATAGATCAGGCACGTATTTGAGAATTACATTTTCATTCTGAAGAAACTACTACATACAAGCTTTATATTTAGTCCTTATGCTACCATCTGTAGAGTTAGTTCATGTTTTCCTTTCAAGCTTCCTCTTCCAAAAACTAAAAATAATTTCAGGAATTCATACTTTTTTCCAATAAAGTTTAAGTTTCAGAAATAAAAAAATTAAATATAAATTACTTCATTTTGCCACAAAAAATTAGTAGACCATTAAGAAGCATTTAAAATCTCAATTGATATTATTTTTCAAAGCGAAGGCTTATCTTGAACAACCATCTTGACATTTTACCCAACATAGTCTTACTCTCCAATTGCCTTCCATCCTGCCTAAAATGACAATAGAAATTTCTTGTGAATGTCCTTCAATGTTTCCACAGAACATTCAGCTTTCTGAGGTTCTGTGATCAAACACTGCAGTCTACATACTAATTTTGGTTCTTTCTTCCACTGCAATAATGGTTTGAAAAACCCGCAGTTTCTCAATCCTGCTTGCCTATGGTGGCTGGGGAATGTAATAATAATATAACTGGGCAGCATCATACAATATTCCTTACAATAAAGTTTTACGTTTAAAATGCAGTAACAAAAACATACTTAGAATATGATTTTTAAAAAGTCATGTTCCAGAGCTTGACCAAGATAAAAGTCTACTTCTTCCTCACGTGTACTGTTTTACGTCATATATGCCTTTCTACTAAATACTGCGTGTAAGCATGAATACATAACTGTCTATGTAAGGAACTTAAGTGTTTTTTCAAAAACAGTTACCTGAATGTCAGAAGACAGAAGGAAAAATAACTACCAGGCATGGAAGCAGCTTATCCAAAACCGCAATCTATTCAGACTTATACTCTTATCCAAAGTCACCATCTCTTAAACTCATAGTCTCATAATTGTGTTACCTACAATGGACTGGATGCACAATTTTAGATCAATGGCTACATAGCAGTTCCTCATGAAAGGAGAGAGCAACAAAAGGAACAGATTTGACTACGCAGATTTTCTAAGAAGGTAAATGACCACAACTCAAATAAATAAGAGTCTGGTGACTACAACAGATCTCTGCTTTCCTATGATCACTTGTCTTTAAATATGATAGCTTTGATCAAAATATACAGAAACAGTATATTAAGGAGATCTAGGACACTCAATGTTTGCTTTATCATAAAATATCTAGTTTATCTCAATAAATAAACATAAAATGTAGATACAATATATACATCAAGAGGACAAGAGGCTAAAATTAACATTGCTGAAAAACTACTGTTTTTTCTTTGTTCACTGTTCAATTAATACAGTGACAAAACAGAATAATTAAAGCATTCTATTAAAAATATACTTTTTACATATTTTAGAAAATGTACTGAGAGATTTTATTTACTTAAGGGATGATTACAAAAAGCCTGTATATTTAAATGTGACAAAGTAATGTAATTGGAATTGACAAATCTGCACACTCATGAGCTGAATAAAAATGGAATCTAATAAAGGTAATATTATTAATTTCAACAGGGAATACCATGACTAATTCAGCCACTTGATTTTCCATTTGTAATTTTAGTCACATGAGAGACTGTTCCAGTCTGTTTCCTTCTTCTGAAACTAATACTGGTAGAACAGCTTCGGATTCAAAAAATCTTGTATATTAACAGATTTTGTTTTTAACTACATTCTGCTCATCGTGTCATTCAGTCACCCAAATCAATAACAGGATGAGCAGATATGGATTATTTCACAATTTAACCTACAGAACCTTTAGCATTTATTACTTAATTGAACATCTTTTGCCACATGAGTCATTCACCTCTAGAGGACTGCACTGATCAAATTTGACAGCTTACAAATACAGTTCTTTTCTTGGACAATTCAGAGAAAAAAAAAGATAAATTTTTGAATATTCTCAACTTAGTAATCACCTTAAAAGATATTTTATTTTAAAACTTTCTACCAAGAAAGCAGTATCGCTTTATATGATCAAGATTTAGCAGGAAAGAGAGTTTTAAGCTAAGGTACAAGAATCAGGAGCTTACAAAAGAGTTTACTGAATTTCATCAAGTTGTGTGGTGCATAATGCTAGAATTGCATGCAGTAAAGACTAAGGCATTCAAAAGTAAACCACCGAACCTTGACTTTTGTTTTGTGGCCTTTAAGAGAGAAAGAAAATGTTAGAGAACTTTTTTTTTTTCCTTTTTCCTCTTATTATTATCACTCAAACCAACAAATCTTAATGCTTAAATATGGTCATAATGAAATTAAATAGTTTCAGGACATGCTAAGTCCTTTCAAAAATCTGAAAATATGAGACAGATGCAAAGAAACCTTCCATCTGAAACTAGCTCAAAACACATCTCTTATTATACATAGCTACATTGTTACAATAGTTGCTTTTGTAAGACTTTTGCTACATTGGCCACTGTCTGCTTACTGATCAGAAGCTAAGAAAGCATGTGACTTTTACCTTGTGTCATTAAAGACGTAATGTAACTGGTTACTTAAAAGAAAATTAGGCCTATCTACCAGCTCCTAATAGTCTAAATGGTATCAAAACTACTTCACAGCACTGTTTAAGGAAAAAAAAAAAAAAGGCAAATATTTTATCTGAACTTTACAGAAGCAGAGAGTGAAATGTATGATAATTAAATGCTGGTTTTCACATTTCATAGTACCTGACCTACTTATTCAAATGAAATTTGAATTTTCAAGATTATATTATCAAGATTGAATGTTCAGTTATTGATTTATGACAGCCATTTCCTTTTAGGCTTTTCTCAGGGAGCACAGGATATGTTCTCTAGAAATAAGTGTGTCATAGAGCCATTTGAAATACACCAACTAATAAGTTCTTGCTAACCACATACATCACTGCTGAGCTCACAACTGTTCCCTTCAGCAAGTAAAAAAGTATTAGAAATAGTTAAACTAAAAAAAACCAAACAAAAAAAATCTAACTGAATATAATACCCATCCAGACTCACAATATTTACTGAAGTTAACTACTTAGTTAGTCAAGGTGAATTCACTTCTGTCATGGGTAAACAGGTAAAAATCAACTGCTGCATACAAATACTGTTTCATGAAAGTATAATATAGCAATTTTCTAATACGTATCAATTTCTAAGGCCAAAAATATGAGCAAGATTTTAAGCAAAGCTTAATTTTTTTCCATGTTTTCATACATTCTACAACAAACTACATAAATATGCCTGTCATCACAGTGTTTGAGTGACTGATGGGTGGCTGACTACAGAAATAATTTGCTTTGCAAAGGCAATATCAAAGTAATTTCCAAAATAAGCATTTTATTGAAAGAAATATCCAAATAGAATTATATCAACAAATAATTTATAGACAAGAAGGTGAACAGGAAGAAGATCTAGTCACATCATGTAACAGTATTTGTCAGAACATGGGCTGCAGCCACAGGGGATTTATGAATTGCCAGATTTGGCTACTAGCAAACAGCCCAGTTTCACTGGAACTGGGAATATCTCAGTTCTTCTATGATTGGAAAACATGAACAGGATGACATTACTGGCTGCAGGTGTTTAATTTGGCCAAATATTTGTTAATGGTCTTCAACTGCAGCAGCAGCTCACTCATATAAGACAAAGCAAATCTAAATAGCAGTATTTGCAATTAGACCTGGTTCTTGCATTCTGGTCTGAAGAAACCAAGGTACTGCCCACTCTGAGGAATGCACAAAACCAGACGAGCCAGAATGGCCTGCACTTTCATAAATTTTTTGAGAAATCTTGGTTTGGCTACTATACTTTTTTCTTTCTTTTTTAAATTTTTTTAAACTGTCTCTTGTTTCCAGAAGAGATGTAACCTTTGAATTGTAGTGATGCTGATCACCATTAAAGTTATCCAGATAAATTATGCTTACTCTTATTATAAATTCAGTCTTGATGCTCTGGGATTCTTTGATAGCTAATAAATTGATAACTCAAGGATTCAGGTGTAAAACTCACAAAAAATATACACAAAAACCAGCAGAGCCTAGAGAACTTTTCAAGTTTTTTTAAAAAAAGCCTCAATTACATTGATTCACTGCAGGCTGCAAGCCTCTTCTGAAATCATGGCATCAGTAGACCACTTTACAGACATCTTGCATCAGAAACACCTGGTGCAGACCACAATCTAATATGATTATACTTTTGTACGCTCTTATAGTGGTTCTTGCACTTTTGTTTCTCTTCTAGGAGAAGAGGCTTCAACACAAAAAGCCTCATCCCTTTCTACACTCCACCCTCATTACACAATAGCCCTCAAAAATGCAAACACATATAAGGTAGTATTTGGTAATTAAAATATTGTTTACCTCAGGACTCATTTGCAGCCTTAATTAAAGAAAGTCTTGTAATGAGGATAGAGTGTACTTTTGGATATTTTTCAAAGGCACCTTTTACTTACGTCAACAGGTACCAGAAGGCTCTTGCCAAGATGTTGGTTAAAAGAGAGACACCAGGCTTCAGTGTAACCATTCATGTTAGGAACATACTTCTTTATTGTCTCATCATTCAGCCTCAGCCAAACACCATCATCATTGTGGATCTATGGGAAACAAGCAACAAAAACGAGCCATGCCCTCCTGTAACCATTCTGTAGCTAGTAAGGATTAAAAGACTTCAGACAAACAGACAATAATAGCAAGGAAGTAATGATCTTCACTGTGCTGACATAATGTAAGAAGAGGTAAAGAGGAATATTGACAAAATCAGAATTTCAGAGCAATAGGAGGCATATCTTTTTAGAAGGCAAGGTGCGAAGATAAATTTAAATCAGATCATGCAATAACAAGAGTTGCTTTGAGAGAAGAGAGGAAAGAAAGCCAAGCCTCCATAAGCCTCATAAGTTCCCCACTTTCCATTTTTCCACTGCTGATATAACTTAGTAAATTGCAAAAATATTCCTTGTATATGAAGTTATATTGTAAGAAAAATACATGCATAGTAGTCTAACACACTAGTGATCTCTCAGAAGTGTAAGTGAAAGATGTAATGAAAATGACACCTACATCTGAATTTTTGTGTAGAGTTGAAATAGTAAGTCATGAACAGCTAAATCTTTAGAGATATTATTATAAGATGAACTCTAGGAATTTTGTTTCCTCATATCAGAGTCTCAAAAGTTTGTTACAGGTTTTCAAGTAAGTAAATTAAAAAGAAATGACAGCTTGAAAAACTAAATTAGTAAATATTTAGATTTTTGCAATTTATACTCTTATGTTCTTAAGTTGTATATATCAACATCTAAACATGAAAGAAAACATTATTTGCATGAATTAACTTTACATCTTAGCCCAATTTTCAACAGAAATGTCTTATTAATTACCTCGTCAATGAAAGTGATGGATCCATTGACTTTCACTATGCCTATTTGCTCACTCTGAAGGGAAGGGTGGCTACGGATACGAAGCCCTGCACTGTCCTTGGCCACAAATTTGCGAACCTAAGAGAAGCAAAGGAAGACAGTAAGGAAGAAAAAATTGGAACAGAGCTCTCAAAGAGTAAAAAGAAATAGGTTTAACAGATTCTGAAATGCTAGTGACAAGATGCCAGTCTTAGAGTTACAGTTTGTTGCTAGTTTCCCATGGCTGCTGTGTATAACTTCGCTTTTTTTATATAACCAATAAAGTCATAATGTGCAAAAAAGCCCTAAAAGTGCATTGACTCAGTCTTGGAAAGATCTCTTGTTATACCACACTATTCAGTACAAGCTTCCAATTCTTTCAACTGCTCCCCCCTCCATTTTATTCATTCTTGCAAGTTTCAAGGGTTTTGCCTTTTCAAATTTAGTATTTCCAGTAACCAATCAACCTGGGATTACCCGTTCTCATTTGTGCTACCGTAACATTGTTTAGTCAGCTTCTTGGCCAAAATTTGAATTTTTTTTTAACTGACGAGTTAAAGTAGCCATGTAAAAATAGAAAAAACAACAGATCTTTCTACTTCTTTATTTTATTTTTCAAACAGCTATTTCAATAGTTCCTCCCTTGTTCATAAGAGGGTTAGATCAGATGCTCCTTGTTACTAGTTTGATTTACTACAGCCCCCAAAATTGCCCAGTTGTTGTTCTCTATCATTTTTTTCTCCATTCAAACAGATTATCAGGCACCTGTCCCATAGAGAACAAACATAAGCCATTTTGGTCTCTGGTTTTAAAAAGTGCGTATTTTCTATGCATGTGGTATACAACCTTTTTCTTGGAAAGTTATTTTCATACTCCACACGTAAAACTGAAAAAAGTATCAACTGAAGTATGGACTCAATCTTTAACTTAACATAAAGCACAGAATGATATGGAAAGAATAAACCCAGGAAAAAGTAACAGCTAACTGCATGAAGTAATTTCTTTTTTTCCTAAAGAAATTATTTATTTTAAGAAATTATATTTATTTTAAGGCTAATTTAAAAAAAAAACAAAACAGAAGCATGTAAAGAATTTCAACTGTAATGTACTCCAAAACATGCAAGGTTTTGCTTACTAACAATCCTGTTACTCCAAGGATTTAGATTTCTCTCAACAGGCAAAATTAAGACTTCCAAGGTCCTTTTAAAAATATAAGGCTGAATCACTGCTGACAGCATTCTCAACATAGACAAGCCTATAAACAAAGCCTTGCAAATTAGGGGTCCCCGCATTATTACCCCAAAATGTTACTTCAGAAAATCATGTGAAGGGTTGGCTAGAACTTGGATTAAAAACTTGAATTTAGAGGAAGAACAACTCACACTCAAGCTTTGGATACGCGCAGGCCTGGAAAGAGCATCTTTCCCCTTTGCAGCAGCTAACTAGTTAATAGAAAACTTAATGCTGTTAACTACAAACTGTTCAGGGATCAGATCCACTGACAGACAATACAACAAAAAACAGATGAAATGTTCTATTATGTTCATTTCTGACCATCACGAAAACCTTAATTGTCCGAGTCTTCTTTCTGCTATAGCATCTCTTTGCTTGGAATATTTCTCTCAGGCACAATGGTTCAGCAACTCTGTCCTCTAACAGCCCCACAGTCAGTTCTTCCATGGAGCATACACAAACTGGATTCCAACTAAAAGAAGTGACTAATGCAGAAAGGCTTAGCAATTAAGATGTACATCAGTGCACAGCAGTTTAAGAGCTTTGCTGCCATGCCTTCTTATTTGCTGAATCTGAAAAGAGGTACTCCCAGCAGCACAGAAAACTGCGTTATATAGGATAAAGCAACCTTAACAAGGGGGTTAACCTTCTATGAAGAGATGCACAAAACCATTCCCTGCCCAGAGCTTTTGGGTTTGGTGGGTTTTTTTGCAACTGATGCTAGGTACTTGTTCAGTCATGACAGCAGAAACAGTCAAAACATGTTAGTGACCAATCATTCTGGTACCAGTCTTGTCCCTTCCAATTCAGCTAAACTAGGACTGCTTTCTTCTAGTTGGTTCCAACTCCCCTGAATTACATTACATAGCTTGAAAGATAATGTTTCCCTCAATAGCATGTGGAATGGAATTTCCTGCAAATTAGTTAATCTAAGTTTCACAGCCAATGAGGAGGCAGCAGTTCTTATGGGTCGTATACTCCAGGCTGAGTCCAGATCACTATAGTAATCTCCTTTACCAACTTGGATGGACAGGAAAACCACATTTTCATCTGACTTCAACAGAGTCTAACAGAGAATGAAGAAATCAATACAAAATCATAATACATTATCCATTTTCAACTTGTGATTCAAGTAGGGTTTGACTACAAAATTGGAATGTTCCACTGCCTCAATGAAAATATTTTGGTGTTTCTAGTTGAGAACAGATCACCACTGAGAATGCACTGTTAGTGTCTTTTGGTTATAACTATCTGAATTTTTGGGCTGACAAAGAAGAGGAAGAGGCTTCTAGAGCTCAACTAAGCCCTTTTTCTCAGCAAAACATGATTTGGTATATTGGACTGTCTCTGATACATGTCTAATCTGCGTTCTTGGCTTCAGAAGCATGGAGCACAGTGAAATAATTACCTTCTGTATTATTTATAATACTGCTGTTCATACACAAAGAACTATTCTAACCTGGTTTGTTATGTGATTTATTATAACACAGAAGAAAGAAGACTGATAAAATGATTTACCATGAAAGGTCTAGTATATTTTTGCAGAATGCTCTACAGATGCTATATACAGGACAGAAAGATGGCTCCTTTTTCAAAGAGACTACAACTTGGAACGAGAAACAAGACATGCAAGCAGAACAACACAGGGAGATGATTGAACACTAAGTAATGCCTCAGAACACCAGAGGCCTAACTTTTATCAAGTACTTTTAACTGTCATGAAGACTGTTACTTGACAAAATGTAGCTATTATGTATGAACCAGTCACTTCAATTTCCACTGTAGTAATTGAAAAGAAAGACAGCACTTCCACCTAGCAATTTATCTCATCTTAGAACAGATGTTTCTCACACTTTGGTGACAGCAAACACCACATACGATTATCAGCTTGGATGGAGATACATTAAGTTCTGTGAGCTGAATCTCACCCAGTAGGAATTGGGAGTTTCAATTAAGATAATGAAGTAACCAGGAAGTCTTCCTTCCAAGAGAAGGGAGAAAGCCTAAAAGTATTTTTTTGGGGAAAAAAAAAAGCAACAAACAAAAAAACCCAACAATGAAAAACCCCAAATGCAATGAGGGATAAAACATTGTGTAGAAACTAAAGGTAAATTTATTATTTTTATTTTGAGGTGTAGGTCCAGGGAAAAGAATCTTGTTAGTGGCAGAAGCAGACACTAGATGCATTTACAGACTGGGGAACCATACAACAAAGTTACTGTCTCTAGATTAATCTGAAAATTGGAAAAGAACTAAATCAGGATGCGCTGTGTAGCTAAGAAGTTGGCAAACACCTGATCCTTTCTGTAACCATGTATTTCTTAGCCACCTTTGCAGTTGTAACAAGGCAAGGAAGGATAACCTTGTGGTATTTCAGAATTCCACATGTTTTAATTCATGTTATTCAATGAAAAAATGATTCAGCACCTCATTTAATAACCCTTCCTTTGCATCTAAGAGGAAGTGGAAGATGGTTCCCTCATCTGGGCATTTTCCTTATAGGACTGCCACACCACCTTTCACTTTTCTTCTGTTATTTGTGTCTACTTTAGTCCTTCAGGGTGGAACTATAAGGTGAAATGGGGAAGTCAAAAGCTACAGAAAGGGTAACTTTAAAAAGTAAAACCATGATATTCTAAGAAAGGAAGATACCACTAAAGAAACTAATTTTGGATTTTATATTGACTGAAGAAAGATCCTTATCACAAAACAAACAAAATCTTTGTAAAGCCTTTTGTACAATTAATTTCGTACTACAATATCAAAGATAAAGAACTAATAATAGTGCAGAATGCAGTCTGTGACTTTCATAAGAGTTGCACAACGTTTGTGCGACAAGCCAAGACTAAGGCAGTTTTTGTAGAGCTTCTAACAATTTAATTAATGGATAGACAGAAAGAAAACAGAATGAGTATCTTTCATTTTATCCAGTATATTCATTTAATTCCATTCAGCACATTAAAGTGATTTGCGAATATCCATAAGTACTGTACCACTATAACATGATAAAGTATGTATTAAACAACAGTAAAATCCCACCCAAATATAACTATCGGGGGTGGGGTGGGGGTTTTTTTCAGTTCTTCAAACCTTGTTTGGCTGAGGCTCTGCTTTTGGTTTAATAAGTTGGGTTCCAGGAGGTATCATTCCCTTTGGAGGGTCTTTTACTTTCACTTCTAGTCCAGCATCTATAAGCAAACAAAGACTAAGTTTAAAAAAAAAATATAAGGGGATATATCAGTTAAACAGTAACTACAGTTTATCTGTGCTACAACTCAGAGTAGGCAAAATAACCACTTGCTTATCTGTCTGCCATAAACAACACTTGCAGTTGCTTTCACATTGTTATTTGATACCTGTTACACCTTGTGTACACAGCACTATTAAGTAATTTTGTATCCTAATAGTGTCTGTAGGGCTATGTTTCAAGAAATAGTGAACACAGAAGAGTTTGATGTTTGAGGGGGGCAAGTGAAAGATCCTGGAAAGGCAATAGCTTATGCATGCTGTACTGCTGCAGATGCTAATCGCAAAATGTGAAAAAAAGATAAAAGTCTTAAAAACCAAGTTACGCAACCAGAAAAGGCCTGTAATGTAAACAGCCAGCATCTTTAATTAACAACACCGTTATAAAACCAGAAAGTATCAGAAAAGATCTCAACACAGTAACATTCTCAGATTTTAAAGAAAAATACATGTAAAGAAACAGTTCAAACTTAGGTAACAGATGGATGTAACCTTGAGTAATAATCTTAAAAGAAATAGTCTCAGCAATCACTGTTAAAGCCAAACTACAAATTAATGGTCTCAGTAGATCTTTTTGGTTTTTTTGTTTCATTTTACAGGGTGACCCTTTGAAGAGCAACAACTTGAAAAGAAGCAGCCAGACCTAGTGGTAAAACTGTTGGTTTCAGTAACATTTTTTTAAACAAGCGTGGAAGTAACAGAAGGAATCTAGAAGTACCAAGAACATAAAAGGCTTGAAACTGAGGAGAAACTAAGTGCTACCAGGACTTAAGCAGTTAAAAGCTGACAGAATTATGGGTCAAGCATAGGTACATGAAAGCTTGAGAGGGGATAGTAAGATACTATGATTGAACCAGAACAGAAGTTACATTGAAGAAGAATAGCATAGATAAGTATTAGAGTATACTCACACCTGTTTAATAACCAAGGTCAACAACTGTATTCTAGCATTTCTAAAAGTTAACCCTACACAATGGCTGAGGATGTAGAATCCACGTAAAAATATAACAGCAGCTGATTTGAACTACAGTGTAAAACTTGTCTCCAGGGATGGCAGACTGGAAAAATTACAACTGAGTGCACTGGAGGCTCCTATGAAGGAAAATGTTCTTGTTTGAGGAACAAAGATAAGATTCATAAAAGATCATTAATGGTTATCTTCTGTAGGTAACATAAAACTGAGCATCCCATTCCAATCCTATGTGAAATATGTGTGTTTGTATTTCTGAGTACCACTTTATGTATTTACAAAAGGTGCTGTACAGTATTGGGAAAGAGGAACTGCTGGTGCTGGCGAACTCATTAAACCCTCCTGTCAGATCTGGGCTTAACTACAATGCCTTCAATCTCTCTACTGCCATCTTCACCATACCACCACTAAGACTAACAAGAGAGTATTCAAGATACAGACTTTTTTTGGGAGGGGGAATCTTTCCGCCGCATGCTATAGTATCTCATAGTATACTCCCAAGGACCAGCAAGACAACTAAAAGATTTTCAGCATAGAAGAAACCCAAAGGATTTAAAAATTAGTACAAATAATTGAGACTTAGGGTAGAGTATCAGTTAAGACCACACTTTCTCAATTCTTCACAGAAGAAATTACATTATTTACTCCTGCATGGTCAGGAACAATTTCTGCTTTCCTTAGGTTCCTCAGTGTTTTTTGTTTTTTTTGTTTGTTTGTTTGTTTGTTTTTCCACCTTTAACTATACATCTCTGTCACTCTCAGCTGAAACAAGACATTTTTCTTGCAACAGTGAGAGTAGGTAATAAGATACTCTATTAATCTGGTAGTCTAACCACATTATAAATACGTGATTTGCCACATATGTCCCTATTTCCATAACAGAATAGCTGTGGTCTTTTTTTTTCTTCTGAGAAAGAAGAGAGAATTAGATAGAAAGCTTCTGAACCAAAACTTGGGTGCTAAGTTTTGCTATGAACTGTAATAATAAATCTTAGGAGCACCAAGACATACATTTATCAGTATACAAAGTGGATTTAATATAAATTTATGCTTAAGTATAGTGAAAAAATTAAGTACCTATTTCAATGCCATCTATAGTAACGTGAATGGTATAGAGACCAACAGCTCCAGGAGTCCAGTTCGCACAGTATGTACCATCATTATTGACTCTGATCAACATGTTTTCACTGGGTCTAGGCATAAAAAAACCCCAACAATTGAAATCATTAAATAATTATTGTCTTCCTGGAAATCATCTGTAATACTTAGTTTGAAAACTATTTTTTCTGTCAGATCATCTAAATAGCATTTTCCCCCATCCAATGTACGAACCCCATATTATTTATTATGAAGTTATAACCCTCTGCCACATTTATTTATAGCAAATGATCAAAGAACACCTTCAGAGAGTAGATAATATGAATAAGGAATCAACATTAGAACAATTAAGAATGAAGGTTCTTAAACTAAATCTCTAAATTTAAGAAAAAAATATAATAATACACAATTTTTATAGTGTTTCTACCCTCAGACAAGATTACCTGGCAGTGAAGGCTTGTGAGTCTAGGTGTAAGCAGAAGTGACAGGACATGCTAATTTAAGTCCCTAATAAAAAGTAATTTTTTAATGTTTACCTCTTTGGTGTTGGTGAAGCAAAGCGTAGTTCTTCAAAAGAATAATTTTCATATGCCTACAAACAAATTAAATTCAACAAACATAAAATCAACAGTTACAAGTTATACTGCGGTCATGAATAAAAGAAAGCAGAGTATTTTCTCAAAGAACACACTAATCTAACTTTACACTTACCAGAAGCATTGATCAGGGAACCAGAAACAAATTCCAAAACACAGAAACACAGACATATATATATACACACATGAAAAAAATATCTTCACTTTCTCTTTAAATTGCCATTATTTAGATAATAAAGATAGCTATTGCTAACAAAAACCTTCGTTCACAGTCAAGTCTTTGAATCTCTTCTAATCTCACTTGTATAGAAAGCCTTTGAATGCAGGTAGTGTCTTGAAGACCACGTGAAGATAAGAAAGCAGATGTTGCAGGTCAAAAAATGCAAATCAGCCCAGTGGATTTATCAATGGAATTTTGGATCCTCTTTGTTTCTACTCAAAGTGAAGAAGAAATTCCCTCTGTATTGAGGTGATATTTCCATTGATTCCCACTACAAAAAAACCTGGTTCATTTTCACAGATTCTTGTGAAATAACTACACTGATAAGGCCCATAGGAAGTGAATAATGATAGTGCTAGAACTGCACAAAGTACCTCAGCAAGAATCTCGCTGGGCTGCAATGGTTGCTGAGTTATCAGATTCCCGTGTTCAATCAAAAACAACAGGGGGAGAAGAGGTGAGATAAGAATATTTGAACATTCATGCAGATCAGCCATTTTGGGTCTCTATACAAGGATATAGTTTTGGGTATCAGTGCCCCAAACATGTCATGATTTATTGTCACGAAGTAAGAAGCTAGAGTTTCTAATCATATTTGGATGTTTCTATCAAGTACTGATACAACATGCAGGCTGGTATAAAACAAAAAGGACCAGGGACATCTGCATTTTACACTGAAATGAGTGTGCTCAGTAATGCAGAGAGGGAAGTAGAAGAGAATATTTACACTTTCTTGAATCAGAAAAGTTGTTAACAAGCTAATCAAATACAGCAGGTAACACATTTGCATCTCCCAGAATGTCAGACAGTCCTGAATTTAAGCAGTAAAATATCAGCTATCTTCTGAATGAAAAAAAAAATGTCAAAGTTTTGGATGGCAAAGACTTAATCTGAAAGGAACCTCTGGAAGATTCCCCAAGAAATGTGTTAAATATAGAAGTCAAGCATGTTTCAACAAGAAGAGACAGACACTTTTTGTATTTTACCTTGGTGTGTGTCTTTCACTTTTTATCTTTTTGTAAAGATTTGTACTATTATTATTTATTCAGACAACTTTAAATGAACACTTGTGTTTTCATTTTATCCTAGCCTGATTCAATTAAAAAATGATTACATGTTAACAAGCTAACATCAAGCATTCCTCACTCAAAGGGTCCATCAAATCCAGAAACGAATTTCTAAACACCCTGCACTTGCTCCACCATCACTTACTCCAGAGTACTGAATGCGTTGCAAGATGTGCCACCATAACAGTTGCATGAGCAGATTTGACACCTATTACCGGAAAAGAAGCAACAGGTACCAGTGGCCAGTGGTTATCAGAAATTGCATCTGGGCTCCAACTTTGAATAAATAAAGTATTTTTTTTCCCCACTCAAGTCACTGGTAAAATTACCAAGTAGCATCAAGCCAAGAAGTGATCTTTGCAGTGTCCCAAATAAAAAAACAAACAACAAACAAGCCAATCACACTTGTCTCCTTGATATACACTCCCTGGCTATAAATACCTTTTCAGACATGTGATTTAACAAGTTTTTAAAGCCTTTGTTGCACACCATACTGATTTCATAGTTCTTTCATTGATCCATTAAGACACTATTTAGTAGCCAGTTACACTATTTACATATAGCTACTGTAGCACTAACTTCTGCAGAAAACAAACCTGTACCATCTAAAAGATGCTAGTTTGCTGATTTTTTTCCCCTCCATAAATCCATACTGATTATACCAAGTCTTATCCTTCTCTAACTCCTGATTAATGAGGTCTTATTAAGTCATCTAACCACTAGTTATACACATTATGTCATGTCTCTTAACTGGGTCAATGTTACCTATATGTGAACTTATCACAGGTGTTAAATATATTCAAATCAATACTAACTGCTCAGTTTTCACCTCTTTAAAAACTGTTCGTGGCAAAGTCTTTGAGGTGATCCATTTGACAATGGCTAATTTCAACAGATGCTGTTTAATATTTATGCATTGATACACAAATCATTTGTATGACCTTTTTACTATGCTGAGCTCTGACCTTTTTTTTCTATGTTCACCAGTTCTAGTTTTTAATATAGCTTCACTGCAACACTCCAACTCCACATGGATACATTGGTTTGGCTTCCCCTCCACCATTTCAGTAGCTGTTTTCATTTCTCCTGAGTGACTCAGACTAGTTTGTTCATCAGTGTAATCAAAATCAAAGACAACTTTTCTTTTTAAATGCTAATCCAGTTTATAACTGCTTTAGAGATCAGGCAATTGGCCCTTTTGATGTACCTAGTTTTCTGCTGGACTTAAATAAAATCAAAGTAATTTGTAATTAATGTAGTTTTACATTGTGACCAAACTGAAATGTACTTTTTTCCTTCTCCTTTGCACTCCTTTACACACTTTGAATCCTGAATTTTATAGTTATATTGCTAAATTGACAGTAATTTACCTTCATCATTGTAATAGCAATATATCGAGCTTCTTTCACTATCATTGGCTCATAGGAAGAATCAAGCTTTGGTGAAGGAAGTCCTCCAAAGGTCATATCGCTGCTAGGGGAAGCAGCTGTTGCAGGACTCCCTGGTATCCGCTGCACCTTTTTAACTTGTTCTTGTTGCAAAGATGTTTTTTTCTGAGAAACAGGAATAGCTTTGACTTCTACCTGCAATAAGACATGCAATACAGAACATGATTTAGGGAGAAGACACACACACTCATTCTTTTATATCTGATAAGTTACAGCAACAAAGTGCTTAGAGTACTCACTATAAATCCAGCTGTGTCAAAAACCTATGTGTCTACACTTAACAATTTGCAAAACCAAGCACAGCACCTCTGAAAAATGTATATGTACAGGAGAGAAGCACTCAAATGACTTGGCACATGATCAGTAAGGGCCAGTGTCAGTTCTGCCAGTCCCAGACCACTCCCTGGGAAGCAGCACATAGTCTGGTATGCCTAGCTAAGATTTCCTACAACAGAAAATGCTATGAAGTAGGAAGAGAGCCTTCCAAATGAGTGCACAGGTTTCAGAGTGAATCATTGGGGCCTGCTAGATCTGGATCAGCAGTGGCCAGATTGGATTTTGGCTAGCTTTGCCACCCTACTACATCAGCACTGTACATTTATACTGTGCTCTTTAATGCATATTTTAACTGACTTTTTTTTCCCTCGAGGTACCACAAACCTCCATTAGTACAGGTAACAGTCAGCTGTACCTAGTTTTGTGAGGGATGACAGACTATCTGGAAAATAAGTATGCATCACTCATCCTAAATCTGCAGTAAAGTATGTTTAAATACTGCAAATTTCATGCACTGTTTTATCAAAATTTTACTTTATTTACTGGAAGTTACATATCAGTGCATTGCACACAGAATGAGTCCAACAGAATGGTTAAATTGAATTAAGATCTCTGTTACTTTAATATATTTGTGAAGAAAAACAATAATTTAATAAGAAATCCAGCAATAATTTTGATGATGCTATTTTGACATATCCTTCTCCTGATTGATAGAATAAAATCACTAAAGAGTTTTCTACTTCCTCTGTCACAAATTTAAGTCAGTAACCACACATATAAATTTCATTCAAGCTGTGTTTGTGACTAAGCTGATTCTTGTATTACTGTTGCACTCACTGTTCATTAATGAGTTTACAGCTCACTGTAAGATAACTCAATTATTACATCCTATACAAAGAACATCTGAGAGCTCTTATCACAGGAATTATGCCTTGGTAAAAAGGTACTTCATCTGCTTTTGGGCTTCAACAAAACCAACTACTCCGCAGTAATAGTGGGCTTTAAAACATAGATGTAACCTAATTAGAACTATGAATACAAAATTGTTTTTACAATTTGTTCTGTTTGCATGCTTCACTACTTCAAAGCAAGCAGCCAACTTTTACAACGCATCACATCAGTTTTACTCCAAAGTGTGCAAATATTTTCCAATTCTACCTGAGGCTGTCATGAAGACTTCCTTTACAGTACTTCAACAACAACAAAAATTTTTTAAAAAATCAGTGATTAACTGAAGAGGCTGAAGTAAAACCCAAGAAACCCAGACCTTGCCAGTTATTTTATTAATTTCAAAGACTACAGGAACTTCCAAATATTAGAAACAGAAAAGGGGGAAATGCTGTTCTACTCTAAAATAAAGTGACTATAAAGGGGTCCATCAATGTGCTTCTGATTCTTTTTTCCATCACTTCGATTTATAATACTTTTTCCTGGCTTACAAGTTAAAAAAATGGATTCTTGTCACCTTACACATCACCACCATCAAACGCCACCTACAACTGATTATTTCCACAACTACACATGTATAGCCCATTACAGACAAGATATAAATGGCATGAAATGGTGTTGGCATAATCAGAATTTGATAATTTTGTGGATTTAGAGGTAAGAAAATCTGACTACACTGAATTTACGAATGCCACTTTCTGCCCTATACAAGAGTATTCCGTGGAATATCTACAACAAATACTAAAAGATAGCATGATGAAGTATAAGAACAGCCAAGATTACAATAGTTACCTTCATATTAGGAACATGAACAACATCCCCATACTGGTCTTTTGTTTGTACTGTAATAACAGTTGGCCAGCCACATCGAATGTCATCCTTATTCAAAATCAATGATGTTTTTTGAGGATCAGCATATGAATCTGGCTGAAGCCACCTATAGCAAAGAAAAACACCTGACATTAAAATTTCTTATAGCCCCCCAAAAGATAAATTCTTACTCTGTACAAACATGACTTCCAGCTAAGAAAGGATGTAGAAGGTCTGAATACATAAATGCTTTTACCTAATATATTAATAGAAACAATATGGCCAAATAGTTTTACTTAACTAATATTTGATGTAAGTATTAAAGTTCTACAGCTAGTTGTATAGACAAGCAACAGTGCACAGGTTTTAAAATGTAGCAGATAACTACACATTTTCTATTTTTCTGCAAAGCTTAAATATTACAACTATGAAGTAATGGGTTTATTCATGCAGCACACAAACTTTTACCTTGCAAGTCGTCCACCACTCGATCCTGGTACACAAGCAATGAAATCCTCCAGAAATGACTGCTCATTGCTTTGTACCTGCAGTGGAAGATTTCCTTCGAGAGCTTCCAAAATGGTTGGTGAGTGAGATAGTGCCAAGCCTTTCCCAAGAATGCCAGAATGAGATTTGCACACCTTTTTTTTTTTTTTTTTTTTTTTTTTGCAGAGGTTGAGATGAGGGTGAAAGGATGGAGACATAAAACAGCTTTTCAGTATCTTACATGTAGACACTTTCCCATAATATGACACAATTGGTAAAGACATTTTGGGCATTAAAAACTATTCAAGGAGGAGAAGAGTAGATAAACTTTATTCTGACAAAAGTTTAAACAAAAAAGTCAGCTCGGTCTATAAAACAATAATTTACGTCAAAAGAAATTAAATGAGCTTGAGTTGAGGGAGAATTTCTGGAGGAAAGAATAAGGTAACATGAACTTTCATGTTAAGAGTATCCTAAACTGCTGAATTGTGAATGAAGAAAGCCGTTCTGAAAATGTGACCAATGAGCACGTTCCAAAAGAAAATAAAAGGCGAGAGATGTAACTTACAGAAAGGCAGATCTCAAAGAAAGATATTTTTGGGTAAGACAAAGGAAAAGAAAACCTTTTGCAAGAAGGGAAGGAAGGTGGAAATATGCATAAAATACTGAACAGACAGGACTAAAAGCAAAAGTGAATCCATTACTTGCATGCACACTCCTAGCTCACTTTTTGAATTAGAACACGGTGGGTCCAAGAACAGATTGCTGAAAAATATTTCTTCCAAGGAACATCTGATTCCTCCTAGACAGTTTCTGTTTACTATTCTGTCATCTAAGGCCTATGCAATGGTGTCATACTGTAGCACTGATGTTTTTCCAGCAAGTACTGTGACAACTGAATTTCAGAACAGTTGCCCTGAAGATAATTAGGAAAGAGAGAGAACGTGAAAACTCCTTTTTCACTGTTCATCATCAGCTAGGGGCTATAAATACGGAGTTACTGACCAGCATTAGCTACCATCACAACAAACAAAATACCATCATCAAACCAGAACAACTGCAATCATATTATTTGGGAATTGATAAACGTTACTGCTCAGCTGAAAATGTTTTTCTGCAATTGCAAAGACATGAAGGATTAATTTTGGTAATATTTAAAATTTGCTAAATAGTGCAACTTAAGCCAAACACTTAGATATTCTGAAACATACCTGGTCATCTAACTTTCTGTGCGATATTTTATGCATTTTTTTCTAAGCGGATTTATTATAAAAAAAAGATTTAATGTAAATACTAAACTTCTGTAAGACATTCTTAAACTGTTTTATAACCAGCTGGATTCCCTTCTATTACAGAAATCTCACAAGTGATTTTTCTCCTGTAGCAGTCAAAAAGTTTCAATGCAATTATGTGCTTAAGTATGTTGCAATGGATAAAAAGCCGCAGTATACCTGTAAGGCAGCCTCTTCAAGTATCTCAAGATCTTCTTCAAATTCATTACCTGCTGTAAAAATATAAACACATATTTTCATAACAATAATATTGACTTTTATCTCTGTATTATGGAATGTGAAATTCAATTCTGTTTAGTGAAGCCTTTTATATTCCAAAATTTAGGTTTGCATGATGATGTGTAATATTGTTTAACCAGCAGCTGAAAGATTAATATTTTCAAGTAACACAGTAAACATGCAGTACTGTGTAGTTCAGTGCACAAGCAAATAAACAATATACATTACACAAAACAAAAATTTGGTACTTCTCTTCTTATCTCCAAGACAGTATGTATGGCAAATCTTTGTATGTGACTGGATACTTTCAGAAAAAGATTTTGGGAGGTCAAGATGGTTTCTGGGAAGCAGTACCTATAAGTATGCACCAGCTGCTCCCTTTTAAGAGCTTACCCTAGTAACAGTATTTGAAAACCTGATAAACTCTGCACAATTTTGTAAATTATGATTCCTCCTAAAACATAAAACTCAAATACATTCTATTATATGATATTTCCTTCTCACAAATACAACTCAAAAGTCTGATTCCAGGGTGACCAGAATTGCCAAACACAGTCTTTCAACAGAAAAGTAAAACAGATAAGGTTACCATATTTCTACTCTCTCTCTCAAAAACATGTCAGGCAATTCTACTAGTCAGAAGAGAGAAAGAGAAATGAGAAGAATCACGTCCTAAGGCATTTTTAAAATTCAAAGAAAGATAGATATATAAAAACTCTGCCCTCAGAAATAACTTTGACCACATTTGAAACAATTAAGTAATAATGTTAAATACATCGATCAATTCCACATTGCTGTTTCAGTCAGATCTTTGTCACAGACCAGATCTCTCTCTTGGGAAGTATCATCTTAAATTTAAGTCTTGGAGAACTGGCAAGGAGGAATTGTGATCTTTTGAACATGATAACTCTAACAGTATTTGAGTATACTCTCAGAGATAAAGTTTTCCTAATACATGAAGGAATCACCGTCTGGTCCATGTTCCGTTGGAGCAAAAAAGGCTAAACCTTCTTTGACGTTCTTTCAAAACACTTTTTTTCCTAATGGTTCCAGAGGAATAGTTATACAAGTATTTGGCTACTTGTATACGGAATAGACCCACTACAACAATTACTAAAAAGCAAGGTACCTCTTTGTGAAGGACAACCTCCTTAAATTCAGTACACCAAGATAAATCATGCGAATAAAGCTGAAGATGGAGGGGTCCTACAAGGATACCAATAACAACCAGTAACTTTGATTTGAAGACAGTTCAATCATTCTATTTTCCTTGACAGAAAGTTTGTGAAGTCTCTTAGTGTCTTCATTGAAATCACCAGGTGTTAAGAGCACTTAGTTGGATCCAGAGGTCTAAAGAGTATCTGGGAAATGGAGCAGGATTGACATTGCCTAGTTTTGGGCAGTGAAGCATGAGATAACGAGCTCAGACTTAGGTATTACAAGGTATCTTTATAGCAAATGGAGCAGAAACAGGCTCCTCCTTTGTGTGATTAGTTTAATTTTTCTTACATCTTCATCTTAGGATGACATGAACCATTCCCTGAAGATGTCTAAATTAACTCTAAAAGAAGGTTAGAGCTACTAGCTTAGATATAGATACCTCACTTCTAAATGCCAAAGTTCAGGCATTGTAAATTAAGTTGCTAATTATTTTCTGGGGTGAGCCTTTTTTTAATGTTACCTTCTTTAGCCTGTATACAACCACACACAGAACAAAGGTAAAATTGTAGAAATTATAAAATAAAGTATGAAAACTCTAATAAAAAGGGCCTTTCTGGGTGTACGCATTACAAGACAGTCTTTTATATGATTATATAGGTTTTTCTTAAAGGACACTCCATTCCATGAATAAGATGATACGGCTCTGCAGACGAGCAATGGCAGTAATACAGTATTTTTTAAGACACCATTTCACTTGCAGCAAAAGTTAGAAGATACATAATCTAGAATGCAGAAAAAGAAAAAATAGTCTGATACTAAGGCATGTTGCTCTAGAAAACCACATTTTTACCTCTTTTTCTGCCACACTGTTTTTCTGAGACACCAAGCAAAACACTTAAACAACGCAAAATTACAGACAACTGAAAACCATCTTAAAATGGCTGCACAGTGGTTTCCATTTGCAAATAATGCAAACTAAATAAACTAAACTGCTGCCTATAATTCATCAGTTTTGTTTATTCACAGGGTCCAGTAGTCTTGTAGAGAAACAATACACACTTATATCATTAGCATTGTAATATTAACAGCAACACTAACAGACTTGGCTGAAGTCCTTGAGTTGGTGTTAGCTGAACGGTCAGATAAATCAATTGGAATTACGTCAGTAATCAGGAAACTCTTTACAGGCAATGCACCTATCCCTCCTCTCTTGCAGATCATACACAACCACTTTTATAGGTGGCTGAGACTGCACAGGTAACTTAACTGCATGCTTTTTTTTCAAACTCCTATCTGAAAGCATAAAAAGCCAACCTATGTACAACCTACTTTCCCTTCTTGTTTTAGACATTCAAAATTAGAATGAAACAAAAAACCTCTTTAGACAGAAGTACGAAGTTTTAGAAAACCTGGGAAATTAGGTTAGAAGCATTTCAATTTCAGCTTTTTTTTTTTTTTTTTTTTTTTTTTTTTCATAGGAGAACAGCAGGATAAATGGGTGCTAGGGAAGTCAACAAAACTAGGGAGTTAATGTGGCTGTTTGGAGAATAAAAGAAGAGAACACTATTTAAACTATAGAATTGCCTGTACTTTTGAGAGAGAAATACAGATCTACTAGTGCAATTGAGGTGCCTATTTACAACATAAAGTAAGAAATTTGCACATTCAAATACACAAGCAAAATACCAAGTTAAAAAATTCAAATTAGGTTTTGTGGTTATAACTGCATACTGATCAATGCCCTCCTGCTCAATAATACACGCTTCCAGTCTCATTAATAATATCTGAGCTCTTGTTTGTGCTCCTAAATTAAAATGATCAAAAAGATATCCTATTCTAGATTATGAGCCTGGTTCTGCTATACACTAATGTTAATTAGGAGAAAATGCTATTACACAGAATATGGCTGCATCA
The DNA here is from genome assembly GCF_900496995.4 of Aquila chrysaetos chrysaetos. Lineage (NCBI taxonomy): Eukaryota > Metazoa > Chordata > Aves > Accipitriformes > Accipitridae > Aquila > Aquila chrysaetos. The sequence continues at coordinate 16,728,201 of NC_044017.1, read as the reverse complement.
TTAGAAGTTCTAGTTCAATCTCCATAACCCTTAATTTTCATACATTTTAAATTGCATTTGGGTTACTATAAACTTTTATTTGCTGCATCTGCTGTAGAAGTATGTATTTCTTTTGTGACTGTAAAAAAACCGACCCTACAGCAGAAATATTTTAGGCTATAAAGTCTACAGATGCAGTGGTCACTTTCAATTTTAAACAAGTAATTTTAAATTTTGCAATTCAATGCTGCAGGTATTTTTCATTCAGAAAGGTGTGGAGTGCAGGGAGAAAAAACAGTGAAAGAGAAATACAAATAAGATACCTGCACATCTGTGAAGTACCACGAGGAAACTGTAGGACATAGCTCGTACACTGATACTCTACCTGTGGATGGGGTGAGTTGGTTCAGATTTAAATAACCAGGTTTCCCTCCTCCCCATACACATATGAAGGGAACAGTGTAAGCAGAAAACACCACCACTTTATTTTTTTTTTATTAATTCAGTTTTAAGAATCAATTTTGTATGATTATCTCTAACTATAAGCAACATTAAGACTTAAAGGTAGTATTAATTCACAAAACCAGAAACAATGATGAAATAACAAAGTATATTCTTTTAGTAGGACTTACCAATAGGAAGTGCTAGATCTTTCTTCATCAAAGCTGCTGCACATGATCCTCCTAAATTTGCCAATTCTTTCTCCAGCTGAATAATACCCTTCAAATTGAAACAAATTATATAACAAAAATAGTGTCTCAGAAAATAGGACAATGAATATGTTTCCCTGACACAGCTTTATCCTAAGAGATATTAATTGTGTGTTCCAGTTTGAAGTTTCTCAGTGATACACTACTTGCCGTACAGATACTGTCATGTTTTGCTGTGACATGGGCCAGTGTACCAAAATTTTTAGAACAATTTCAACTTAGTAAGAGTATTAATAAACGGGTTACCATACTTCTGGTAGCCTAGTAAGAACATCTGAAAATGATAATTGTCTTCTGTCTGTAATGTTAAAGAGAAAGAAAACTTCCTAATACAAAAAAAAATCTACCGATACATATTCAGATTGCAAAGCAATGCCTCTTCTAAGCTGTATGTACCATAGATACCACACAAGCTCACATTCCCATCTTGTTTAAAGGTAGTACTGTTCATAACTTTTTTTCCTCTTCCCTTTCTCTAGTTAGAGAAGCAAGGATAGGAAAAAGATTCCAGAATTTCCCTTTCTCCATTTTAAATCCTGGGAGATGCCCTTGACAGTTTCTCCCTTCTATTCATGCTGGAAAGTTCCCATTGATGTTGCTGTTCTAGGGAATAAGAAGACTCCCCCCCTCCCCCCAGACTTGTCACTGAAAACACATGAGAGTCTCTCCATCAGTATCTTTCAACCTTGTTCTCAAGAAAAAAAAAAGAACAGACCACCCACACATTTTCAAATACATGGAGGGAAGGAGGCTGGGTGCAAGGAATGGGGGGAGAGCAGTATGGCTAGGGAGGTTGTAGCTACTTTTTTAAACCATGAAGAAAGGTGTCTTATATTTTCCCTTCAACCTGTACCAGCTACACGCAGGCACAACCTCTTTAACTTTGCTTACAAAAAGGTGTTGACACTAACATCAATTTTTAAAATTTAAAGAAATCTATGAGTGGTTCAGCGCACCTCTGACAGATGCCTCTCATGGAGGAAAAAAACCCCCAAACCACCACCAAAAAACAGTGGAGGAGATGGGAAACCTCCATCTGATGGAATTTCTAGGCAAACTGACAGAAACTGGCAATATATAAAGTAGGCAAAAAAATCGTTCTTTTGGAAAGAGCCTTCAAAATCAGTAACCCTAGACTCGCCTTTTATTCTCTGAGACTCCCAAGCAGACTGAAAAATCCCCAAAATGCATTTTAAACTAAACTCATGACAAACTGCATCTTTAGGACTCAAACCAGCAGGTTCTGAAATAGCAAGCAAGTAAAGATGTGAAATGTGGATCAACCCATCAGACAGTTCCCTGCTGTGTGAACATCCTTCAGGCAGAAGGCAGCTTTTGCATATATTTTGTGGATTTAATAATGAGCAGCAAAAAGCCTTCGCATTCATCAAAGCACAGATCTACAATTTTTTCAAAAATCCTAGGTTTAAACAAAGTTTAATAGTTCAGCTACACCCAACTCCTTGATGTACTTGCTCACACTCAATGACATCTTCCAGTTTTTGCAGAGACTTCCCTAACAATGAATGTCATTCAATATATTATAGTTAGGTAACAGTACCAGAAGCGTGTCCTTTGGAAGGAGAGAGAATCAGATGTGCAAAAGTTAATCCCACTGACTTGAATTAGGTCTTATTGATACTTTGTTCCTTTGAGCTACAGAAAACACAGTGGTCACCAGAACATAGAGTTCTTTTTCTACCAGTGGTAACACTTGAGAAAATTGTCGTCACAAAGTTCCCAAAGGAAGGAGAAACTTGCATTGTGTCCCCAATTGCTTAATCTAAGTTACTTATGGAGGCTTTAGTCCTGAGATGCAAGGTAGTTGCATTAACACTGTAAAATTTGCTTTTCTATTTATAGAACTTTAAATTAGAGTGTTTGGGCTATAAAAAGGTATGTTTGAAAACAATTACTTGGAACTTTTCTTTAGATGATACAGTTAACACGTGGGCTGGCATGTTTTAGCACTGAGTGTCAAAAACTTGCCAGCAGCTTTGTTTGTAAATGCTTTGAAAAAATTAATGACATATATGGATCTGCATCTTTTCTTCTGCTTAAGCAAAAATTATTGCTATTACTCAAACACAGACTAGTTAGACTATCTATAGGATTTATAAATCTGATTTGCTGCAAACCAATAAGATCATCATAGCTAATAATCTTATGGTATGTTTTCTTATCTGATATGCTATGAAACCCCAAAGAATCTCAGGTTTTGAAAACCTGAAGACATGATTTAGCTTGAGCAGAATCCAGGAATAAGATGAGGTAAATCTCCTGTGAGGGTTATAGTGTAAGCAAGATGCAGACCTCGTGAAGTTCACGTGCAGCAATAGGCCCAAAGGCTCCCAAGATAAGGGAAGGGCTATTTTTCTGGAATTATTATAAAGCATATTAAGCATTTTTAGCAGTCTCTTAAAATAAGCCAAAATAAAGCACTGGCCCAAGGACTTGAAGAAATTTTATCTTCCATTGCAACAAAGAAACAGTGGTGGAAACCACTCATGTCCTTAAAGGCAAGATGAGGTGACCACCGTGCAAAATCTCAGGTAGCCTAAATGAGCACAGCATTTCCAGGGACTCTGAGGGTTCTGGTACGAGTGAGCACTGGAAAAATAATGGAAGTTTGTCATCCCATAATTGGCAGTGAAAGTAAAATACTAATCACTGTGTATCTGAAAGCCTCAATCCTTTGGATTTCTGATGGAAGACTAGGTGAGAATTTTTGGAAATTTCATATCCCGTTGACATACTAGCTAAAATCATGCTATGTATTTGCAGACTGTCACAGTCATTAAAAAAACCAAACCAAACAAAAAGCCATTCCAATAATATTCAGGTCAAAGAATTCCAAACAAATAATGTCTGTAACAAAAAATGTTAAAAACTTATACAAAATTAATTTAAAAGTATTTTGCTAATGTTATTTAGTCAGAAGTAGAAATACAAATATTTTTACCAAAAAAACTGGCCTTATAGGAGAGAATTAATAGGTGCAGCAATTGTGGCCATTTCACTTTTTCCTTACCTCATCAGATCCTGGACTAAATTCATATCCAATTGCATAACATTTAAAACCATAAAAACAAGCCTTTTCATCCTTCACATAGTCTGATGCAGTCTCCAGAGAAAAAAGAGCTTCATTTCCTTATAGGAAGTAAAAGGAAACATAAAATAAATTAAAAAAAAAAAAAAATTAATATTTCTCCTCTTTTTGTATGCTTCTTCAACATGAGCATATATGAAACCCAGGCTTTATATAAAACATGTAAAGCCAAGCCATGAATAACACACAGATCAACACTTCAGATAAGAAACCTAATGTAAACATCATCAATTGATGTACAACCAATGGCTCATAATGAACTCTTGCCAGCTTGGACAAAGACACTTCTTCAACTTTGTTTTCTAAGATAATTTTGCAGAAAAATCAATTTTTCTTCCACTATTTTAATAATTCACATTACTAGAAATTATTGCAGTATCTATCTATTACCTGGCAATACTAATACCATGGTAGGCCATCCTGAAGATCCAGAGAATTTTTTCAGTTCTATCCATGAATTAAGGTTTTCATGAACAGAAGCATGCTTTGGTCCAAATCCCAGACTTTGTGCAATTCTGACAGGAATTAGTAAACGAAGAACATCCTCTGATTGAGCAGTGCCACACTGAGTGTCAAACTCTATTGTTATCCACCTGACACATTCAGGAAAAGTCACCTAAAACAAAAGAACAGCCTAATTATGTGCAAGTTTGGGGTGTTGTTGGGTTTTTTTTTTATATTTATTTCTTCATTTCCATGTGGTTTTAACTCTTCAGGCTATGCAAGTGATTCAATTATGTAATTCTGTACAGTTGTTTTGATATGCTTTAGATTAACATTAACCTAATTTATTCTTTGAAATTCAGATATACCTGAAATGTTTTATATCTTACAGAATTATAATCATGCATTATATCTTATGTTGCACTTACAATACCATTTGTGATTGTTTTTAAGAAGTCTGCACAGGATCATTAAACAAAACAACCACAGAATACTACAAACGTTTAACTCTCAAATACCTTCTAAAATGCAAAATTCAACAAACACATTCAATATCTGTTTTGTGCAATCCTAGAAAAGTACACAGCAGCTGAATCATATTGTGAATATGGCCTGCAGTACAATAGCATATAGCTACAGAAATTCAAAAGCAGTAACAACTAAGCCTAAGGCTTCAGATGAGCTCCATAAACTTTCAGAACAATAATAAGCATCATGGCATCAGGAAGATCATACGATAACTACATTTTCTGCAGTGGATGTCTTGCTGTCTCACAGGACAGGCAAGTAGAATAGTGGAATAGTAATGACCTCCTGCAGCTTTTACTTGATTCCAGGTTTGCTACCTCTGGATTTACAGTCATGGAATCAATGTGACTACAGAACTCACTATTTCAAGAACTGAAACATAGGATTTGTCTCTCAGGCTTGTAACTTATGCCTCAGCCCTTCACTCAACTAGAAGAAACACCCTTTCTCTATTGACATTGAAAAAAAAATCTAGTTTTATTGCAATAGTCACCCATGTAAGGCAGAATGATTCCTACTCAGAGTGACTTAACACAGTTAAGAGGACTTCAGAGACTTCTGCAATGCCAAATCATGGTCCAAGTGAAAGTAATTAATGAAGAATTTAATTTGGCAGACCAGCAATAGCCAGCATAGGGATCTCTGCACTATAATACATATTAATTTGACTAGAATTGACATTAGGTATTTTTACAAAGCATTGTTTTAGCATTAGGTAAGAAAGTCTGAGATATGATTAGATAATGTATACATAAAGACTTCCAACTTCTACAGTCTGTAGAGTTAGAGCAAAGAAACTGTGTGTGACAGTAGGAAAATCTAAGACTGAGCAAATTTAGGGACTTGCAGTAAATACCTGCATTAGGGGGTTAAAACTACACTAGTTTCCACTATACTTACTGGACAAACAGAGGTTTCTCCAGAAAGCAGTACAGTAATAATATAGGTAACTGTCTCCTATATTAGAGAATATGAATTATCGTCCATGGCAACAATTTTTCAAGATGGTAAATGTTGACAAAACAAAACCCACGCGTCAAACGCTTTTAAGAAACTGCATGCACACTTAGAAATGGTGCTTACCTTATAGTGCGTAACACAGGCAGGTTTATAGGGATGCTCGCTTTCTACAACAGCATAGTGATTGGAGGTAGTACAAGCTGAAAGCCCTTGCTCCGGTTGGTTTCCAGTGGTGCTGTCTGTAGACTGATTTGGGTTAAAAGCTGGAGGGGCATATTTCTGATTCAGAACTGCCACGGAAGGAAGTAACTGTTGTACTAGGCCAAAGACCTCAACAGCAACCTGTAACATAACACCACACGCAATGACTGGGTGAAAACAATACTCACAAACTTACATTTCTCTACAATGGGTGTTTTGGATACTCTCAGAATATCACTAGTTCATTCATTCATTTTCCAATCCTGCATCTACACAAACCTGACAGAAAAAGCATCATTACATTAATCTCAAGTACTCCTCTTGGAGACTTGCCAAAGCTGAAACAAAAATACATACACAACTGCTAGATACCTTCACTAAAACACCATCTACTAAAAAGCCATAACAACAAGCAATAAGCATGAGTTGACAGAAAGCAAATACCATATTGAAGTAAAAATCCAGTTATACTTCGTTTTATAACATTAATATTGTTATTTTCAAATATTCAACGTATTTTAATGCACGTAGTGTTAAGCATCTCTTTGTTCCCTGTAATATTTATAACATTTTCAAAGGACAGGAACACTTCTAAGGCAAAACACTTGGTTCTAAACACCAGTTCATCACAGTAACAAGGTAACTACAATTTAAAACTATTTTTAACAAAATGAATCTGCTAGATTTCAAGTGGCCAGTCCTCTTTCCTCCCCCTTTAAAGAGAAGTCAGAGGAGAGCTTACAGTTCATGAAAAAGCAATAAAAGGCAATAGTGTCTACTAGCTAAAGATTAGTGACATTTGTAAATCTAATAACAGATTTCAAGAATGTTCCAGACCAGGCACATGGAAGAACGCTATCCCAGTGAAAAGTAAGGTTATTTTTATTTATAGCTGACATCTTCCCATCTCCAAATTTGATAGAAATAATCTTAATTTAATGAGCAGTACCACTACTTTAGATGTTTACTGTAAAAATAGAATTCACATAATATAAGAAAATATTTCAACCCACCAATATTCATCAATGAGTCACAAATGCAGATCCTTCTAACTTCTTGTTTTTTCCTACTGTTAAAGCCTGTCATCTTTCCCTCTGCTTCCTTATGGTGTTTTTTTCCATAATGACTTCAATTTAAGTTAAAAAAAAAAAGTGATTTTTAAAACATGATGTGTTTTTAAAATTCTTGACTCTTGGAAAATTTATGAGTCACGTGGTCAAATATAAAACACTAATTCATAAAATCATAAGAAATTAGGATGTTCAGATTTTCAGAGTAAACCTTTTCCTTGTGTAGCATTCTTAAATTTCTTCAGTAATTTCTGTTGAGGAGCATACCTTGGGAATAGCTGCTGCTACTGGTCCTATGTAGGCTATTATGAGGGGAAGCAGCATTGAAAACAGACTGGAAGAGCTGAGTAATTCTGGAATGTCTTCAGCTAAACAAAGATAATTACAACACAGGTATTATTAATAAACGTACCATGGTTCAAAACACATCTTATTTTTCTGGTTTTCTTCTTACGAGTTAAACTTCTAGTTTCTACACTAGTTTTTACTTCAAATTATTTTTATTATCTAGGCATTGTCAAATTCTAAACCTGCAAACTTCACCTGAGACAAATGCGCCATTATATACAGTTCTCTGTTAAAAAATTTCCCCCTCTTAGAGCCTAAGTTTATTGCATTCTTTGCCATTTTGTGAAGCTGTGTTTGTACTTTATATGCTATAAAAGCTAGCACAAGCTCCTCCTGGCCCTCCAAATCAATTTCTATAGCACTATGTAATATTCTGGACATTTTGACTAGAATGGCTGAAGATGGTAGCTTAAAACCATTTAGATTTAAGGCTAATGTCTACATTTCTCAAAAATGGATTTTTAAGTGCTTATAGATACATTACACTCACCAGTCTTCCTGATTACCACCACTGTGCAAAACATGCAATAAAATTTGGAAATGACCCATCATAGAATATCTTTTGGAAATAAAAAAAAAAAATCTTACCAGCTTTCATATGATACTTGCTAAATTGATGAGCAAATTTATACAAGGTATCTGCCTATGCTATCTCAAGTACAACTCAATGACTTAAAGTTACTCACAGTTTGATACCTACAGGAATGAAAGGTTAGAATAATATTCTTTGGAAAGCAAAAGAGAAATATCACAATTTTTCTATCACTGATATTCTACTATTATCTTTTGCTATCAAAGAAAAGTTTTGAAAGCCAATTTTCAAAAGCCTTACCATCTACAGCAAGAGCCCTGTGCAACAGGTCTTTGGCTGCTCGTACAACAGCGCTCACAACAGAAAGAGCCCTGCTACAGTTTTTATCTTCTTCATTAGCTTTGTTCAAAAGCTGTGATTGCAGATCTCCATCATACTCACTCCTGGACAGTGGATTAAGTTAAAGTAAGTTCACAAAATACAAAATTATATTAAAAAAAACATGACTGAATTTTGGCACAGATCAAGTGAAACAATTAATTTATGATAAGGCAATAATGGAAACAATCAAATAAACTATACAGGATATTTTGGAGGCAATGCCTCAGTGTTAGCCCTTTGCAATAATTTTATTTTTATTTGGCAGAAAATATGAAAAGCATTTTCCAGAAATGTTTCTTTTGACTAGATGCCTTTTAAACCACAGAAATGTATTAATTGCTATGCTCTTCCAAGCCCAACCACCTATCTTGATAAAAAACAGAATAATACTAAATGCATCACAGAAACAAGTAAAACTCTTTCAATGGTTATCTCTGCAGTATCATAACAGGGAAAAAGATTCTCCCTCCCTATTCTAAAGATTAATTTTGGTTTTGGAATACAATCTTAGGCATACCCTTAACGAATAGTTTTTTCTTTGAAATCCACTCTGTATGTCAAATCAGGTTCTCCTAAACAACATTATGCACAATACTATTTCAATAAGGTATATAAAAGATCTGGTTTGACTTGTTTTTTCAAAGCAGCCGAATGATAATTATAAACTAATTCAAGCCCTCAATATGATAGTGAGTAAGCTTTGGCACAGTCAACTAAAATCACTTTAGCATGTAAACCAAAATTTCCCATTCTCTTTTGGATTTCTTATGTTTGTCCAGAAAGATTTGATCCTTCACAACATCATTCCAGAATATTAAGATTCCAGGACTGGCACCTCAGCATGCTCAAAAACTTTACTTGGAGCAGCTTAGTGCACAATAAGGATACCTATCCTTCCCTGTGACTTAAATTAACCACCCTTACAAAGAGATATTTTTTTTTTGGTCAATGTGTCCTAGAAATGTAGTTTTGCTGTCAGCCTCAAGCTTTTTTAATTTAAATTTATTAGTGACTGACAGTGGGTGCAATTCTAGCTGGGTACTTTTCCAACAAAACCTTCCAAAGCATTTCTGCCCATATCAGAAGTGCATTAACACACTTCTTTTGGTATGGCCTTTCTTGGCGCTTGCATAAGCAACAATTCTATTTGTATTTGAGCACCCTTCAAATAAAATCAAGTTGGAGGTATTAGTTGATGATGAACATTTGTTCCTTTACTGTAGACAAATCAAAACCTCAAGTCATTATATATCAAACTGGGAATCCTCAAACTGACTAAGTCCATAACTATAGTCCTCCATCAGATAACATTTAAGTTTCTGTTGTCCAAGCAGACTTCAAGAGACATTGTGATTACAGGCAGCAGTCTGCAAATTTTCCAAACAAAACTTAATTTATTCTGTAACAGTTCCGAGTTGTGCCATTATGGTCCTTCAAATGCTTCTTAGAATTTTCTCACAGTTGAAACAAAAAACCTGAGACTGTTCTGATCTGAAGACAGCACTTTGGTGTGTTTTTTTGCCATATGTTAGCTTATTATAAGGTAGAATGCCTTGAAGCTTCCATTTACTGAAGTTTTATGTCCTTTGCTTTTCTGAAATCAAAATAAATTGTTATTTCTCCTTTAATCCCTCTTTTGCTTATATAAAAGCAGAAATTCTAGGAGAGGGAATACATGTTTTCCTTGTCTTCTTTCCTCCTTCTTAGATAATATGACACTTCATAATAAAATTCCTCCAAACACTGGAGGAATTCCCTAAACACAGATGTTCAGGATCCCACAAGACTAAATCAACAAAAGTATCATGACAAGCACCACTGTAATTCCATTCTTTGATAAGCAATTACTGTTACTACTGACAGGCTGGATCTCTGGGTCTTTGAGTACAGCCAATCTCATGTTATAAAAGATTTTAGAACTATCCTGTATCTTCAAATATACTGTTACTATAATTTTGCTGGCAACTTTATTTCTTCATATTTTAGCTCCTTTAAAACTTTAAGAGCAACATGTTCTTGTGATTGTTAGTCCAAAATACGTCACTTATTTTAGCATTACTTATTTTATCCTCTTCATCTTTTATTAGGTAGGTATATCTTGCACATAATTAAATATCAAAGTAAATTACTATTCCTGGCTCCTTTTATTCCTTGGATCTGCTGTTGATCAGCCTTTTATGACAAAAATTGAGACTTGAGTAAAAGGCATGACACGTTTTTTTGCTGTACAGATAATGGTAGCAATTCATATATTTGGGTGCTGACACATTTTGAAAATCATGTCTTCATACGTATCAGGGTAAGCACCTCAAAAATGAAAGCAATGCTTTCTGCAAAAGCATTACCTTAAGTGAATTCCTACTATCATCCTGAAAGGCTAAAATAAAGCTTCCCTGCAGGACAATCAGATGCTTCAGTTGATTTTCTTCAGGCGGTTGCAGTTTCTCTTTTTAAACATTTGAACTCTACAGTAAGAGAGGAGACAGTTCCTATATAAACAGACCTTGCTTCACTACATGATGCAATCGTTTCTGGCAACAGAGGAAGGAACTGAATGAAATTGGAGAGATAAACATTCCAGTGAGTAGTCTCTCAAAAATTTCTTAGGTTATAGAAAAGACAGAGACTGAAGTAGTGCATCTTACAGCTTTAAAGCAGCAGACAATGGACCTTGTAAGAGAGGTCAACCATCAAATTATTTGTCAAGTCAAAAAAAAGAGAACCTAAAACAAGACTGGAAGACGCACCAGTACAACTGGTGTCCCCAAAACTGTCTTCACTAAATAAGTTAATTCTGAAACCACACTGGAAGAACACAATACTACTGTTAAAGAAGCCCTTTCCTCAAACACACTCCAGATGTATTGACTTCTGTTACTTCTCAAAAATAAATGTGATATAATAGCACTATGATGGTTTTATTCACTTTTCTTAGAAATGGATCATGACAACACACGAACCTGTAATAAAGAATCTGTGGAATTTGTCCTCGTGTTTGGTTTGTGCCATTACTGCTCAGACTACATGTACTAAATGTAAATGTTACACCATCTGGACACTGAACTGTGGTCATTCCTCCATCTCCATTGGCAGTCCGGCTTCCATAATTCCTCAAACGAACTGCATATTTCACATTTTCCTTAAAAAGGAGAGCCAAAAATAGTATGCAGTATAAAACAAATATATAAGTTAGGCTTCATGGTATTATGAAAGCTATTATTTCACATTAATACTGGAGAGTCTGAAAAGTCCTTCAAAGCACTCTACAAAAGAAATTAACTGAAAAAGATTCAGCATTTAACAAAAGTCAGAGCTGTTCTGTGTTCCCAAACTACAGACCATAACTTAAGTAAAATATTACTACTAATACTTGAAGAGTGACCAGGTACCCCAGAAACTTAGCTACGAAATTGCACACAAAAAAGTTGCACATTCAAGAATATTCTAAAATTACTAAGCAATTACAATCTATTTTATGCTGTTATAACAATTAAGGTTTAATTTCTTTTTGCTGCCAGGATTTCAACTTTTCAGTTACCTGGTGAAACTGAGACTTTATAAAGCAAACATGTCAAGATCAACTTGTAAAGGTGTACACAAAAAAACAATTTACGTTGAACATTCTGATTTTTGTTATCTAAAGAAGTCATATGAAACCTACAGATGCACACTTCTTTTATTTACCTTCAGTGGCACGACTTTGTCAAGTCTGATTTCAGCTATATCACTGGGAGAATCATCTGTGGTGTAAGTTCCTTTAACCAACTCTAAAGATGTCCACCTATGAGAATGAGTTGAATCTCCAGTATGTTCACTCTGATTCAAAGAAACAAAGTCATTTTAATACATTTATAATGTAAATACATGACACATTCATGCAATTGTGCAAGTTATGTTTTCTTGCATAAATCGTTACACAGCATTACAAATAGAACAAAGCTGGAAAACCTGTTCAAAGTCAACAGTAAAGCCTTTCTGCTAAAAAGGAAAGTACGGAGCAGAGGTTAATTTCCCATAGCAACCTATGCTTGCCATTTGGAAGGGATTAGAACAGTCAGTTAAAGCGAAAAACGGTGTAAAAGAACAGAGGTTTTTCTTCATTACAAGAAGACACAATACAGTTTTATATTTCTTCTAAGAGAGTACTTCAACAACACATGAAACATCTGTAGCTACAGCCTGACCATGCTGGTAGGCTACCCCTTTCTTCAATTTTTGGTTTAAAATGTTTTAACTTGGTCTCCTTTATTTCACTATTTCCTTTGCAGTTTGCAGAGAGATAACTGGTACTAATTTACATTTAGCTCCAGGAAGTGAAAAGCCCACTATGCTTCAAATATTATTTGTAATAAAGTAAGATTTCAAGACCATAACCAAGGTAAGGACCCTACTGGATATGGTATGTAGCTTGCAATACCACAAAAATCATCACCACAAGCAAAAAAAAAAAAAAACCCTACCTACCAGTGCACCGTTTTACTGGTAGCCTAGACTGTATAAGAGTATTACAATATTACTTTGTAAAACATATTATGAAAAACTCTGAGGTTACTTCTGTCCAAATTGTTTTCTCAAATGCAGTACTTACATCATCAACTAATACCTCCAACTCATACTCATGAATTCCTCCTCCACCATAAACAGAAAATCCTACTACAACTACACCAGGTTTGTCGACAGAGAAACATATTGCGTCAGGGGATCCATTCCCAGTATTCCAGCTTCTTCCCTGACTTGTTTTAGTGAATCTGTTTGGAGTGGATTTGACAGAATGGAGAGAGTTCAGCCCATCAACCTGCAGAAAGATAAATACAAGCACCAGAAAAAATTAACTGCTAAATGTTAGACAACTTTAATAAACCAAAGTTAAGTGATTTAAATTACCAGATTTTCAGCTGGGTACATTTTAGAAGTCAACTGATAAAACATGTAAGATGCCACTACTGGGGCTTCTATTCAATATCGACTAAAAAGAAAAAAGAAAATATAATTTCTGGTAATTGGGAATTAACTAGGAATAATTAGGAATCTGATTCCTATTTTTTCCAAGTATTTAAATATATATATTTTATAGGATGAATTAGCACAAAATATAGCTTAACTGTACTACAAGACGACTTAGGTATTTCTGCCTTGGATAAGGTCAAGATTAAGAGAGGACAGATACAGGTATTATGTAATAGTAAAAACATCTTAAATCCAGATGCTATCAAAAGCTCAGTTCTTTCTGTGAAAAAAGTCTGCTGATAGTACCACTCTCAATTTCAAATACAAAGCAAATAAACCGGAAAAAGTCTAATGATACAAACAAATATAATACACATATAATATTTAATATATAAAGGAAGATGTGTGTAAGGAGTATCTTACATATAAAGGAGGAAGACAATGCATGAACAAAACACATTATAAATTCTGACCCATAATCAAAAGCAGATAGGATTAGAACACGAGGCACCCGTGATACCACGAGAGGCATAGAGATGCTCAGGTACGTGGCACTGCCTCCAGCGAGCACTGAACAAATATATTTTGAGTGTGTATATGCAGAGACATGCATGCAAAAAGAGAAGCACTCAAAAAAAATTGCCATTTTTTAAACAATTTGCAGTATTCAGCAGCCATAACGAAGTAGCTCATTATCAACAGACTTCCCTAATACAGTGAATACATGTTAAATATCTGAAAGCTACTGAGAACTGAGAATTCCAGCATCTGTGAAAGATCTGCATATCTATAAAATTCCTACCACGGCCTGTATCATATTCATTATATACTTGTCCTGAAAGACTTCGAGTAATGATTTTATAGAAGCTTTACCTCAGATCCTAAAGCCGATGCTGTAAGCTCACTCACAATACTAGCAAGCAACCCACAGGTATTAGAAACCAGATGTGAAGAGAAAAGTTCATTTTCTCTTCTAAGGCTGTTCCGTACTGGTAAAACAACAATGACCAACATCTTTTCCAGCACTTCCCGAAAGCTCGTCATCCCTGAAACATTTTCTTCACTCTGCATCATGAAGAGAAAAAATGATAAATAACATCGTTCTTACTTAAGAAAGAAACCACATTGATTTTCACATATTATAAGCATTAGGTAATTGAAAAATCTGTGACTTCTTAAAGATAAGAAATGACTAGAGGGTAAAAAAAAAAAAAAAAAAACCTCTCAAAGCTATCATAGTATGTATTCCTTTGTAAAAAACCTGATTAATATTTTTAATTTCCAGAATGAGGTGGTGTTGACTTTCTTTATTGCATTGGAAAGATATATAGGTGTCCTTCTCAGGAGGGAGCTTTTCTTATAGTCCTTCTTGCCATACTGTCTATAAGCATATGTTAGAATACAACTGATATATAGCTACCTATGGAACTCTTCACATCATTGTCTTCCCCATTGTCTAAAAGAAACTCAGAAGCTTTTTGGCTTTGATGTTAGCAAAGAGAATCTTCTATGCAAACAGGTAAGATAAAACCAGTGGTGGGATGCTTATAAAAAGAGTTGTTCTTTACTGAATGAAGACTATGAAACAAATCTAAGCTTAGGCATCTCCTGTGTCTTCTACCTAGCAGTGACATCCACTGTTTTTCAAAAGTTATCCACACTGAAAGTCATTCCCAATAAGGAAAAATAAAATCAGCTCTGCTGATGAAAATCAAAGATTTGTCTTTCTCACCATTTTGTCTCCCAAAAATATCCAAGTAGTGAACAGATAGGGAATATAACCAGGTGAAGCAATCCTGTATAGACACCTGCACAGAACTTTCTCTCTTTCACAGTTAAGAGGCAGCTGTACCCAAGATGGAAATATTATCTTTGCATTTAATAGCTTTTGGTGACTTTTTTTCTTCATTAATTTGTGCAGGTGCTTTCTAAGTCTGTGAAAGCTTTTAGCATAACAATGGTCTACAGGAATATGTTCCACAGCTTAACTGCATATTTTATGAAGAACAGCAATCTTTTGAACTTACCTTTTGCTAAGGTCTCTGGTTGCTCAAAACTTTTGGTATTGGAAGACTCAACAATTATCCTTTATTTACCTTTCATGCATCATTCATAATTTCATAAGATCATAGCCCTCTTGTCTTCTAAAGTGAAGAATACTATTTAGTAGTTCCATATCTTTGATTACCATCTTTACCCTTTTCATTCCTGTAAATCTACTCTGGAATAACAGAACTGCAAAAATACAGCATTCAAGAGCCCTTGATTAGGAAATCGTTTAGTAACTTTTGATAGAACTGTATGAACTGGGCTTCCCTTGCCCACCTGCTTGTTGATGCCTTTAAAAACTCCAGTTTGAGACATGACATTTTATTACCAAAGCTGTGTTGACTCTTCCTCAAAACACTGAACCTATCCACATGTTCATTCTTGTGATCATGTGAAAAAGCTGAAAAACTGTTGCAGAAAACAACTCCAAAATATATTTCTGCCAATTTAATATTCCAAAATAAATAAGAGTAATTTTTGCTCAGACATTCTCCAAACAAGAAATAATAGGAATATTTCAGACTTGAAGATGAAAATTGGATAAAATAATAAGTTTCTGAAACAAGCCTTTTAGAAAGAAAACACTCAGGCAAATTCAGCTACATCCTTATAAAGCTAAAACTTCAACTTACATAACTGGGTTTTTTGTTGCAAAGTAAAACAAGTTGTTAAATTTTTAGCATATATCCTAACCTGACTAAGTTTTTCCATGTGTGCAACCAAAAGAGGAAAACGATGTGCCAGAGCAGAGTCATTCTCAGTGCTGACTTGTTTAACCATTGACCGCAGCAATGCCTCTCCATCATAAGCAATTGGAAAGATAGAGGTCAGTTTTACTGAAGTATGGCAGAGAGCAGACATTACAGCAGCAAGAAGCCGGCTACTGGATGTTTTGAAGTTTGCTTCCTGGATGTCCTAAAAATATAAAAACAAATTAATAGAATGGCACTATTGCATTCAAAGTAAATGAGGGAGAAACTACTTTTGAAAGGAACTTTCCAGTTTTATAGCAATTATAAAAATAATTTAGAGAAAGAATTTCATATACTGTTAGCTTTCCTGTGAATTTTACATTATCTTCTCTCATGAGCTTCCATTTAGATCTTTCAAATTGGAGTAATTAAAACTTGGTCCACATGTTTTAAATAATAAACCCATTTAAAATTACTTTTGAAATTATGGCACCCTTTGAAGACAAAGAACTTCATATAATTAACCAAACAATTTAATCAGAATAATATATTAAAGAACTGATTCTTCCTTGAATTTTTATATGCTAAATGAATTTTCATCCAAAGCAGCAAATTGTTTATATCTTACTGCAATCAATGCAAGCAAGCAACTACCCTGTTTAGCTGTGGGATGCTGATTCACAGTAAGCAAGATACTTAGAAGGAAGTTGTTGATTATAGAATACTATTGCCAGCTTCTTAAGTACTTTGCTGGATCAGAACACTGTTATATAATAATGAGAAATTATTCACATATTAGTGATTAGTATAAAAATGCCACATGTATGCTCCTAAGCAATGTGCAGCAAGAGCAATCACATCTAAGGCATGGCCTCAACACCAAAAAAGCAGGTGCTGACAGTTACCAGCACCACAAATTTTCTTCACTGTCCCAGAGAGAGTCTTACTGCTAAGGGAGACAGAAGTTCCTAGGCTCTTTTTGAACTTGGACGCTTTTAAAAAAAACAAAACAAAAACCCCAACCAAAACCCAATTATGAAAAAAACCGAACTACAGCAGAATTCAAGTTGCAAACCAGGATAAACACTGAAAAGGAATAAAGGTTTTAAATACTGCTTGGCTTCTCTTTGAGCAAAAGGGCAAGAGTGAAGTTGTAATATTTACTTATGCCATTTTAATGTACCTGGTCCAAACAATTGAGCAAGTCACAAAGACATGCCCACTGCAGAGCCGGTGTTGGATAAAATGAATGAAAGCAAGCTGTGAATGTATTATGGCATTCCTGAAGAACAGCTTCTAAAAGACTGAGAGGCTGACTGAGATATCCTTGTGGATCGTTGTCCAACTTCACCATGCAATGATCAACTCCTTCAGATAAAATTTTTCTCAGCAAGGTCCTAGTTTTCCCAATGCAATCTGCTAGTTTGCTGGTTTCTTCTACAACTGCCTTTGCCGTAGCTAGAAGTTTACACAAAGAGGAGTGTTAAATGTACAATAAATGAAACATTTTCATATTAAAATGCACATTTTACATGCAAATAAAACAGCCAGAATTTAGCAATGTTGATGAATCTATATTCAGAGAAGTTAATTTCAAAAGGAAAACAGTGAAGGGCTACATTGAAGAAACCTGAACACCAGAAACTTCCAATTTTCTGGTCTTTCATAATATATGCTGCATCTTAATATGAGCATTGTTAAACTACAGGCATGAAAAACAGATACTGTCTTTCAAATTTAAATTGTGCTCACCACCAAAGCAGCTACTACGTACGGAAATGGGAAAAAAGAGGATACAAATAGTCCAAAGAACTCAACTGTCAAGCCAAACAAGAAATTAACTTTAAAATACACACAAGTTACAGTGTAAACATGTGGTGTTGGATGCTTCGTTATGCAGACAACTGCAAATACCCCATTTCTGACAGCAAGTCTCTAAATTGCTCCAACAAAACCATCTGTACAAGAAATTTCATCTTATAGCATATCCTACATGAATACTTAGAACAAATTTTGAATGTCCTGTAGATTGTTATTTGCTGATAAACATGAAACACGTGAATTAAGAGGAATACCTGATATTGGATATATTTCACAGGTGTAGACCCTCAGCAACCTCAGGCAGCAAGTGCCCACAAAACGCAACCTTTCTAAATCCAAAAGAGTAGCAGTGTATTGGAATCCTTTAAGTCCACGAAGTTCTTCAACTCCCAGCACCAGTGTTGTCCAGCTCCAGTGAAGAATGCTCAATAAAGATTCAAAGCATTCCTATTTCAGGGTATGAAGGATACAGAAGACAGATTTTGTGTTAAAAACAAAAAGTGAAGTTTCAGCAGCAGTATAAGATGAAAGGAAAGAGCTTCTATATCCATGTTTATTATGAAAACATATTTATATCTATACACATCTACCATACAACACACAAATCCTATTTGCTTGAGAATAAAAAAGAGCATTGAGACTCTAGGGAACACCTCACTATAATACCATGCTAAAAGCAATTTATAACATATGTTATAATATTAAGTGTGTGGAAGTCTTTCAGTTATTTAAGAACTAACAACTGTTTGTATTCTCCTGTAATACAAATTTTTCAGTAAATTTTACTTGCTCTGTCTGCATATGAATAGTGTAATACCAACTTTTAACAGAATACATTCTTGCCATAGCAGTAAAGACTTATTGGGCTGTCTTCGCTTTGTTTTTAAACAATTATGATCTGCAAGATCATGGGAACTATATCACATTTACAGGACTTGAAAGTTCAACAGAAGCACATGACAATCCACAAGAAATATGAGGATTTTAAAAAAGTTTTGTTTGTCCAAAAATTCATTTCTACTATTATTAAATGTGGTTGATAGTTTCATAAGGTTGTATCTCAGAAGGCAAACTACAAGTATTTGGTATTGAATACCTTCAAGCTGCAGGTATACCATCAAGCTGCAACAATCAAGCTGATTGTTCATAGTTAGTTATAAAATGCCTAATGCTCCAGAAAGCCCAAACTCTCCTCTTATCCCAATTCAGATCTATGGTGAGGGATAACAGCAGCAAGATAATGAAGAGGGAGGATACAATGTGAAGTATTAAAAGCCATAGGAGTTCATAGCTTAATGCAAATATTTTTAAGCAAACATTTATTAAGAGTAGCTATTAATATATCGATGGTTACTAAAAATGTAAATCATGTAGATAATATATTTCTAGAAGAAACCTGAACAGAAGATCATCCTGATCATCAGAGAATACTGAAGAAATGGAGAATACATAAATGAGAGAAAGCAAGCTGGTTAAGAAAATCGGACTGTGAGTGTCCATATGGAGGCAATAACTTCAATGTAACTTATCAGTTGAGAATACTGACAGTACACATAATGCAGTATAAAATATAAACCAGGATGGAACTGAAAATAATGTAATCATTGCTTGTAACAGGTAAGGAAGGGACTTCAAAATCAGGAAGACGGAATTGGCCTTATCCTGCACGATAATATTGCATTTCAACTTAATGCAGTATTCCTCAAAATTTGACTAACCTCCTTGTGTGTGAAGAACTGCAGACTATTTCTAGTAACAGTTGCAGTTCACTGTGCCTATTAATACTCCTTACCTCAGCTTATCAAAATTTAATTAAATGCTATCTGATCGTCAATGTATATTGGAATGCATCCAAGAGGTAGATGAATCTCACCAATGACTAATTAATGACAGTAATTTGAAAGCCATGGAAGAGAGCATATAGTAAAGCTCCCTCAAAACTCTAAAAAGCCTGCTAATATTAATTTCTTGGCAGGGAGTAAGGCTTGTACATTAAATACAACCAGTAAGAATGAACTCAACACCACCCCCCCCCAGAAAAAAAACCAAAACTAAGTAGCTCAACCTTGTTAACAAATACATTTCCAGACTCTCATCCTCCGGTCAATACCAAGCTTAGCTTAGTTTACATCTGAAATCTTCAGAAAAAGTAAAAAAAAATACCATGTTCTATATATCAGTGTACCCAACTTCTGCTTCATAAAGCAGACAGAAAAAAATAATTAGTTATTTCCACATGTACGTCTTTCAGTTTTCTGAACTTCCAGGAAACACAGAAGATTCTTGATAATACTCACCACTGAGACAGTTCTGGCAAAAGATCTCTTTAAAATATGCACAGGTTCACTGGTTTGCTGTTTTCCTTTGGACGTACTGCCATCACTTGTTGGCAGCCTGGAAAAACAATTTAAGAACTGACTTGAAATCTGCACTTCTTACTTTTAGCAGTTTTTACTGTTTGTATTGTTCAAGTGGAACAAAAGCGGAAGAAAAGTTTAAGGTAATTATCAAAAAAATGTTCAATTTCACCATAACTTCCTCCAGTTCCTAATCCTTCTAGACCAGTAATCAAATATCTTGAATTCTGTTCAACTGGCAGAATTCTGACAATTGATAATAAAGTTGAGATTTAATTACATATTACATTATTACAAGTATTTACTGTATTTCTTCAGATGGAATTTTTAAGACTAGAAATGTTACTCCTTAAAGAACACTAGTTTTGTGGAAGTAAAAATGTATGTGGAAGTAAAAAATACAGGCAGCACCTGTTACTGCAGCACCTTTCCTTTTGTGCCTCTCATGGCTCTTCAGCCATATCCTTCCTTCAGAGGCCCCAAGGCTTGGTGGTCTTTGGCTACAGCCATCCCTCCACCGAAATCACCCTAACAATTAATAGGTTATGCCAGAACTTTATGTGCATCAGTCAAAATGAAACCTTCCTCTGGAGAGATAAATATCTATGGACACAAAGCTTACTGGCCAAAGTGAGCTGTTCTTATAAGGGACACCTTGAAAAGGACATGCTTAGAAAGGACATAGCAAGAGAACTGGTATGAAGAGATTCCAAGTTTCAGAATCAACACGGGGCAAGGGGGAATATATATATATCTATATCTATATATATAGATATAAAAATAAAAAAATGTAAAAATTAGGTCTTGTATATATCTGAGGAAATCTGAAAAATATATATTAGCAATATAGTGAAAGAGTTCTAGCTTCTTAAAACAGAGTTACATAACAATTATCATGGGAATAATAAATTTATGGTAACTTATTGTAAAGCACAATTCATTGCCATTTTTTTCTTCATTAAAATAATCTGTTTGATAGTATACTGCACCTAGACTGAGCCCTACTAAATACAGTACTTCTGAACTAGCAAAAAAATGAAGCATGTTAGATGAAATTATGAGGCTCTACAGAACTAAATGAAAAACTCAGAACATATGTGAAGAATGCAAGAAAACTGCAAAGAAATAAATGTTGGTATAATGGATTTATTACTTTTCTCAAAGACACTAAGCTTTCCATAAATTTTTCAGATACTGATTTCCTTAGCTTAATACAATAATAATGTCATGACACATATGCTTACTTTAACAGGGCTTCTGTTTAAAAAACATGTCAATAAATTGTTCTAAACAGAGGGCAAAATATTACCTGTATAGCAACTGCGGGATCTGCCCTGCATTAACATCTGTACCATTATTTGATTTCTTGGAACTTTTAAACTGAAATACAACACTGAAAGAGAAATATGGTTATTATTCAAGTGATATTAGATCTCTTCTTTTGCGTTAAAAAAGAATAGAAAAAAATATACCCATCATCTGTAGTAATAGAGGCCTGTCCATGAGATCCACAATCACTGCTAGGTCCTGACACTCTTGCCCAGGCTACATACCACCAGCCAGCTTGTAGGAGTACTGGTTCATCAAACATCATTGCATACTTCTCTCTGGGAGAAGTAAATTTTGAAAAAGATATATGTGAATTAGTTTTTAGATTAATCTTTAACAAATTACACCCTGCTTATAAAAGAAAATTGAAAATTAATGGAACCAATTATTATTCTCAAGTATCTATTATATTCAAAACTTAAAAATATTTCATTGAAAAATACTGTAGTCATTAAAAAAAAAATTCACAAGGACCTACAAATGAACAAGTCTAGCTTGATCGTGCATTTTGAAACAATCAGATATCAAATGCCAAACAGAGTACCGATAGATTAAGTTAAATTAACACACAAAAACCCTATTACTTGCAGTATTATATAGTAAATGTAAAGTATTAATGATATTTTTTTAATTCAATTTCAGAAAATTTTTGTAAATTACAAGAGCTCATACATAAATTCTTAGGAATTACACATGAATATTTAAGAAAGTAATAGAATATATATTTAGGGGTATTGACACACAAGAATTAAACGTAAAAGAATTAGTCACTGATGATTTGAATGTTAAATTATTTCATAACAGGGAATGAAAAAGCAGCTAAAACATGGCTAACCCCATCCATATGCACAAAATCTTTCAAGCAATAACTGCTTGTATTCTAATGAGCTGAAGCACAATAACCCTTCTTTTGGTTATGATAATTCCATATTACAGTAAGTTTAATGATGAGTTGTTTAATGCAAATGCCCATTTGTGCTTGAAAGCATCCTTTTGATAGAAGTATTAAAAAGAGCTGCTGCAATGTTTTGTCTTGTCTTCTCATCAGATGAATATGCGATTTGACTTTGATTTATACAAGAGCAAGTGTGAGATTATTCTTCCTTCTTTTAATTTAGTACCATAATGGCTTGGCGAGATATTTGGTGTTTTACTACTTTACCCAACACACTTTGTTTGAGTGTAAGTTTTACACCACTTGCTAAAAACTTCTAATGATGTAGGTCTCTGTTGGTATTTAAAGTGATTTTAAAATATGTGTAGGAAGAAAGTAAAAATAAAGATCAAACAGTAGGTAGAAGTAGGTAAGGAAAACATCTTACCTAGCAGCACAATCATACGCTAAGACATCTGTTTCAGCAAGAAGGTCTCCATCAGTCTCATGGTCTCCCCCATCTGGACCCAATTCAAACAACTGGTGGAGTAAGAAAAAAAGGTAAAAACACATTTTAGGTATTAGGAACTTCATAATACCACTTTTTCCTCTCTGGCATCCTGGAAACCGTCTACTACTATTCTTTACCCTTCCCAAAAGTAATTGCTAGTTACTATCACTGACAGGCAAATACCGATCTGGAAGTCAGGATTTTGTAATATTATTAACTGTTAAAAAATAGCAGTTGACACTGACCTCCCAGCCTTATGCCCAGATATATTCTTAAGTGGAGAAACTCCCTAAATTTTGCCTGCAAGTCAAATGCAGAGCATCTAAAAAAAGGCAAAGCTGGGCAGAAGGTGCAGGCTTCCTGTCATAGAATGAAATGCACTGAAGATACACTCAACTTCTCCGGAAAGGGATAGCTTGACTGTTTAGCAGAGCTAGTCAATAGTGTCATAAACAGGTGGTGACTAGGACAAAAGATGATACCCTTTTCAAAAGAACTTGGGTTTCTTACACAGTCAAAAATCATTTCTACAGTTTGATGAAGTTGCAAAAGGACCACAATACACGTCTATGACTTCTCATGCAAATGCCAATTTAATACACAGTTTATCTGTGGTAGGACTGGCAAATCTTATCTTTGCTATAAACTAATCCTAGACAACCAGAAACAAATTGAAAAAATAATACTAGAGTGCTTTCATAGGATTACTACCTCTAGTATTTAAACATTAGTCATGCTTTTTTTTGTTAAGTTTCTTGGCTTTCCTTAATCATTTACAATTCTCAGTCATTGTGTTAAACTAAGATAAAGTACAACCACTTATTTTGGATCTCCTGTTGTCTTATGCAAATGTTACTGCTAAAGCATATGCCATCCATTTCCCTAAACCAAACCTTAATACCTATTCATCTGAAAATAGAAAAAGAAAACTCAATAACCCACTAAATGACAAGTAACAACAATAACGTATTCTGAATATACACATCTAATATAAATCTCAGACAGATATTAGATCCTTTCTTTACAATGTCTTTCAGGGAGTTTCCAAAATCCTTATTAAAGACGGGAACAGAAGCTACTTATCAGAAACCAGAGCTCTGTTATCACACTGTGTGTTTGTGTGAGCTTTTTTATCCAAAGCTATTTATTTATTTTAAATCAGCACACGTGCTCCAGCCCTAATCATCCTTATATTTGGCACAGAGCAGAGTTAAGTATGTTTTCTGCCATTCAGTCTCAGCTGAAGAATCCCAGCCGAGAAGCTATCCAGAGAGCAGTCTGAGAAAGAAGTGGCAGGGAAAGTGGGAAGCATGTACTAAAGAAATTGCAGCTACTGATAAGCACTCTTTTACTGGTTTCAAGAAGCAGTCCCTCATGTATCCTGACATAGGACGTGATTCTAACTTGAAGCCCACAGCACCAATTTTCTGCAGACGGAGCTTTGTGTAAATAGATCACAGAACCATTTGACCCACTACCATATCTGCTCAAAACACCTGTAAGATGGCATAGCATTTCGTGAAGGTAGGAATGGGCCAATTCTTGACAAGTAAGAATAGTAATTCTCAGATCTCTACTTCACCCACCTTACCTGCATAAGGTTCATTACTTCTCACTGAGAACCCTTCTTGTAGTTCTATTACTAATGCTTTTAATATACAGTAAACCACTCACTCATCAAGAAATAAAACTAACTTACCTTTATTTTAGCAGTGTATTCACCCCTACCTCCAAAAAGACCAAGACCACCTAACAAAATATCTGTATCAGCACAGAAACGGATAGCTTCTACCGAGTGGGCTGAATAACCCCAGCCTCCTCCATGACCTGCAGAAAAAAAAAACCAATAAAAATAGTTGATCTATCTTGGTCTTTTATTCCACAAACCTGATCAGCTTGTGCTATAAAATTTCACTGTGTACTTACTTTCAAATCTGTTAACAACACTATAGTCTTCTTTAGAATAAACTTTCATCACTGCTTGAGTCTCTTCTTCTGTATTTGCTACACCCATTTTTAAGTCCTGCATAGCAGCCAAAGTATCAAGACAACCTAAAAGAAAGCAAAACCAAAAGAACTCAAAATGTCTTACTGTTGATTATAATCAGTGAAATGGAAATGAATACTAGTTAAAAAGATCAAAGCAACCTAACTGTTCTGTCCCTAAACCACACATACGCTACCAAATATTGTTATAGCTTTGATTAGATCTGGGGTCACTGCTGTAGAATCTAAAGGTTCACTACTGAAGATTGATTTCATTTAATTTATTTATTTTCCAGAATAACCAAGAAATGTAATTAAACCTACTTTGCAACTCTTCCAATAGTAAATAAATCGACAGCAACACCTTTTTTTTTTTTTTTTTCCCCTTTTTACATTTCCCATATTACCAAAAAAAAGTTGAAGTAGTAACTGAATTATGGGCAGACTTGAGAGCCTTCATAAAAGGCATTTTGTTTCATATGCATGGATACCTAACATGCCTTACTCTGACTCAGACACAAAAAAGTACTGTTCAAGTTAAAATTTATCACATCTCTAACACACAATGAAGGAAGCAGGACAAAGAACTGATCACTCGTCACAATCAGTGAGCTACAATAACTTCCAAAGCTGCACTTTGGAGCATTGGATATGTTGCATATGGCCAGTTTATACATGAACACAGTGGGATTATTTTTTGTTTTGGTAGGCTTTTTAGACTACAGAAGGAAATCATACTACTCTTAGTGCCCCATTACACAAAACTGCAGAGTAAATTCTAATTTTAGATACTGCATTTACTTTAAAATAAAAAAAAGCTTATATAAGAGTACATTGTTCCTGTCTTTTGGAGACTCGAGGTTAACTTAACACTACTGACTTTATTCTGCAGACTGTCCAAAAAGACCATCTAGGAAAGTCTCTTACTTTATTATGCTGACCTCTAGTAGCAGGTTCCATCAGAACTCTAAAATCCTCTAGCACCATTAAGATGTCAGAAGATAACTATTTTGATTTAAATTAATGCATATCAGCCAGATCATAAGTGTTAAGAGCGATGGTGAAAGATTACAAAGTAAAATTTTAACTCAAAAAAGTCAGAAAGCTGTTAGATTACAATTCATTTATACCTTAAGTAATGTTTCTTTATTTCATCTAAGCTTCTGACTCATCAACTATAAATGTATACCTAGAATGTGCAAAGCTGCATGAGATCTGGTGGTTAGAGCTTTGGAACCTGTTGGTAGAGCAAGTTCTGGACTCAAAATACTACACCGGGATTGCATGTCTGGAGCTGAGGGAAGTCTGGAATCGGCAACTACTGCATTGTAACTCCACAGTTCCCTAGCATTTGGTCGAAACCTAGAGCAAGACAAAACAGAGTAAAAAAAACCTTTCACCTACTAAAAAAATACAAAAATCTAACTGATGATTAAATTTTATAAGCTATTTAATGTAAAATGAAGATCTGCTAGTACAAACTCTTAAAATTCAACATCATTACACCAAATACATATAAACTTTACTAGCTTAACACACTAGCAAATGGAAAGACACAAAAATATTCTTATTGTACTTCAAGTCAAACAGTCATATAATGGGTTTACAAATTTCAGAAAATGTTAGACACTTTTCAAAGCTAATAAATATTAAAATGGTATAGTTTATTAAGAAGCATGAAATAACTAGCAAAGTACTAGATATAATGGCAGATGTGCTCAAAAATGATAATGATGCCAAGTGAGAGGTACTCACCTTCAAATAAGAGTAAAAAGATCTTGAGAAATCCAACATATTTTGTTTTTTTTTAAAAGGATAACATCATCTTGTGAGTTTTTAAGGGATTATAGAAAAGGGCAGCATAAACAAGGAAATACAAAGACTTTCTATACTATAGATTAACATGGAGAAAAAGAAAATGAAAAAAAATGAAGTCTTTGATATTACTATGCAAAAGGAAGAAACAGTTAGAAGACATAGGTCTGTGGGAGTGTTCTTAATAAGCACAAAAGGATTTTTCACTTGTACACTGTTCTAAAAATCCAAATGGGGCTAACATGGTCTAATTAATGGAGAAAGAAATAGTTTTAACTAAAAATATTATAGGACACCACATGTATTCAGGATTTCAACAAGTTATCAGTGTGCAAGTTTATACAAATACAAACACATATGAAATTATTTAACCACTTGAATTTCACTACCACCTGAAAAAGTCATAAAGCTCTGAAGAAAATTCTTAAAATCTATGTAATCAAGAATGCTGTCTCTCTGTATAGAGAAACTGCCCCCTTCATTTAAATAGGCATGAATAAAAATGCCCAGGAATAATAATTTATATACCAAATATTTAAATACTAATACACATATTCATGAACATGTTTCTTCTTTAGACTGTTCTAATATTTTCTATTAAACAATTGGATATAACACAGAAATAAATCTACACAGACTCCAAGAATCCATTCTTCAGTTAAGTATTTAAGCTCTAGATTTAGTTCTACGGTCCCCAAAATTTTGCAAGACAATAAAACATCTCAACCCATGTTTACCCCTAATAATATTTTTAACATGTGACTTTGAACTTCCTCAATCTGAATAACCATTTTTAGTGTGCTACATCAAGTTGAGTGTCACCATGTTTTCTCCCCTGAAACTTGCTGCTTTCCCATGGCCATCAATAACTGCATTTTTCATAAACTGAGTCTTTCAGTGTGTTTAATCATGCTGATAGTATCATGACCAAGAGCTTTAAGGGATGTGGGTGCTACTCTTCCTTATTTCAAATCTCAGCATAATTTAAGTAAGAAGTGGCACCTAGCTAATGAGATCCAAACAATTCTGGGGATGTGCATAATGCAGAACTACATCCATCCAAGGAACTTCAGATGTCAAAAAGGAATGTGCCTAGCAAATACGCATGCTTCAATGTTAAGTGGCTATTAAGTTCTTGAATCTCAATTTTGGATGAAGACATCCAAAGTAGGATGCAAGTAGCCTATGGACACAATGATCTTTTAAAGATATGATCCTACATGATACTGTCTTTTCCAGATGAATGCAGACTAGTTGGTTCCCTGCTTTATTCTAACTGTAAGTCATTATTCTTGTTTTGCCTAAGTCTTCAAATAGTTTAAACATCATCCATCACTTGCATTCAGATAACAGTTCAAATTTCTCTCCCAAATCCTGGCTAACATAGCTTTTAAATCATTATAGAAGAATCGGATGTTACGATTCTGTTTTGGAATGAGGGCTTATGATCTATGCCTTCTCAAAGACTCCACTGAAAGCAAGCACCCCAAAGACTGTGAAATCACTACAACCATAATTTGAATGTCTATGTCATCTAAATAAGTTTCTTTATTTTGACCTCCCAAATGTCAAAACTAAAAAGCATACTATTACTCCACCCCTTCTCCTATTCAAGTCTTAACCACTAATGCCTGAGAGAAGGATGAAGACTTAAGACACAAGGTTGTGGAAGTTGGGCATGGCAAGAGAATTATTCAGTGAAGTGTTAAGTAGATGGAAGAAAGTAAGGGAAAGATAAAAAGAGTAAATAAGTGGAATAGATTGGGGTTCCCCAAACATCATGATATTGGAATGAGAATGATGCAAAAAAGAAAAGAAATCAAAAAAATTTGGGCAAGAGAAGATGTTTGGTTTGGGCTTACTTGAACAAATCATCCAAAAAATGTGAAAAAAGATACATGGAAGACTAAAAATTGTTTTTCATCTACTAGGGAAATGAGCATAATCAAATCTCCAGCCTCCCAAAATGTTTTAAAATATTTCTATAGTACAACTTTAATAGCTATAATCCACACTTGCCTCCAAATAACATCATAGACAGGATCCAGACACACGCCAGAACCTTGAAGGTCTTCCTGCTCAGAATCATTGAATGTTTTGCAACTGCCATCTACTTTGTTTATCAGAAGACATTTAAAAGGAGGAGGTTCTGATATCGAAGCTGGTACCAAACCTAGATCAGGGAGCAAAAAGAGCAGAAAACCATGAAGACTCCACTCATTACGTGACATTTCCTATGCATGAAGCACTAAAGTAGTAGGGAAGAACAGTTACACTGCTACAGCAAAAAATAAACCATAGTAAGATTTAAGTGCAAGAAAAGTTCAGACTTTTACATTCTTATTTTTAATAAAATTGATTTCTAAAGGAGCTAGGATCACCATGTGCAGTATAACTACAAAACTAAAATATTTTAATTCCCCCTATTCACATTTTTGACTTGTTGTCCTACTGTTCACATGACCAAAGCTATTTTTTCTCCAATACTTCTATAAGCATTTAAAATATTATAGAAGAGTTCTTGCCTATTATATGCCTGCTTGCAAATATCTCTGATGTAGCAAGCACATGAGAATTAATGAGAGCTTCGTCGATCCGGAGAAAAGTCTGGTCTCCACTAGCTCCAATCCATGTTGCTTTGCGTCCATATTTAGAGCCTATATTAGGCATAGGTGCTGGTTTTGCATTCCAGTAGGGCATATCCAGAATTGGCCTGCCAAGCTGCCCTTTCTATAAAGAGAATGCAAGAATTAGTAAGTAATAGTAACAATAAGTCTCAAAGATGAACAACTTACTTCAATAGTTTCAACATACAAAATTAATTATGTGGAAGAGATAGCTTACCACAAAATTACCTTCAAAAAACAATGGCTACTCTAAGTCAAGTGTTACACATTTAAATACAAGGAACAAGTTATTGAGAGATATTCTTCTCCCTATTCAGTTAGGTTTTTGAGTAAACTCTTTTTTTTTAATGCAACTCAAACTCTCCATGACAGATAACCTTCCTTTCCATTTTCAGAATAAAATATAAAAGCATTATTCTCCTTCAATACTCAATATCCAAATAACTTCAGTGCTAGACAAGGAATGAATTAATGGAGGGGGGGAGGGGGAAATCTACATTCACATTCAGACAGTCTAAATTCCACTCAATTCTGAAATTATATGGACTATAAGTCTTACAGAGCAAATACCTCTTAGAAGTACCTAGAAATCAATTAGCACATCAAACTTGAGCTACAAAGAACATGAAGTGCAAAAACAAGCACCTCTGCATATGCTCATTAACATCCTGACCTGGAGACCTAAGGCCTTATCTCCTATGTACAACTAGTTACTGAGAGATGGACCAACAGTTCTTATACTGTACTTAAGTATGTAGTAAGAACTGCTGCAATAAATCTGTTCAGACTCCATCTACCTCACTCAGGCAAAGGAAATTCATTGCAGGCTAATGAAGTCAAGGTAACTTTTTATTTAAAATGGTAAGGGAGAAGAAACACGCATGTACAGCAAATACCCTCTGTCCAGCATGCTACTCATCACTCTTTCTACATAACACTGTATGTAAGTAAACTTAGTGAAGACTTTTTCAAGAAACACACTTGCTTTTGAGCTTGCCTTGACTTTATGAAGCTTTCAACAAACTTTCAAGCATTACAATGTTAAAACCAGATGCAGAGAACAGGTGGTCTGAATTTATTTTTTCTTTTAGAAAAAGAAAAAAACCGAGTCAACAGAGAGGCTTTTAAATCCTATTTCTGACAGTGAATTTGGTTTTTCAGGAGCTAAGTTTCACTGCAAGTCAACAAAGCTTAAACTTTTATGTGTCCAAGCCACTTTTGACAAAAACATGGACACCAAAGCTCTTACTTGAAAGTCTGAAAAACAACAAAATATTACCTAATCAAAGAGCCATCTTGTGGCACACTTTTAATTCAAAACATGATTTTCTGCTTCTAAAATTTCAGTCTTCACCTTTTTTTATTTTTTGTAGAAAGACAGATTTCAAAAGGTGCAATTTCTCCTCTGTTGTGTTTGGCAGTACAGAGTTTTTAAAGCATAGACAAATAGCTCAATACCTATACTCTAGCTTTTGCCAAAAGGACATTAGTGGGAAAGCATGACCAAGAGATGACTCTGGAGAGATTGTAGTGAGGGGGGTATTTGCCAAGACAAGGAGGCACAAAGGCCTAAAGTCGGGATGAAGGGGAACTAAATGATGTTGAAGCGCTTATTCAGTGAATATAAGAATGGATTCCACATGGACATAGGACAATATACGTCATGTGGATATTAGAGTACCAGAGTTATGCTGTGTTATACTGAGCAATAATATCCGCTCAAGTGTAAGCGTAACTTCTGCAACCCATTGCCGTTTCTATGAAAGAAAACAGCACACTTATTTTTTTTCTAATGAATGCAGACAGACAGGTAATAGAATATGCAATAGATACTTATTTGCAACAGAGCTTGCAACAATAAGAGTTTGAGAAAACTGGTGCACCTTATAAAATAACACAGTTTTAAATCACAATCTTAATTAAAATACAAAAAACACCAAGAATTTCTGGCATCATGCTTTTCTAACCACAACAATATTAGAGGTTACATTTTTAAACATAACAGACACAAAAGATATGCAGAAGTCATGAGTAGTTCTATATGAGCAAGTACAAGCAGTTTTGAAAGGTCTTTGAACAACACATTAACTACTAGCTTATTCCCATAAGTATTATTATTATCTCCTTACTGAGAAACTTCCAAATGTGAAAACCTGGCCATCCATTAAGAGAATAGCTGTATGGTTGCTCCCAGCAGTAACTTGTGTACTAGGACCTGGTAATGCTTGCACCAAAGTGGGACATCCCCTATATAAAAATAAATTAATTTTGTATCAATATATGCTTATGCAACATTTAACACATACATAGTATTATAACGATTTCAATCACTGTGAAATATATTCACTATGTTCACATACTATACGGAATCAGAGTCAAGCAACAACTTGCATATTAAATGAACAAAGGTATAAAAGACTGTACCAGATATAAGTTTATGGTCTCTTGTTACAGGGACCAGATCAAGTACCCTCTCTTCAGTTAAACTCAGAAATTAGCACAGAATAAAAATGGTTAATATTTAATTGTAGGATTACATTAATGTTACTGCAGTTACACTAATATATATGTGTGTGTATATAAACTATATTGCAATGAACTGTAGCAGTAAAAAAATTCTGTTGTGAGGATGCTGGTTAAGTGCTTCAAAAACCTGTTTGCATTATGAAGCAATCAAAGCCTTACATGGTTGGTATCCTAGTACAATTACCAGAAGCAATATTGATATGGCCCTCCTGAGATCACTGTCTAGGGAATTATAAAAGAAAGAGAAGGACTACCCACCTCCATCAGCTTTCTAATGGAGAATAAAGCATTAAAAAACTGCTCTCCATCAAATTCATAGACTCAAGAAAGAAAGAACAAACTTCTCCAAACTGTTTTCCAGAAAAATCTGAAAAAGTCTAATCCATGTGCCTCCCAAATATGGACAGGTATAAGAAAATAAATTTTCCATTTCAGTAAAAATGAAGGAAAAAACCCAATAGGATGGTCAAGAAGCAAAGAAAGAAAACTTGAAGTGATGACTTAGAATTGAAATAGCAGAAAAGACAAAAAAAAAAAGTATAAGACACTAAAATTTTTATCTCAATCCCAAAGTGAACAGGAGCCCTCAAGAACTGTACCAGACTTTGAATCCCATAATGAATGTCTACCTAGACTTCAAATTTATTGTGGATTTAGAAAGACTGTGAATTTGAAGAACAAGTTATTCCCAAATAACACTATGTTTGGCAACTCTGACCCCAGAGAACAGCAGCACTATCTAAACTTACTTTTAAACACACACTTTCAAAAGCAGGTTAATCTAAAATAAGAACAAGTTGCAATTAAAAAAAAAAAAAAAAAAGGTGTCAGCCCACAGTTACCTAGCAATTGTTTAGCAGCTGATATGCAAGAAGATGGGTTATCTGCATGTTCTGATTTTGGCTGAATTGCAGGTAAAACAGGAGTCAAGAAAGTAGGAAGGAGAGGCATCATGTGTTCAACAGGGAAAGGAAAAGGGTAGATGGGAAGATGTGAACATATGGAAATGTGGAACAGAGGAATGCAGCATGAAGATAGGCTGATGACCTGAAGGAGGGGGAACACAGGTATACAGAAAGAAATTATTCCTTCGTGAATGTAGCTTCCAGTGAGTGATTCTAGTGGAGATGGGAGAGACTGAAGGGCAGCATAAAATTTGGTAGAGGATGCATAACATGACATTCATAAATTTAGAAGCCTTTGTTGGTCTATAGGCACATGGGTTTGGACATCACTGAGATTACACACAGACACACAGAGCAAAGTTTAGCAGCACCAATGATGAAACATTTTAAAAACAGAAGAAACATTACATTTGCCTCCCATTAACTTTAAGGAAGCTCAAAAGGGCACCGAAGCAGAAACAAAACATAGTTAAGAACTAATCCAAAAGCATTTCTGTTAAAGGGAAATATTTTTATTACTGTTTTTTTTCTCTCACTCAAAATTATGATAGCTGCTGGCATGGAATTATCAATACTATGCTTGTAAAAACAAAGTGAATGTTTCACCTCTTCGCTGTATGAAAGCCAAGCTATTATCACCAGAACTATTTATCTTTCTGTTTTGGCAATTGAATTTATCAGCAATGTTATCTGAATGCTGCGTATGGTATTCCCTTGGCAACAGCGGACAAGCAACTAACGTAGAGAGATGTAATATGGTATCCTCTTAAACAGCTCTTTTATTAAGATCACCCAGCTTTTGGAATGGCCAACTACAGTGTATCAACTAAAGAAATGAACAAGAAAAAGTTTAAGACATTTAACTACGTAAAAAAAATAAAGTAAAATTACAGAAAAATAGTTTTCACTTTATAAAAGGAGGAGGAATTTGGAAAAATACAGTAAGCCAGTTTGACTGATGTATATGGAATTTAAAACCTGTGATACTATTGAGTATTTCCCTATCCCTCTGAAACTCAACACAGAAAAGTTCAGCACAGACACTTGAGAGTCTGAGAAACTCTGTCCAAAAGTTTTGATAACCAGGGTTTCTCCATTTGAATGGTAGAAAGCAGTAAGTATTCTTCTGGGATGGAGTTGAAGGACACATTGGTGTCAAACTCACAGATTCTTTGGCTTCTGGATATGACACAGGTACTTGACACAGGTCAATCACAAAAGAGCAACCTCAACTATACAGAAAGTAGCCTGAGACCCCTTGGGAAAATGTAAGATTGCTGAATAAAAAGCAGCAGATATACATGCATCAGCTAACTCAGGGTCCTGCAGAAGGTCCAAATGCATTTTGGCTGTCCACACTGAAACCCACTTCTATCCTGAAGGGTAAGCATTTCTGGGAGCAGATGTGGTGTTTGAAAACTCGTCCTGCATCAACTGTTCGAACAATCGCTGTCCGTGGTACTCATGCAGCCAACAGCCGGCTGCCAGGTCGAGTAAGATGTCACTTGGGGCAGCTGACCGTGGTGCTGTAAATTCAGATTCACCATGGGGTGCTACTGTGTAGTGGGTAAAAGGGAACCAGTCCTCACTTCTGTCAATTGCAGGCAGAGTTGGACAGTATGGAGTTAAAAAGAAAATGGAGATTTTTAGCTTTCAGAGGTAACTGGAAGTTTGGTGAAAAGATGTAAATAAGACTTGCACTCCACCACTGAAGTAAAATAATCAGACAATGCACCTAGAAACACGGTCCCGACAAACAGATATGATAGTACACATTTTTTTCTAGACATATTAACAGTATATAGTCTCTATGCTTTGTCTTCAAATAGAACATAGCTGACTGTCTGTGGAAGGTCTGCTCAGTTTTCTTCTAAGCTACTGTTGAACCTTCAGAAGCAAAATCACATCAGGATTATCTTACTTCAGTCATTCCATTTCTAGAGCATGACTGCCAGATCACGTGCTTGCTAACGTAGTGCTGAAGTCAACAGTTGGTACAAGAAACGAAGGCAAATTTTGAACAATAACAGAAAGATCCTGGAGTTTTAAGTCCCAGCTTCTTGAGAGAAGCATCAGCAACAAACAGGCCTTTGCTTACCTGAATACAAGACATGCTATTTTTCACCAAGACTAGATACTGCAAAGCATTTCTTTCTTCCACTGAGTTTCTATCCACCAGCATCTAATTTGAGAATATAAGCAGAGACTGACAAATCCTTCATGTAGTGAACAGCTCATCAACATCTACCACTGTGGATTTTACAACAGAAACCCTACGCAGACTAGTTTAATGGCTCCAGCATACTGATATGGAAAAAACGGCCTCCCAGGAACCAGATTACTTGTATTTTAAGTGGTCCATCTGTGAATGGCTGAAGTCTTTGCTGGAGAAAAAAAAATAACACCACCTTGTGCATATTGCTTGTTCCTCCACACCATTTCAGCTCTATTAATGGTTTACTGAGAATCACATCATCCTGTTCATCTGCTGTTTGCTTGTGTGCATAAAACATAGTCTGAGGTCCTTCCAAGGCATGTAATATACCTCATTCCTACTGAATTAGGAGGGAGAACTTGTGGTGTTTACCATACTCTAATAGAGGAGTCCAGAATCCCCTTAATTAAGGAGAAAGACATGTCTGGATAGGTGCACAGAATTCAAAATAGTTAAGCATTTTCAAGACTTTTTAAAAAATAGTCTCATCACTAAATCTTCACACTGCAAGACAGAAGTCTCTGAAAGGGTAAGTCATCAATCGATGCCCAGGAACTTCCATTATTGCTTCACCTGGCAATGAAGATGGCTCCCTCAGATGAAAATGAGAGTTCCGGCATTTAACCTGACAGTTCTTGTTCTCAGGGGCCTTCATACTTAGATATACTAGCTAGGCTGCCTAAATATTACTCTTTTTTTTTTTTTTTTCTCTCCCCGAAACACAGTGGAGTATCAGCTCCTGGATTCAGAAGTTGATGTTCTTCCTGAGGTCAATACAGGCAATGTGACACACTGCGTGACTGACATACCACTGACCTGGCTGGAGCTGGCCATCTGAGCACCACTGCGTCCCAACTGAGGTGGAACTCTGCATAAGGACTCCCTGTTTCCTTCTCTGAATCCCTTACTGTGAGGACAGAGGAGAGATCTCTACTTAAAGCTGGAAAAAGAAGTACATCAATGAGGAAATTATCATTTGAATGATGGTGCTAAACAGCAATATAGTACTACAGCCAGTTCTCATGCACAGGACATAGTCCAAATTTCTTCAAGGCTTTTTCCAGACACTCTCTAGGGTCTGTTGTAGAATGATACAAAGGTCAGTGCCAAGTCGCTTGTACCTCCTCAACTTCTAGGCCTGGTCAAGCACTATCCTTTGGCACAGGATGTTTCATGTTCTCTTCTAGGATCTCACTTGGAACTACATTTGGTCTCCATCCAGTTTCTGTCTAAATGAGCAACAGATGTAGGGTTTACTGCCTGAAATTCTGACAGATACAGCAGATAGCTCCGATGCCTTCAGAAAAGCCAAGCGATTTCAAAGCTGGAAACAGTAGACAGTAAGTTACCAGTACAAATGCCACTGCTGTTTGTACCTCTTCAGGCGTTAAGACAGAAACTGCCCTTATTCTAACAGTGACTTGAATTGCCAGCTAAAGCAGCTGTAGCTTGGAACAAGTATCCAAGAATTTCCAGGAATGAAAAACAGAGTACTTATCTGTGATACAGCTCTACCATAGGCAGAAACACAGACTGCGTTCACCAGTCCAATGCAAACTGAGTAGGGGTAACAGTTTAGAGACTACCATTAGGCACAGCAGTCAATACAAAGTAACACTTCCAGTAAACTTTCTTCCTTCCCTCTCCCCCTTTTGTTTAGTGAATCCAATGAAAGTTTTAAGATGATGAAGATTTCTTCAGAAACTTGACAAAAGAAATGATTTGGAAGTCTCCAAAGAGATTAGGAGGATAGATATTCAGTAATTTTCATCTCACTGCTATAAGAGAAATGACAAAACTGAAGACAGGTCATGGATGCTCCACTCTGTATGCCTTTTACATAAGGAGACTAGGCATTACTGGACATACACAAAGCCTCAATGATTCCTACTATTCAAAATCCCTTGTCTTATGTGTTATATGGACATGCCCAAAGAACAACATTATTACATTTCCTTTTATGGCAGAACACTGATTTTTTTTACTTTAGTGAGTAGGTAAGATACTAAGGATGAGATACTAAGGGTGAGATTGAGCTTCACATTAAAGACACTTATATTTATCTATGCTCCCACTGTGGTCAACGGAGATCAAGCCCATAAAGTTTACAGAGCTACTGAGCATACCTAAGGTAGATAAGTAGTGGGTAGTTAGTCAAATAGCTCTCCACACTCTGTTGACTTCTCTCTTTCCATTGACCACAAAGAAAGCACACATCACTCTCATGCTGACATCCAGAATAAGTGTCTACAAAATGCAGCTGAGACCCAAGCTTAGTGACTTAATTTTGTATTAATAATAAACAAAACAAAAATGAGAATTTTATCATAACTGATAATGGTGTAACAGAAACAGGTTAATCTAGGTTTACAACATTGTACTATTTGAATTATTGCATATGTAGTATTTTACAGAAATAATGAAATCTTGATGAGATTTCAATGTCATTCTCACATATGTAGGGAGAATTGAAGAGACAGAAGCATTTCAAACTCAATTATCAAAGCTATGCTAATAACTATGCACAGAAGCCTTCATGTATTAAACAAATTACTTACACAGTACAACAGTACCGTTACTGTATCTATATCCAGGGGATTATGGGGAAAAAGTGCAGAACAAGAGCTTATCGACTTTATTTCGACAGTATTTGAGTTTTCACACTTGCTATCTACAGAGAAACAGAAATTTAGCCACTTTTTATGCAGCAGTGCAGCAATACACAATCACATCCTGTAATTACCAGCTCACCTGGAATTAACATCACCATGTCCAAGTTGCCCATGCTGCCCGTATCCAAATGTGTAAACATCACCATTCTCCATCAAAACCACTGAAAAACAAACAAAAAAGGAGATTATTTTTCTGACATATGCACATGTTAACATGGTACTGCCCCAGTGCTGGTTAGCCTTTCTGAGCAGCACAGTTAACAATCCCTACTGAAACACTAAGATGTTTCACTAAGAAACACTATACAAGATTCTACAACCCATCACAGCTAGCATCTCTATGCAGGGCTAGAGCTCTGCCATACAGATGTCTTCAGATGACTCAAAAATTGCTTAAAAGCTCTGATGTAACTCAATACATGATACTTAGTCCTTTTCACTGTTGAAGGACAGGGTAGTAGGCTACAAAATGATACTGCAACTTTTTCAATCTTTAACACTCCCATGTACCTCCTTGTTGAAAATTAAACACAAAGCAGTGAAAACACATATGACAACATTAAAAAAACCAACAAAAATTCTACACTATAATTAACATTGATTTATTTGTTTTTACCTGAATGGTGAAATCCACAACTGACTTGTACAGCTCGCAGTTCACAGTCGAAGCGGACAGCCCCTGGTGGATAGGTTGTGATTTTGCTGGCATCCTTCTCACCTCTTTCTCCACTTCCGTCTATAAACAAAACTTACAGTTATATCCCATGTCTTCTAAAAGAGTTATATTAGAAGAATGAATAGATCAAGAATAGTAAATAACTCCCCACCCCGCCATTTGTAAGGTAGGAGAAAGAACTCACAGAATAGTAAGAGAGAGCTCAAATGTGGCATCAAAGTAGATGTGAAAGATGACAGAAACTCTACTTCCAAACAACCTACTACAAAGTTACACACTGGAAAATACCACATCCTCTAAAGCAGAAACTTCCAAAGAGCATACAAAAATGACCAGCAAAACAGGAAATTCAAACAACTTCAGAAGTTTTGCTTAATAACCATCACTTTCATTCAATAAAATAGCATTATGAAGTACACAGAAAGCACTGTAGTTAAACTCAATAGGCATAGCCTGGTCTGGTTTTTTTTCAATTACAACTTCTTAAGGATTTTACTTAACTCTAACTTGGCCATATAGCCCTTGTTTTACATAACTACCAATTACTTATGCAGCTCATTTCTAACAATGCTGACATACTCACTACTCACACGTCTGTTTCTTGTCTAAGATGCACTTTTAGACATTGTTTCTGTAATTTCTTTTAGTAAGTATGAAGTGCATTATTGGTTCCTACAGTCAAACTACCCTCGCATTAGATAAAAGCACTGGAGTGAAAAATATGTGTATTAACTTCTTGAAAGCCACTATCTTCTCCAGAAATCAGAATGTTTATATCATCTAACAATTACACTATAATTGAACTATGTGGTCACAGGGTCACAAAGGAAGGTAGTTTCATAATACTAGCAGGAAACCAACATGACAGAGAAACAGACAACATGCTCATCACCATTAAAACTCCTATACCTGTGTAGAAAGCAGGCAATGAAAGCTCTAAAGAAAGTGCATTTTCACAATGAAAAATTTCATATATGAGTTTAGTCACACTGTGTCTAGCATAGAGAAATGAAAGAAAACACATTAAGTGAAAATAACTGCACAAAGGAGATTCCACATTCCTTCTGAGATAATTCTGACCGATTACTGCTTTATTAACAAAATTGATACAGGGAAACAATTGCTGCTCAAAGCATTCAAGGTGGTGTTAATTTAGAACTATATTTATAATTTCTACACATTTTCCTGAATAATCATTAGTGGAAGTCTGAACTCTGAGACTTCATTACTTAGTGTGCAGCATAGCACTTACAAACTTACAAATCTTTTAAAACATAATTCTGTTTTTATACATATTGCTGAAACTTTAATTCCTTTTTATTGCATGAAAACTGCTGATACAGTAAAGTCATTTCAGCACTTTTATTACAAACCAATTTTAAAATATTACTGTTCTGAAAATAAAGCTATTTTTGAGTGATGACTGAGTACAGAAATAATATGAATCTCCATGTAGTTTACATCTGTAAAGGAACAGTGCGTATAGGTGTTAAGTAATGCTTTTGAAGAATTAGGTTTAACAGCATACGTAAAGCATCCCTTTGAAAATGTGGGTGCCCTTCATCAAAAAGAATCACACTTCCACTACATGTTGGATATGTGTGAAATGGAGACATGGTAAAGGAATGTCTGCTCTCAGAATTGCCATGGGATTTTTGAGTTTTTTCCAACAGTGTCAGTTGTGTACCACCAGACTGCATGCACATTAGAAAAAATGTTTCTGAAGGTCTGTCTGCAGCTTTTTTTGTTTTAACAACAAAAGCAAATACAAAGAGACAGAACCACTATTTAACAACAACAAACCCTGAAAACACAGAATTTTTCCTCCTAGTCATGTAATTCTGCCTTAACATGCATCTAGTATTTTAGTTAACAATTTGGCTATTTCTTAAATATAGTACCTTTTAACATTTTATGCCTACTTTTGAGTTAAACTCCACATGCCAAAGTAATCAAGAGATGGTTCTAAGGGCTAATATTGCCACCAGAGTTATTTATTCAGCAAGTGGCCTACTTACTGCTTCTGTCTTTCACACAAGCTTTTTGGACAGGAGCAGAAAAAAGCTAATTGTTCTGGAAGTCTACCCATGGCCCCAGTCTCCGTCTCCCCTCCTTCCTCAATCACTGATGACTAATGAAAATGTAAGCTCTCCCACTGTGCAAATGCACTTGAACAGTCATCTGCCAGGAATGCACATCCTGTTAAGTATGTGTCATGGCTGCATGCACTTCCTACAATGAAACTAACTAGACACACAGCAACCATGTCACCTATGCACAGTCATATTAACAAAATGTAGCAGAAGTTAGATGCGCAGGTAGATGTGCTTCTCCTGCCTCATCGTAAGAAAATAATACTGCTCTTAAGTGCTTCAACAACTACTAGTAAATAGTTGAAAATTGCTGTTTTCTCAAATGACAAATATGTGATACTGCCTTTAAGTAAAAGATGATTCTAGATATATTCCCATTTTTTCCAAAGTTGCAAATGAAAGGATAACGCCATATTACCCTTAAGGAAACACTAAATACTATTGTGCAAGATATAGAGACAAGTACATTCACATGAAACAAATTGAGAAATAAATTTATTTTAAAGGAAAAAGTTTTACAGAGTTGGCATTTTCAAATTCCAAAGTTAACGTCTCAAAGCCTTTAAGAATGCAGGAATGGAAGCAACTGTCTTCCATACACATCTTTGCTTAAGTATGAAATTTGCAAACTGAAAATGGAACTCCTCTCAGCCTTCTTTGCATGGTTAGTAACTGTCTCATGACTTTTTAATTGGCCGGATCTTCAGAACTTGATAAGCACTCTAAAATAATTTATGTGCTGTAAGTACAAAACCCTTGTAACTAAAAAAAGTAAGATTCAGCTAGCCTTGTTTAGAGAGGAAATAAAAGTCTTTTGACTAAAATATATAAAGCTAAATAGAATATCACTACTTATTTTAGAGCAATACTTTTGGGCTACACTGTTTATCTGTATACTCCATTACATGGCCAACAGATATCGTATTTTTCCACCAGCACTGGCCAGGAGAAACCAGTTCTACAAGCTCTTACACCTAGAGAAAAGGCTGCAAATAAACTGGGCCACCCCCTTTCCTTTCAGTACTTTCACAGAGTCAAAATTTATTTATGTGAAAGGTGGATGCAGGAAGCTTATTTGCACGTCTTGAGGAACAACTGTAACTATGGAGATACACGCTTGCTTTTCTTCAAACAATTGTGCACATATTCATTTCATTAGAAGTGATATCAAACAGTTGTTCCTAAAAGGGAAGCATAGAAAGGCTACTGAACCAGACACTCTTCTGGTTGAATGAATGGAACCTTGTAAGCAGAGCAAGTTATTACCTCCAGTGTTATCTGACTGGACTACCACTGGACAGAAACTTTGACTCTTTCAACTCTCTGAGAGAAGAAAGCACCAAGGAAAAGCTTCAAAGTGCTTCCTGCTGTCAACACCGAGGGGTGGGTTCCATTAACAACTTCACAATGAGGGTTTTCATCTTGGCTGTCTTGTACAGTCAGGGAAGGAAAGTGAGATAACTGGAAATACAACGAGCAACAACCCCCCCCCCCCCTCCATTTTCCTTAGAAAATTCTTAACTCCTGAAGACAATTTTTCCCTCTGTGAAACATGCTCCAAAGTTCTGTTGGCTGATATTGCTACCACAAAAAAAGGTGCTTTCCAGGAATGGAGAAAAAGCTCCTTCAGTACCAACAGCAAGTGAAGTCATAAGATATAAATGAGAGTTCTGCTGGCAAAAAAACCCCACCCCAACATTGTTACAGAATGGCATCTTGGACCCTTGGTCCAGACCTGAGGAAAACCATTTTGTTAGTGTTTCCCAGCTGCAGTAAGGGTGATGGTATTTCGTTTCTCACTGACCATCTTTGGAGGAGGGAAAAAGTGCTTCTAAAGATGTTAAATACATTTCTTCTCCCCACAGATGACAAGCTTTAATGGAATATGACTGTACACAAAAAATTCTGAGAATAACTGTCTCTTTAGACCACACCATTTGGCAACAAATCTTTGTTCATTTCAGCAGCGATTACCCAAATAAAGCATATCAGTCAAGTTACTGGTTAGTATCTATGATGTTCAACCCTCACAGGATGTTCTGAATGCCTTAATATCATCTATAGTCTTTATATACAACAACATTACTTGAACAAATCAGCCTGTGACTGCAGCTACTTGGCTGTCCACCACAGGCTTCAGCTGAAATGTCTGTCACCATTATTATAGCTACAGTGCAGGGGGAAAGAAACCTACCTGTGGTTGTGAAAATCATCCATCCTATGAGGGCAGAAAAAAAAGTAAGTCTGTTGGATGTTTGAGAGGTTGCTACAGAGCTTACTTGAGCTTATAGATGAAATTTGATATGCAGAATCACAAGTGCATAACACTTATGATAATGTGGTAATAAACTTGCATTCTAATTACAAACTCAGTAATAACTGTGTCCTGAATTTTTGTACCAGTATTGACTTACCTGTTCAGCTCAGCCAAAAAGTAAATGCAAACAGGAATTTACTGGCCAAATAATTTATTCCATTATCTGACACGGATACAAGTAAAACTGCAATATTGAGAAATGGCAAAGCACATCCATTATCTCCATGTACTTACTTTTCTATGCTATATGAATACAAACCCCAAGAAGTGTATTTGACCGAGAGTGTGAATTCTTAGGTATTTTCTGTGACCCGGATAGCTTTTTCCTCGATCAGCCACTGCTGGTCCTGCTTGTTTATGATTTGCAATGGTTCACAGCTGCAAGTCTCCATTTGCAGTATATGACATGAAGAGTTATTCCTAACCTCTTCAAAATTCTGGGCAACTTCATCTAATGAAATTTAACCCTCAAAAAGAACTACTAAATGATGCAGAAGAGAGGGGCTGGTAAGAAAGATAAGGAAGTCTGAATAGAGAGACAGAACTCATAATAGCAAAAAAGGTATGCTATAAGGAAAGTCAACTTTGTCATTAATAATTGTTATTAACAAATTAATATTTGTTGTTATAACACATGACAACTGCTACTGATTATGTATGCTTGTGAGGTTTGACATACTCTCACATTCTTCAAGCCTAAAATTTCAAGAAAGTCCCTGTCTAAAATGTCTCCTTATTGGTGACAGTGTGTAAAAACCTAGTAAAGAAAAAGTGGCTCCGAAACATTTTTGGTGCAACTTTTATCTTCCTATGCAAAGAGCAAGTCTTAAGCAACATGTCTTCAGTTGTGTTTGGGAACACTTAGCAATGAAAACAAGACTACCAGACTATGGAAATGTCAATATGGAACATATAAAGACTCCAGTATCATTCACTTCTAAGTCTTAGATGTAGGTTTTCATTGTTAGCTGTCTTTCTCCAACAAGTGCTTCAAACTACCCTTCAGACAGTATATTTTACAGTTAAAAAGTAAATTACAAGTAAATTTTCTTGAACTTCTGATAATTTTGTATTAGCATTTTCAAAATGGTTGATATATAGTTTGTTCCACCCATGCACATTCAGCTCCATCTAGCCTTTGTCCTTTTGAGGGTATTTGGTTTCATATTGTTTAGAAT
The DNA here is from genome assembly GCF_900496995.4 of Aquila chrysaetos chrysaetos. Classification (NCBI taxonomy): domain Eukaryota; kingdom Metazoa; phylum Chordata; class Aves; order Accipitriformes; family Accipitridae; genus Aquila; species Aquila chrysaetos. The sequence continues at coordinate 16,684,349 of NC_044017.1, read as the reverse complement.
TTTTTTTTCATTGTCACTACTCCCAAATACAGGAAAAAGGTGGGATTTGCTTGCAGAATCTTAACTGACTCAAGAAGCTTACCTTGATTTTAATTGCTACTCAGTTAATTTCTACAGAAACTCTCAGCTCTACAGTTAAGAAAATTCTACAGACTTCCATTAATCTTTTTTACTCAGATTCCCAGTGATGAAGTCCACAGGGACTGGAGATGCAGACTAGGAACTCACTACCTCATTAAAGAATGAGGATGAAGCACAACCTCATTTCTCTTCTTAGTGTCAAAGCAGTCCATGAACACCAACAAGGTGGGACCTACTCTTTTCTACCTATACTTGTGATGGAGACACAGACATAGATCACAAAAATTATGATTATGCTTAATATGCATTTTTTGTAATAACGAGGATCTTGATATGCAGACCCTATAAATGTGAAATGAGTAGATGACAATGGCAAGCTTTCCAGAAAATGGGTATTTTGAAGAAGTTGAAGGAATTTTCAATTATGCAATTCAACAGAATTCCAAAAGTAAAAACCATAGATTTGATAAGACATACAAGTACATATCAAATATACTTTTTAAATTAGGCCATAATTGTCAGTCCCAAAGAAGCTGTTCATATTCAAGCTTAAATATCATTATCAAGAGAAGTTCTGCAGCTGCAAATGGAGAAGCAGGAACAGGTACCAGCATATTTAGTACTGGCTTCATCAGTAGTACCAGCTGAAATAAATTTTCCTTGCCTGAAGATCTTAAAGGTCTGGTTGGTGTGAAGAGTTACAAGACTACTTTAGCAGAAACATCTGAAGTAAAAATGCTGGTTTGGAAAGCATCACATTCAAAACTAAAACAAAAGAACATGCTGATTTCAATGTTATAGTGTCCTTTTACTGAAGTCAACATCCCTGCCTCAGGTTGCTTGATTATTGCTTTTACATTCTCTGTATAGTAAAAGAACCATGCCTTTTAAGATGAGGTATGCTTCTCATCTTCCTCACAATTCCCACCTTCCCCATTACTTTGGTAACAACCCACTTCACCAGTTTTCCTTTTTCCCTTGGAAGCTCTTCCAGGAGTTAAGGGGCATTTCTAGTGGAATTTATGGTTATCTTTTGAGAAGCAATCTTCTGAGGCAGAGAAGGGTCTCAAAGGTTACTTGTAAAGATGTTACAATCTTCCTTATCTGTTTAGCACAAGACACAAAGAACTAAAAGAAACTGAACATTTCCTTGCATATAGCCTTCCTCAAGGAAAAATAAATGTTCGGTTCTACAGAGCGTATCTGACAATCTTTCAGCACGATACAGACCTTTGCATTGTTCTTACAACTCCAAGAAGCAATGTAAACCTCAAACTGACACTAATGAATACACCTCTTGTAAGGAGATACTTGAGCTGAAGTGAGTTCCAACTACTAACACATGCCAAAAAAGTACAGATGTAGGCAGGATGAGCATACTCCTTCATGCACTTGCCTATGAGATCAAGGGATTGCAAGCAGTACAACTTGCAGTAGTACCCAGCTCAAGAATACTGGTCATCAGCAAATTCTCACTCAAATGACAGCATTTAAGTTCCATATGTTTTGTCTTTCAGCACCCAATCTCTCCCACGGAGATTATGATAGGTTATTCTATCTAATCTACTAAGATTTAAAGCTCAGATGATATGTCTTCCAGATAGATTGAACATATCTTCCACAAATACAAAGGACCAGATTCTGCTTTCATTTCCGTAAAATAAACTTAAGATAATTTCATGATCCAGTATGTTCATATCTAGGTAGGCCCATCACCCACACACACTGAATTCATATCCCAAAAGGCTTCAACCTGTCATACAATTTGTTTGCATACATGCCAAATACTATCACTAACTTTTGTTAATTCAACTGAAATGCCATTCTAACAAATATTTTCCTATTTAGCTATTCTTTAGAAAATAGCTGAAGCGTTCTGGGCCCTCACCATTTTAGGAGCTTTCCACTTACTTTGATCAGGTCTGTAATCTACATCGTACATGTTTATCCTTTATATATAAATACGTACATACAGACACATCTATATACAGATATATACAAACTACGATTAGATTTGATACAGCTCAACTTTAATAAATTCAGTTGAAAGTTTTAGTAATACACTACCTCTTCCTAAAAAAAAAAAATAATAAAAAAAATCACTTATATCTGAACAAATTACACATTTAGGAATTCAAGGTATAATGAATTGGCTTTCCAGACATACAAAAAAGTCAGAAATATCAGACACCCCCTTACTTACATTCTGCAAAAGAATGTTTAACTCAAGAATATTACACTGTAAAACCTGTACTTTGATTTGTATTCTCCCTGTTCAAAGCTAATAAAAAGAAAAGTATTGTTTACGTTATTTTAAATATTTCATTTCTAAAAAAGGCTTGTTAAAAGATAACATACCTATGAAAAAATTTATGCTAGAATTAAGAAGTCTGGAATTGATAAGTTAAAGCAATCACCCCAGATACACAACACAGTTTCAGAAAAACAACGCAAATGCAATGCAGCAGTCTGAGTCACTGGAAGGTGTTAAAGTTTCCTACAGTAAAATTAAAGAACCTTAAGAATGAGACAGCATTAGAAATGAGAAAAGATACACAGAAAGAGAATGCAGATTTCATTAAAAAAAAAAAGTCACTTTTAAAAAAAGGTCAACATTTAAATGCATTTTCTTTCTCCTCAGGTAACAAGATACTAACAAGAAGAAAGGCAGAACCCATTTTGTGCAGTTCTTTGAAAAGACAGATTCAGCGCATGGAAGAAGTGACTGGGAGGATGGACTTATTTCCACCCTAGCCAATAAGGAAGACCAAATACCTTTGTGCTTGTCCCGTTTATGCTTTAGCTGTGCTGGATGGGGTCTGATTCTGGCTAGAGCCTGTTCTCGATGGTTCATAAAAATAGGACCAGGAAATACAAGGGGGCCTGAGGAGAAACATTTTGCACATGCATAGGAAAGCTCACAAAATGGAAACTGTGTTAAACAAAATTCAAATTAAAAGCAATGAAAAAAAAAAAAAAAGATAATTATATAATAATCTTGTTTTCCTAAATTCAAAAGGCCCTAAATAAAAGTTGCCAATTCTTGACAATAAGACCAAAATATTATGCAAAGAAACAATAAAGGTCCCATAGTGACAGTTTTACCTGAACTTATAAGTATGCAACAAATATCCATTACTGTCTTTATCAGTTAAAAATATTGTCATGTCTTACATCCTACAATATTACATTCAAAATACTAATTTGGAACAATATCATCATACCAATGCTAAATTTAAAAAATATAACCATACAACTGTTCATAATTACCATATTTGAAATGCAAAGTTATCACTTATAGAGAAAATAGCTACCCAAACCCACCTGTTTCATGAAGAAAATTATTCAAATCATACAATTTTTTTAATCTACTTCCTAATTTTGAAATCTATTTATTTTTAAAATATTTCCCATTTATGTAAAGGTCTTGAAGAGAAGATTCGAATATGAGCCGGCAGTGTGCCCAGGTGGCCAAGGCGGCCAACGGCATCCTGGCTTGTATCAGAACTAGCGTGGCCAGCAGGAGCAGGGAGGTGATTGTTCCCCTGTGCTCAGCACTGGTGAGGCCGCACCTCGAGTGCTGTGTTCAGTTTTGGGCCCCTCACTACAGGACAGACATTGAGGTGCTGGAGCGTGTCCAGAGAAGGGCAACGAAGCTGGTGAAGGGTCTAGAGCACAAGTCTTATGAGGAGTGGCTGAGGGAACTGGGGTTGTTTAGTCTGGAAAAAAGGAGGCTGAGGGGAGACCTTTTCGCTCTCTACAGCTACCTGAAAGGAGGCTGTAGTGAGGTGGGTACTGGTCTCTTCTATCGAGTAACTAGTGATAGAACGAGCAGAAATGGCCTCAAGTTGCAGCAGGGGAGGTTTAGATTGGATATTAGGAAAAATTTCTTTACTGAAAGGGTTGTCAGGCATTGGAACAGGCTGCCCAGGGAAGTGGTTGAGTCACCATCCCTGGAGTATTCAAAAAGCGCGTAGACAAGGCACTTCAAGACATGGTTTAGTGGGCATGGTTGATGGTTGGATTCGATGATCTTAAAGGTCTTTTCCAACCTAAATGATTCTATGATTTGTACTTGAAGAAAGCAATGATGTATATATTTAAAATTTTCTGCAGACTACTTTTTCTTTTTAAAACCTACACCCAAGCAGTGCTGTATTAAGTTTAATTGAGGCTGATTATATGTTGATCATGGACCAGCAATTTGTCCCTTAAATCTGTATTTTTCCTCTATTTTAAAGGCTAAGCATGCCACCAAGAATTTCTTTGGAGGCATCTCCTTCTTCCAGAAGTCTCAGATTCAATGGAAACCACGAATCAGGAGCAGCTAATTCTGCCAAGTGCCACTTTCACCATTCCACCGGTTCCCAGACTCTGTCCTTACATAGACTTTCAAAAACAAACAAACAAAACAAAACAAAAAACCCCACCCCCCCCCCCCCCCAAAAAAAACCACCCAAACCAAAACACCCCAAATCAGGCTTTGTGTCATGTTATAAACAGTTTATGCGAAACTTTGAAAACAGGTATTCCTCCTCCTTCCCCAGAATCACTGATACTTTATTTCCTTAGCTGAACTTTATTAACAAATTAATGTAGGCTAAGTTTTCATAAGTGCCCATTGTCTCAGGTTTCCTGCTGTCAGCTTTAGTCCATCAGTTCCTTCACTAACAGTATGGAAAGAAATTTAAGTGGAAGTTAGGACAAATCTATCTCGCTTTAGAACCTTCAGATGAAGAAACTTGTCTTCACACACAGAAGTTCCCAAATTTTAGCATTAACTTAAAAAAGAAAATTAAAAATGTTTTAAAAATCCACTACTACCTTTCCCCCTAGCTTTGACATTCATACATGTGTTAGGTAATACAAAGGCCCCAAACCTCATTAATCATGTATGTTTCTACACACGGCATAGATTTTTTGTTTTGGTTCTACTGTATTTATCTGGACTCTCTAGTTAATTAAGAGCTCCTTCTGATGTTCAAGGATCATAATTTGCTTTTGCTTTACCTTCATCTTGCAGATTCTTCCTTTAGTTGTCTTGGTATTGTTCCCACTTTTGACAGTCTCCTCTCAGTTGAAGCTTCCATTTAACAGATACATTTTTGGTAAAGATTACTTTCTGACAGGCCACTTGCTGCGTTTAATATCCTACTTCCCAGAGTTTAGACTTACACAAAAACTTACACCATGCTTTCCCTCCTTCCAAGTTGGAGGATAGATACTGAGAAGTATACTGAGGCAGACCAGGAAAAGGCAAGAAAGGGGAGAGAGATGAATGACAAAGAGATTATGAAAGCTAAAAAAGTTTGAAGGACAAAAGATACAGAGAAAAGGTGGACAAAGAACAGGAGAAAATAAGGAAAAAAAAAAGGGGGGGGGGGGAGAACAAAAGTAAAAGGGACTTGCTTACTGAGAAGTTCCTAATGAAATGAAAAGTCCAAGAAATAGAGAATGGACAGGACAATATGACAAAAGTGAAACTCAGATTAGGAAAGTCACAAAAAGAGATGCAAGGACTGCAAAGAGTGTGGCTTGAAGTGTGTGGATCTAAGATATTTGTGGGTGATTAAACAGAAGTGATCTCTAGATAACTTAGGCAAAAAATTCTGAAGTTCCAGAAAATGCCTGCACAACAAACAGCCCAGGGGACAAGACACAGCCCTGAAGGCAGCCTTTGGCATTTTAGCACTAAGAGCAAAGATGGCAAAAAAAGAGAGAATTTCAAGAGGACAGAAGGAAGTGAAGTACATTAGGGTGAGTAAAAGAACTACTGGAGATTTGGGAGATAGAGAGTGTTTAGGAAGCATAAAAGGCTGTCAGCTCCAGTATGGTGCTAGTAGATAGCTGCCTTTAGGTGCCAAGCCACTTGCCTGAACTACACTCCCCTAGTCAAGATGACAATTCTGTAACAGTATCTAACCTTCTGATGAAAGCAGGATTTATCTTTGTTTCTGGATGTTCCTATATACTCTCCATTCCCACCCATTATGTAAAGAACCTGAATCCAAAATAAAGTTAAATGCAACGTATCTCCATTTTGTCATAATCTGTATCCAATCCATGTAAGAGGATGTGCAAGTCTGTCATCCTCTTTGGCTTTTTATACATGCTAAAACTTTAACATTATCATAATATGAAAGGAAATATCTACATTTTGATTACATTGTGATGCCTGCATGTTCAGTCATTTGCTGGCAAGATGTAAAGTACCTCCTCTCCCTCCAAAATAACACCAGAGGAAACAAAACACTAGGACAATTCATACAGACCATATCTGCTCTCTGCTTACATCTCAGGTTGCCTGTACAAAAGGAGCAGAGTTTAGGTACTGTGAATTATTTTGGTAGAACAATTTAGCCATGCCTTAGACACCTCCTTTATTTTGTTAAAAAATGCCACAGAGTATTATTTGAAAAACTCTTCCAGAAACCTCTAACATAGATCTACATGGGGAATAACAACCTGTTACTATTTTAGTAGCTCAAGTTATGGAGATAAGCAAAGGAGAGTCACCGGTAGACTGCAGTGCTGCTATTTTAAATCAGTTGCTATATGATACAAAATAACATTCACTCTCTCACTTTATATTTTATAGAATGTTTTGCCATAGCTAGGCTGCAAGGTTAAACATCCCTAGCCTAGGAAATGCCAAAATTAGCTTTTCTTTCTTGGCCCTGCAGGATCCAGGCCTTTCAAAATGGTCTTTGTCTGGCAGTGAATTAAGAGCATAAAGGAAAAAAATATTTATCCACAGAAATAATTTCATTTTCTAGCAAAATAGAATGCATTTATTAAACAATGCAGTGGGCTACAGGAAATATACACAATTAATATCATTCTACATGCACTTCTGTGCTTTGCATTCTTGGCCATCTAAGCACTTAGGCAGAACTATCAAAGAGTTCACTATTTGATTTGAATTTATATTACACATATTTTGAATTCTTCTAGTACCTTTGTCTAAACAAATGCTATTTGGCAAGCTGTGATTACAGAAGACTGAAATCAACGATCTCAAATGGTGACTTCTACACTAATGCACTGAATGTAGCAGGCTACCTGAAAAAATAGTACACGACCACACAAGTGAAGATTTTTTTTTTTTTTTAAATAATAAAATAGGGAGGCAAAATCCTAATATAGAAAAGTAGTTATCTAATAGGTCAACAGGTGGTAAATTTTAAAGAAAAATATTTCAGAAAATGAAACTGGGGACAAATGCTTAGTTTCACTTCCAATAAAGCGGAAAACATTATACCAAGATAACGTCCCACCTCTACAGCCTTAAGGGAAACAAAAGTTAATATTCCTGTGAGGCAGGGATACTAGTTAAGGTGCATGTTCTTTAAAACTGTATTTTTCAGACTATGAGTTGTAATTTAGTATTATGTCAGAAATATTCACAGAAAATGTCACTGTGCTGTGCAGGCACTAAGGTTAATTGCAGTTTGCTTCTTTTGTTCAAAACACTGAAAATAAAACCAGGATACATGTCTCTTCCTGTGTTCTTAAAGCTCTTTTCTACTGACACTTAAATTGTACAAATTGGATGTGGAAGAAAAATTATTATGGCTTTTTATAGGGGTAAAAAAGAGATGCATGCTATCCAATAAAAGCATGCAGGGCAATTTGGGGGTGATAGAGAATGAGATGGAAATAAGATTTATGATAATCTTAATTTTGACACTTTCTCCCTTCTGTATACTATACTGTGTATATATTGTTAAATAAATGTGAAAGATGCATTTCTGTATATAAACACATCAGGTAAATTAGAACAGTAAATATAAACCAGAACAATTCTCATTGAGTCTATTGCAAATCTGAGTTCTAAAACTATAACAGAAATATAAGTATTTCTACTTTAAAAATCAGTTTTGTTAACAATAATCACCTCTTTCAAACAGTAATCACAAACTCAAATACAACAATGTAATTTCACAGAACTGTACCTGCTGGTCATTAAGGACAAAAGCCTAGAGCTTTCTCTTGAAAGCATTCTTAAACAGAAAGTCATGTACGGGTTTGATATTGTTTCAAGTAAAAAGGGTTTTTTTGAATTGTTTTGGTTTAAAGAACTTTGAAACAAATATAACCTCCAGGTCCTGAAAGCATCAAAATAAATATTTAACTAAAACTATAGAAAGAAGCTGCACTGATGTTTAATGAAAAATATTGTATTTGAATAGGTAGTTCTGCTGTATATTTAGGTATATGTTCAGCAATGAACAGAGAATAGTGTTACTGACAAACTGATTCCAAGCTCATAGTGGCTTGGGGCAGATGTTAAACAGATTCATATGATACTCAGCCTACCACAATAAAACTAATTACTGAATTAACTCAATCAGTTACACTTCAGAAAAAAAATCAAAAATTGCCCAAATATAGGCAGCCTCAGATAATACTGTCTCAAAAGACAGTAGCTTTGACTAAAATCAATCAGTCTTCTATGGGTTCTTTTGTTGTTCCAAGTAGAATAAGACTGATGAAAAATAATTTTCCCTTCCTGTAACAGCATCGAAAGTTAAACCTTGGTTAACTACACACCAAATCTGTGTCTCAGTAATGATCATCTAAACGTTTTACATCATAGGTTGACAAAGAGAAGTAGTGAAATACCAGGGAAGCGCAAGACCGTTTGTTATCACCATATTGAGCTATTTCTGTATTTTCAGCTTATTAGTTAGGTATAGTTTATTTAAAAGCGATTCTCACAGCCTTCTGAAAAAAACAGAATTATCTTTAAGCAATAAATCGAGATCTGCAGTGTGGAAACCAGTACACTTCCAGCACTTGTGCTCTTACACCTCTGTCCTAAACTTTACTCCTATTTCAACACATTCAGTGGGAAACTGAGAGATTTCTTTGTGAGTTTTTGTTTTGTTTGCTTGCTTGTTTTAGGAATGAAATATTTCTACATTTACTTAGAAAGCTTTCATAGTCCTCTTGTTTATAAGACATTCAAGATCTACTGAAAATATTTATATTGACTAAAGGTCACCAATTGTAACTAAAGAGTGATCAGCAACATTCAGGGATGGATCCTATTCTTGACTATCAAAAACTACACATGCTTCGTTCCTCACTGATCTGGCATAGAACAAAAGCCACACATTAACACAGTACAACCCAGAATAACACACTACAACACAGAAATCATAATCCTGACAAACAAAATAGTGTATACCTGAAGGAAAGACCCTAACAGAGCTAATTTGGCCTTTAACTGACTAATCAATATTTTCAAAGAAGTAAAAGATTGAAACCTTTCTTTGGATCTCTAAATATGCAAGGATTTCATTAGCAAGGATTTGTTCAGTTACATATGCACAAATACTAGAACTTTTTTGGAAAACTAAACAGTCTGCCTATTCTTCATAATATTAGCATAACTAAGTTTTTTCAGGTTGCAAACCTTTTGCACAGCAAAATGAAAATCTAGTAGATGATTTAAGTGTTCTTGGTCTCTCTCATGAAAAGAGGAGCATCATAAGAGTTCTCAAGAATAGTACTATTCTTTCCACCAACTCATGGAAAACCACAGCATTTGGATGGAGAAGCAACAAAACTCCAACTTTTTCATCTGATTATGTAAATCAATATTGATTATAAAATCAAATTTTCATACCTGATTTTGTAAATCAAGATCTCTAAGTATTTGTGAAACACTATTCCCAGCTTTACCACATAAGTCATTCTGAACTGAAATAGGAAACTAATCTCCAACCCTTCCAACTAGACATACCCACTACCTCCAGTAGCCACATAGGTATGGAATTTCAATGTTCTTTTGATACAGAATATAATATTGATGTGTGCAACAAGCTGGCCAGCAGTATCTTTTTAGCTACAGTCCCTATACGCCTATCAAACCAACACCACCACCACATTCCCAACATTCATCACCTGAGACTCTGTTAGATCCAAAACATTTTCTTTTATTTTAAGAGACAGATGGCATACAAAAGGGATAAGCTGCTCTGGTTCTACTTCTAACCACAGAAATGGAAGCAAACCAAAATGTTTCTCTGCTGCTCCTTTTTTTTTTTCTTTTTTTTCTTTTTTTTTTTTTTTTTCTTCTCTCTTCCCCCTCTGAACTGAAATTTACCTCCCAGCTCTGTCATCATTACCTTTCTGGGCTGAACAGCAGCAGCTTTCAATAATATCTGGGCATTCAATGAGGATTCAAAAAAAAATTTATTGTTAGCTGTACCTAATATTTGCCAGCAGTATGCAATGCAGCTCCAACATGACCTAGACAAAGGAAGAAAAAAGTCTTCTCTTCTCCACCTCGCAGCTAAAATTAACCACAAAGATTCAAAGAAAAAGAAATATTCCATGCTTTTCCACATGCATAGGAAACTATCAGCTTTCTCTCCCTTGTTGCTCCTTATTTGTGGTAAGACCCGTAATTTCTTACATGCAAGTGAAATAAAGCCACAATTTGCCCCACAAGGTTCACTGGTGTGGGGTCTAGGAACTAAGTTTGATCACAACACGCATTTTATATCGGAGTAAAAACAGTATCTAATTCATAAAAGGAGAATCAAAATGGTATTTACTAACACAGCAGGAACCTGAAGAGGAAAACATTCCAATAAAGTTGTTCCTCTTCTCAACACGCAATAATCTTACCAACCACATCATCATGCTTCACTAAAATATTATGATTTATATCAGTCTAAATCTCTCATGTTTAATTATTTGCGAGATTAAGACACTGAGGTATTTTAAAACAAGAAGAGTACTGAAAACCTGTTAAGGTATGTACTGTTTGTGTGGAAAATCAACAATAATTCCTGAAGCAGATAATACACAAGGCAAGAAAATTTTGAAATGATGTAGTGTTTTGTTTTTTAATTCAGTCAGTGTGTCAATTTTTTCCATGTTATTTAAATATAGAAAAGTTCATTTTATAAAACAAGAAATGCTGCTTACTATTATACAACAGAAATTCTATATTATCATAATATTTTCATAATTATAATAATAAATAAATTATTCATATTATAGGTAACTAGCACTAGACAGGCTTGCAGTCATTTCAACTCTTCATATAAAAAGGCATATAAACTCTTCATATAAAAAATGTTTTAGCATCTAACACTTTAAAAAAACCTATTATTCAACTAGGAAAGAGCAAAAAATGAAAATTGACTACATGAACGTGATACAAAATGCTACTCTTCACCATTAAAATTCTGATTCTTATGAGTAGACTTCGTCAAATTTTTTACAATTTTCCAAAAGCATGCTAAATAACATAAGCTAGCTATTTAGGTTCTGATTTTTGTTTGGTTACTGTATTGGCTCACTGGAGCAAAACTAATTAATTTCCATTCTTAGAAAACAGACTAAGAAGTTTGCTTAAAATGTTCAAGCCTCTCATCAATAAGAAAGTCACTTACCTCTTCCTTCTTCCAATCTATGTCTCCTATTTACACGTTGCCGCTTTTCTTCTTGCCGTAACTGAAGGTGTTCTTCAATATTAACTCCAGGAACAGGGACAGCTACACAGATTAAGAAAATAAAATACGTAAAACTATCTTTAAAAATTGTTACGACGGTAATAAACCCTAGAAGTTAAGTAAATGAAAACTGAAGCCTACTTACTACCTGCTCTTTACATGGCTCTGACACAATATTTAGAATTAAAGCAGTTGAGTAAATCTGTAGAAGAGTTTAAGGCCTTATCTCTGTATTTCCTGGTTTTCACAAATCTGCCACAATTCCAATATCACTGAATAGTATTTAGTACTTTCTTTCTATTAGGCATATACATATTATATTTAGTTGTTATGGTTATCTAAAATTTTCCCAAAAAAGTTTCAGAAAGGATTATTATTAAAACAAGCATAAAATTGCTTATATATTGAAAATGTTTTCAAAAATAGATTAGATAGTTTTTAGTTTAGGAATGCTTTACCACTATACGCTCTGTGCTTACTAAGAAGCATGCAATTACTTTAATGCATGTATACATCTGTACGTAAATCTGACTTATTTACCAAAATAGCTAATTTAACAGGAATTTGAAACAAACCGATAAGCACTTTTTTAAACAGAAAACATGACTTGAATGAACGCAACAATAAAACTACTATGAGCACTACTTTTTTCCAATGTTTTTTCAGCCAATTGCAGCAACCTAAAAAAAATATGCTTTGCCCCCAACATCAAACAAAAACTCCACCTGGCAGCACTGTCACTTTTCTCCAAACAAATGTGGTCCATGCCCTCACCTCAAACTATGCCAAGCCCACACAGGACCAGGAGCTGTTGTCTATCCTGATAGGAGAGGAGTTAGCAAAGCGGAGCTTAGCACAAAAACTGTAACTCCACCTGGTCATGCATGAGAATAGAGCTGTGAAGCAGAGCTGCTATTGCCACATTCACCATCAGTATAAACCTACTTCGGTGATAGCCATATACAAGCAAATTATATTTAGAAATATCCGTATGGAAGTATCAGGACTGCACAGCGAGGTTATTTTTGGTCCTTAGTGTTAACTTATCAAGAGAACCACTTCTAGTTTTTATTTAACTTCTGCTTGGGGAAAAAAAAATCCCACACTTAAAAGTAGAGTATATAGTTTTCTACTATTACTATTCCCCTCCCCCACCACCCTGATAAATTGGTGAGATGTATATTTTAAGTCACACATCTGATTATTTTATGGTACTTTTCTATACCAGATACCATATCCATATATCCATGCCGGATTAAGGGCTCTATGTAAATCTAAATATAAAAAAAAAACAAGGAAGGAAAGTCTGATCTCCAAAAACCTGTATTTGCCCAGTTGTAAATACAGAGAATACAATATTAAAAATTCTGTGATAACAGATCTTACAAGGCAAGATCCCAAACTGTATTTTCCAATAATCATACCAGTTGGTAATTTTTCCCCTAAGGTGGGTATTTTGAGGGGTGGGGTGGGGTTAGGGTGTGGTGGGAAGTGTTTCAGGGTTTTTTTAAAAGTACTTTCCACATTCCTGGAAGCTTTTTCTCTCTGAAAATTTCTAACAGAAAAAAAAGTTTTCAAGAAACAATATTCCCCATCTTTTATGTGACTGCAAAAAACCCTGATAAAAAGATTACAGAAAAATTTTCAGGCTATCAAAAAAGGACAAGAACAACTTTGTAGTATCAGCATTAGTATCACAACTGCACAGGTCAAAATGGCACACGTCTACAATAAGGGCAACTTTGAAATATTTCACTTACCAGAATGATCCCACTTTGCTATATCACCAATAAATAAATCTGCCAGATAAGCAGCATTTTATCCATTTTAACAATACACTAAAACTGTCCTGTAAGTCTAAAAGTTCAGTAATTTGATTAGAAAGAACTGCATTATTTAAGATACGAAGTTTTATCATACAGAAGAATCAAAATACTAACCGAAATATTAACTGAAAAGAACAAACTATTTCTAAACTAACCTGCTATTCCAATTCAAGTTCCAAAAGTCAGCAGTGAGATTGAGTTTATTAAAGAGTTCAAACAGATGTACTGAGGAAAAAACAAATGTGCAGTAAAAAAGAAAATTAAAAGCCATCTTGCTAATTCATATCACTTACCCAGCAAGAGATCTAAAGGTATCATCTCTTTTACAGCATCAAGGATTCCTCTTTGCCTTGCTTCTTGGCCATCCAGTTCTCTAGCACACGCCTTGCAGCAGCCACATACAGCACAGCCTGACTCACCTGAGCCACAGCCACAGATTCTGCAGCAAACAAAGTTGCTTTATCACTGTCTTATTTCATGCATTACTGATGCCTTGGTAATTAAAACATACATTATTACTTTGTTCTATCTGTGGACACGTAATTTTTCCTGAGGTAAACAAAAAGTATAGCTAGTTTAAATCCTAGCTGCTGTTGCATGGTACCAGGGAACATACACTGACCATACATATCTGAACTGACTTCTCAGCACTAACTATTCTTCACTTAATTAAACATACACCACATGAAAACCTGAACAAGGAAACAACAAGCACATGCAATGCTGGAGAAATAGTAACAGCAATACGTAAAGCAGTGGCTCTTTATGCAGCTCAACCCTGAAGTAATAGATAAAAGCAACTGGAACAGCAAGATAAAAAAACTTCCATCATAGGACGAAGAAAGGTTATCCCAAAGCCAGCAGCTCTGTCAAGAGGCAGATTACATTAGCGTTCATATTCAACAGCTTCTAGTAAAGAACTATACGCTAAAGAAATGTAAAAAAATGCATTTAAAACTAAATCACCTGCAACCATCACAAGCTATTTACAAAAATTTTAACCTACTTCAGATTTTAAAAGCACAGACTCTTTTTAGATGTAATGTTACCTTAGACTGAAGTTTAAGAACACATCAACTCAGTTTACGTCCAACACATGCTTTAGCCATTCAACACACTATAGCAAGTATATTTCCATATGTTTGCTTACCCTCCAGGTACTCTGTCAGGACGCCCACTACTAACACAGCTAGCTCCATATCCTGTACAATCTCCACATACTGTGCACACCATACACTGCTCCAGCTTCCACTTATGCATGCCTGGAGGACACATCATGGACTTCTCATCTTTTTCATCCAGTTCCTCTTCTAGGTCTTCATCCATTGCTGTTGCCATGTTCTCAACTCCAAAACCTAATTAAGATATTGAAACAACAGCTGTTTTCCGAGGCCAACAGTGGCTACTAAGGAAGCTCTGAAGAACACTCACAGATCAGATTTTAAAAGAAATGACTAGGCATGCCTGATTTGCATGCTCAGCCAGCATAATGACACTCTTGAAACCTCTCTGAGCATGGGCTGGGGTATATAGCTAGGTTTCACAACTAAAAGGGAAATGAAACATTTATATTCAGTATACAAGTAATAGGTCATTTACTTGTAAGGTATAAAATACTCCAATCCAGCAAAGGTGAATAGGTTTGACTTTTCATACCTATGTTCAGGAGTAATGGAAACGTTCAGTTGTGCCGAGAAAGATGTAAACTTGCATTCATGCCCCACTTAGGCAAACAACAGCCTCCAGACTGAATGCAAACAAGGAAAGGTAGAAAATTTTTTCTTACTGGGTCAACCACATGTAGTAAGACAAGGAGTGATGAGGTTTGGTTTTATTATATTTTTTTGGAAGAAAATCTTTTTCACTGGCAAAAGAAAAGTAATTGAGGGGTTTTTTTAATGTAACTAAGTTTATGAGTATGTGCAAAACACCGAATACCTGACAGTTGAAATGAAAGCATCCATACCTGGGTTTTTTTTAAGCTCATTGCAGGTACTTAAGCTTTAGTTACCGAAATTATATTTTGTAATAAAATGCTTAGCTATGTTTTCAGTTGTGATATTTTCCAGCACACAAAACAAAAGGAATAATGTAGGTCCCTCACCCTTTCCTCCCTGGCTCATGGAGCCTGTGTCTCGTCCACACTGTCCTTTATTATTTACGCCAAACGTCCAAACTTCACCATTCTTCATTAATACACAGGTGTGAGCTTTGCCCATGGCTACTTGAGTCACAAAATGGCCTTTCAAATCTGTTACTAAACCTATAAAACATAAAACAGTTGAGTGGTAAATCGCACTTTCTACCCAAGAAGGAAATTTCAACAATACAACAAAATTGCTAGTGGATACTGACAATTTTTGAATTGACAGCAAGGAAGAAAAACAGCAGCTACAAAAAACAAGTGCTAGAATAAGAAGTGAAAGGAGAATTAGGCTTAGGCCATTTGTCCTGCAAAGAAAGAAAAGCCAAAACCAAACCAAACCCGGCTGCAAATTACTTGTTCTGAAAAACAATTCTAAAAGAGTCATAACACCATTGGAGTTTATTTCTTTAGTATTTTTATTTAAATTGAGATGTACTGGATCACCTGCAAATACAAAACAGGCTGTCTTGTGAGCAGCAGAGAAACACATAAGGCCTGGTTTCCTGCAGCCTTTGTTCATGACAAAACATGTCTCATTTCTGTGACTTTTTCCTGTGTGGCCTTCTAATGTCAGATTAATACAACAATTTTTTTTTTTTTCTCCCTAGCGGAAGCATTCATTTGGGTATTTGTCACCAGTGCTGCTATATATTTTTACAGAACTTAAGGAAACTGTCTTCTCTTTCTATCTTTCTGTCATACTTGGCTGAATTAGCAGAAATTCAGAAATCTATTAGAAGAGTAAGAAACACACAAACATAATTTCCACAGGCTAAATACTTCCAGACTAATTTCAATTACTCTACTTGAGAAATCACTTAAAAGACAAATATTTAACTTACTTGTACTATCAGAGTAAATGGCATCTTTTCCAAACATGTAGAGTTCTCCATCTTTTGAAATTACAGAACTGCTTCCATTATTGCATGCTGTAGATATGACAATCTTTCCTTCCATTTTAATAATTTTTTTAGGCTTATATGGTTTTGACTGCCGTCTGCTTTTAGCTTCAAATAAATAAATAAATTGCAAGTCATTCTACCAAAAAACCTTCAAAGGCACAATAACATTTGTTTTACAATTAGGGGTTAGTTTTTAGGCTGCTACTGAAAAAAAATCCATCTGTGTGATCTCCTGGTCTAATTTTTATTGGATTAGAGTGGTTTCTCTCAAAAAAATTCAATGGCAAGCAAAGTCATGATTAGATAAGTATCTTTCAGGAATGATTCTTCAAGTTTTTCTTTTTTTATATACTGAACTAACTTTATGAACTTTACAAAGCAGCACATAGTAAAAAAAGTCCTCATTGCTATCAGCGAAGTACATATATGACAATATATGCACAATAAGTTCACAGAAAAATGTTACACAAGTTCATTTAAAAAAAAAATATTAAATTCTCTATTTATTAGAACCATGTTTAGAAAACCTGTGAGTCACAACAGATTCCCACAAGATGAAAAAAGGAAGAAAAAATACTAAAAAAACCCCATCCCCAAATCATTTTTTGCAATCTGGCCCCAAAGAAAACAGTAACAACATAGCTGAAGACTGGATAAAACAACAAACAGCTACCATTACTGCCTGTGAATTTTCACCCAAGTCAGAGAACTGCCAGCTACTTCCATTTGCTGACAGTTACCAACTTGCTACAAAGAACACCCACCCACCTTACTGACAGAAACCCAGTCTCCCTGCCCAGGTTTAAAAGAAAACAGGGGAGAAGAATTAAAACTTGTGCATATCCACTCGGAGCCAAATTAGAGTGACAAAGAGAACCAGATGAGTCAGAAGAGAGTTGAACTTCTTTTAAAAGAACTCAGAAAGACCTTGATCATGTCCTTGAGCAGATTCTACAGTAAGAAGATCTAGTAAGTACTAAATCTTCTCACCTGAATTTTGCTAGTATAAACAAAAGCAGTGACAGCAATTTACTTCAAAGCGCTAAATTTTTGTTTCACCTGAAATTGTAGATTAATTAAATATACAACAAAAAGAATCAGTTTAATTGTATTCTGGATAACTTCCCAATAACTGTGCAAAGAAATCTTGAAATTTGTGCTTTTAAATGTATTTCCTGAAATCTTTTTATTTGAATCTCTTAAATTTACTCTACATTTACTGGAAAAAGTAGTATGATTTTGTCCCACACAGTTTTCAGTAGATTTGCGTTTAAGACTCTACAAAGTTACTATCGCACATACCATTTTTGTTATCCAAAGAGTTTTACACGAGTACTACTATTAAGTTCCTCTCCCCTGAACACATTCAAGAATCCACTCCATATGCACTATCAAAATTTAAAATATGTTCTTGCCTGTATTTTAGTTATATTACATGGAAAACCCCACACATTCTTGGGGAATACTGTCAGTGTAGTTAATCTTTCACAGGAACAAGTTAAATATGCTTTGTTTCTGCATGAGCTATGCCATACCTCATGTATGCAGCCCACTGAGCTTTTGTTAACAACTTTCTTGAAAAGTAAAACTCCTACACAAGCTGACTGAGACAAAGCTGGACTCTACCACTGCTGTTTCTCAGGATTTTAAATCTATTTTTAAATTGTATTTTAAATCAATTTTTGAATTCTAACCATCTACTACTACCACCTAGTCTTGAATTTTATACCAACTTTTGAGTGTTACTTATCATATTTCTAACTGACTGCACTGAGACACAAAAATTTCAGTCTTATTAAATCTGTGTTTAAATTCTATGGCTAGCAGACCGAAGTTTTCCACAAACCTGCTTTGTGAAAAATATATTAATTTTAATGGTAACATTAAACTACACTATTGCAACAGAGAGACTGAGAGATTAATTTGAATTTGAGTTAGGCTTCAACACTATATGAAAATGCCATCTATGAAATATATATTACATTATCCTATTAAAATGTACACATCGTGAGGCTGACAACTCAAAGATATCAACTTTGTTTTAAGATCCTCAGGAACTAGGTATTTTTCAAAACACATTCTTCCCTCTTTTTTTTTTTTTTTTTTTTTAAATTAATCTAACACAACATAACAGAACAGTCTGTTTCCTAAAGTGAAGTATTTAATTTAGTATCACAGCAGATCACAGCTTTAGGGCACCTAAAGCTATCTTTCATTGTCTTATAAAGTGTATTTCAACCTAAACACACAACTTTAGAGATCAAAACTAGGAAATTTGTTAATTTTATATTGAAGAGGCATTTGTTAGTCTGAAGATCAAATTAATCTGTCTTCTCTAATGTCTGAAGGGCTCTGCTTGACCAAGCACAGAAGACCGTGCTTCTACAATTTCTAACCATTGTACCTCTCCATTATGGAGAGGCATTAGCTAGCAAAAAACCCATTTCCAAAGTTCTCTAAAACAACAGTGAAGAGGCAAAAGTTTGGCTCTTCAGTTTTTCAGACAAATCCCTGGCAGACGGCATGGTGCCTTGACCAAAATTATGACTGCCTTTTCTCAGGACAATGCTAAAATAGCACTCCCACCACACAATCCCAACTGTGGTAAAACTGAGATCAACATCTCTAGCTGGGAGAAGCAGTGGCACTGGTTGTCAGGACCTGTGGCTGGCGTAAAATTCAAACCCAATGGCATGCCTACATGTTCTTGGAAAATGTTAAAACTCTTCTTTTCAAATTAAAAGGTGGTTAATAGGCTTTTATTAACCATTGGTCAAGCAAACATAATACATACTTGATTCGCCATCCTCTCCTTTACTAGCCGAACCTGTGAAGAATATGCTTCCATCCTCAGCCACAAGTAAGGCATGTGAGCCATCATGTCCAACAGAGAACTGAATAATCTTTGGAGATTTTGTGATTGGGAGTTCAACCCATTTTCCTGCTGAGGGACCACCTTGTTTGATTCCAAGGCTCTGATATTTGCCAGTATAATAAATCTAGGAGAAAACAGTTTATTGTTTTCAGTTATGCCACAGCACTTCAAACCTGCATCATTGTTAAAGTTGCATTGTTTTAAGATCCTGTCACTTCAAACCATACAGAACTTTTCCTGACATTGTTTACACCTTTCAATACCTCTATCCTAAACCCATGAATTTTGACTTAATGGGGGAAACATTCTGATTAGATTCTGCTTGTTTTGAAATGTGCTTTCTACTGTGCCACAGAGTTAGTTTTCACATATAATTGTTTGGCTAGATGAGTTGAACACACAAGAAAGAACTGTTCAGAAGAAAACACTCAAGAGGAAACTAAGCATTTAAAACACTTAAGAGAAATGTCTGGTCTGTGTAAAAACAACATAGTATTATAATAAAAATAATTAAAAATACCAATTACTACAAATTTTAATATGCTTCAACACATTTTTAAAACATTTTCAGTAAATGCACAGTGGCCACTGAATACATAAATAACATGGACTAAAATATTTCACATGAACAAATGAAAAACTGATATGGACTAAAAAGTTTCCTCTAGAACCATGTTACTCAACAGTAATATAAAATGGCTGTGTTAAACCTATGTGGGGCACCTAAAGCCATTTTTCATTGTCTTACCAAGTGTGTTTCATACCTAAACACATAACTTTAGAGACCAAAACTAGGAAATTTGTTAATTTTATATTGAAGAGGCATTTGTTAGTCTGAAGATCAAATTAATCTGTCTCCTCCAATGTCTGAAGAGTTCTGCTTGATCAAATTCTGTTTCATACTACTAAATTCTATTAGGAAAAAATAGTTACGTTTATTTATGAACATTTTCACCAATCTCACTGTTTTGACAGCAGCAGAGCAAGGCCTTCATTCCAATAAAGCAATAAAATTCTGAACACAGGAAAACAAAGAACTATGCTTATACAAGTAAAATAACATTAGTTTCCCAAAACAAAATAGAAACACAGTAAATAATGTAAAAAATCATAGTGACAGTAAGCAGAATTATTTCTAAATTTCAATGAATATGCAAATGCCTCTGAAAAACAGTCTCCACTGAGCAGAACCAACATATCGAATCATTAAGAATAGGTTTAAAGAAATCAATTGAAAACTTTGCATAGGGGAAGTCAATAATTCTCTGAAGCATTGGAAAAATCAGGTTGCGATTTAAATAAATTACTATGGTCAGACTGTTTATGGAAAGTCATGGGGTAAAAAATTTTGCAAATGTGCTAGCACATCATTTGTGGACAAAAGGTAATTTTGTCCCCCAAATCTAAAATAAACCCTCACAATGTCTCTAAGTAAGACTGACTGTAGAAATTCCTATAGATTCAAGCCACAGATTTCTCAATGGTTCCAACACCATCTGTTTATGTTTTTAAAGGGAAAAAGGCAAGTGGTTATTTGAAGTGGGCTCTGAAAATGTATTGAAATACAGTCATATAAATTCATTCTAACATACTAAAAAGGCAAAAAGGAGTTGTGGAAAATAATAATTAAATTAAAAAACATGTAGAAATACATTGATGAAATTTGCTATTTATTACAGAACATTTTCAGTACCTTTCCACTAGCAGTTTTCATTAGTGCAAACTCTCTTCCAGCACCAAGGACAGCTGATTCCTCATCAAACCCTGTACCTGTGCGACAAGTAAGATTGCGTTAACCAGACAGTTTAACCAGGCAGTTTCACAGACCAGTTTACGGACCTAACTCTGCCAGGGAGAGTTTGTCATAACAAAGGTTCTAAGGAAGTTACAAGTGAAACAAAGTTTTGCTGCCACAAGAAGGCTTACTGGGCTAGACCTGGCAGAGTTGTTCAAATGGGAAATAGCACCAGCGTAAAAGCAACTGAAGTTGGTCAGATAAAAGGTTCATGTGGCCAAATATGCTTTTGTTCTGATAGTGCCCAAAGCAGACACCTAACAGCAAAAAAAACCAAAGCAAAGGCCAAGTAACATTTCTCCAAAATACCTTTGTAGACACCAACAATTTTGCATCTCAAATTCTGATGCAAAGGTATTTTCCACGTATTTAGTATCTTTCAATGCATTTCTTTTCCACTAATTCGGCCAGCAGTCCTTTTAACTTTTGTTAACTTTGACCCACAGCAAGGAGTTCTATAGCTTAACTACATGTTATACGAGCACTATTATGAAGTCCAAGCTTCAAACAATTATATATTTATTATACAACTAGAGGAAAATACTGGAAAACCATGGATAGTGCTATAGACAGAAAGGTGGTTCAAAATGAGTGTATGGATTACTGAGTCAAACAATGCTTTAGCAGTTTTAAAACCCTTGTACTTCTCCACGTGTTTATAATGGAGCTATACCTTCCTTCACATAATAAAGGCAAAAAAAGGGAAGGACAGTGTTTCAGTTTTATTATTTGAATTATTAGGCTTGTTATTAACCTTCGAAGAAGAGAACTTACTGATAATGTGCAAGTCTTTCTCCAGATCAAACAATGAGATGCCACAGGCATGTAAGCATTTTCTCGCAAGCTTAAGCTGCAGTTCTTGTTGCAGTACTGGCTCAGTGCTTGTTGCAAATATTCGCACTACAAAGCCATCCTGCAATAAATAAATAAAAATCTACTTTATACTGTATAATAAATGCATTAATTTACTTTTCATGGCCTAAGTGCATCAGTATAATACTATTTCAGAGTAAATTATCAGAGAACACATTGATAAAGTAACATTTATTATAGAGGAGAAAAGAAGAAAGTGCCAAACAGGATGAGCTGAAGATAAGCATCTGACAGACCTTAAACACATACTGAATTCTATGAAAACACACTATGAACACTATAAAAATAGTGAATTGCTATAGAAATAATTAACTCTGAATCTCACTACAGAAAACTTGCTTTTATAACTATTTACGTCTATCTTTTAAGCCCTCAATATCTTCAGATTTAGAACTCAAAATTCTGCATGCAGTTTAAGAGTGAGTGCTTTAAAGAGTAGCTGAAACAGGTTTCTGTCTACAAGTGCAGATGAAGTATCTTCATTTGGCCATGTTAAAAAAAAAGTTGTTCTGTTAACAAGGAAATGGATTAATCCTGGTTTTCTTATAGTTGCATATCTGGCATCTTTTGCCAACCCTGTCTCACTCCACCCCTGCCCCATCCCTGTTTTACAGCTTTCTCACTGTCAAAAAACAGTGACCAGTCCAGAACTAAGAATGTAAGGACTGTCTGCTGAACAAAACAGAACAGCTAGAACTGTTTTGCTGCTAGTAGAAGCACTTATTTGGGTTTCCACAGCTTTGGCCAACAGGCAATTTTCATATAAAAATCTATTGGAATGTAGTATCTTTCATACCTTTTCTATTAAATCTGGCTGAAATTCCCCCCAAAGTACCAAAGCAATTACAGGAAATTAAATTAGAAAAAAAAATTGTAATTAAGCTCTGAGAAGCTTATACCACAGAGGTCCTGTAGAATAACATGTTAAAAAGCCATTATTCCATGTATAAGATTTTTTTCTCACAAAAAGCAACAAAGTTTTTCTTAAAACTTACCTGAAAAATTAAAAAAACCCTGAAAAATCCATCACAAATCAAAATTGTGTCGATAAATACCAAAATACTGCTCTTTTATGCACAAATATGGCAGTTTCTTATTATCTCTAGTTACATAGACGTCTTACTTGTGTTAGCGAAGAAAAAGCCAAACATTAAGCAAAAAGGAAGCTCTAAGTATTGTAAAATAAAACAATTCAGTTGAGAGAAAAATAGTTTACCCATCATATGTAATACTTACATCTCTAGATGCTGCTATTTGATTAATATATTCTCCATCAGTGAAAAGGATATTCTGCCCTTCAGTATGACAATCTGTGAGAGAAAGATGAAGTGCACTGCATCAGTTTATATTAACATACACACACTGTTCTCTGCTTCTGTTTAATTCATTCTCACTACAATCAGACTATAAGAGTTGTAGTCGGTCTAAAGAGAGATCATACTGTCCTGATAACATTATTTTATGCTAGGATCTCCTCTCTCACCAAAAGCATATAATACTCTTTTGTCCCTTGTCATGGTTTCAGCTGGGATAGAGTTAATTTTCTTTCTAGTAGCTGGTGTACTGCTATGTTTTGGGTTCAGTATGAGAAGAATGTTGATAACACACTGATGTTTTCAGTTAGTCTAAACACTACTTAGCAACAAGTCAAGGATTTTTCAGCTTCTCATGCCCAGCCAGCAAGAAGGCTGGAGGGGCACAAGAAGTTGGGAGGGGACACAGCCGGGGCAGCTGACCCAAACTGGCCAAAGGGGTATTCCATACCACGTGACATCATGCCCAGTATATAAACCAGGGGGAGTGGGGCTGGGAGGATCACCACTCAGGAACTAACTGGGCATTGGTTGGCGAGTGCTGAGCAACTGCATTGTGCATCACTTGTTTTGTATATTCCAAATATTTTATTATTATTTTAATTTTATTATTGTATTATTATCATTATTAGTTTCTTCCTTTCTGTTCTATTAAACTGTTCTTATCTCAACCCACAAGTTTTACCTTTTCTTTGTGATTCTCTCCCCCATCCCACTGGGTAGGGGGAAAGTGAGTGAGCAGCTGCGTGGTGCTTAGTTGCCGGCTGGGGTTAAACCACGACACCCTCTAAGAGTTATTAAAGCACTTCTCATTGTATGAAATGTAAGGGGTTACCCCAATATTTAACTACAAAAACATTTAATATTCACCTGTGAGGGGTATTCTAAACTATTATAACACAACTAAATTCTAATTTTCTGGGAGTGTTAGTCTTTCTCCTTCCCCAGAGACTTTTTTTTTTTTAAATAAGGGCCATTATCTTTAAAGAAAAGTTTCATCAGTCCAGCATATAAAACCCACAGAAATAAATGAAACAATCAAACTCTTCATTATTTGTCTCATTTTTCCATTGTTCATAAATTTCACCAAACTATTAAATCCACATTTTTTGGAAAACTATAAAGCATGTACTCGAATGCATCATACATTTATTGAAAACAGGTCAGCTATTTCCAAGAAAAAAAGGCAGGGAAAGAATTCTGCCCATATTAGGGGAAAAAAGAAAAAGGCCACTTTCTCTACAAGTTTAAAAGTATGTCCCTACACCATCTCTTCTTCCCTTCTTGCTCTGCTGATGGAGCTATTAAGAGATTGATATTATATGGCTTGTGTGGTGCTTGTTTCACTGATTACACAGGAAATAGACCTCTTACAAAAATACTACAGGACAGCTACTTTACACTCTAAATAATCTGTTTCATAACCTGAACAAAGATCCAGTATCAGTCATTTTATCTAACAAATTCAATGCTAAGTGAAGCACACATAATATATCCATAATATCCTTCTGGCACAACCATTTGCTATTTTTTGCTAGCTAGCAAGAGCATTTTATTAAAAATAATACAGCTGAAAACCCCCCACAGTATTCACAAACCCATAAACCTGTTTACTTTTTAGTACTATACTGCCCAGTCCAATATAGTATCTTACCAGGAATAGAATATGCATTAGGTGGCCTTCTCTAATTCTCCCATCTTGAAGTAACAGACCTAAATTAGGCAACCTCCCCCTTAGAGCACACACAGATATGAATCACAAAGAGGGTAAGCAGCAAGCAGGATGGAGAATGACAGATACACTGAAGTTTGAAAAATTGCTCTCTCAAAAATAATCTTGGATTTAATGACCAAAGTCAGTTCACGTTACTAAATCTCTGTGCTGCAATGCGATATTAGTGATAAAACAAGAGTTGTTAGTAACTTGAAAAGAAGTTTCAAAAATTATCTAAATGACATTTCTGAAAGGTTATAGGAAGTTAGCAAGTATTAAGATCCATTGAATGGCTGAAAACTACATGCTCATGTAAGCATAACAGTCAAGGAAACGGGATATTCTGGCCACCAGTGGGTCCATATTACACTGTTTGGCCTATTTCTTGAGTCATTTCAAGAAAAGGCAAGCCTCCCAGTAAACATTTTTGGGGGTTGTTTGTATGTTTGGTAGGTGTGTTCATAGAGGAAATCTGGAACAGGGATGCTAGCCTTTTTTTTTTTTTTTTTTTAATGTATGTTCTTCAGAAGACTTCCTGAATATTAGCACTTGATTAGATAACATCCAGGCCCAGCATTAAATATCAAATTAATGGGGAGAGTAGAAAATGGAAGCCAAATGGAATATCTGTGACGAGTAGGATAGTATAGTGTCTCAGATAGCAAGGAGCTCTTATGATCAATTGTAGTCTTATTCAATCTGACTTTGGAAATTCTGGCTACAAAGATATCCAAGGTTTCTCTCTGGAGATTACTGTAACAGAAAGGGCTTATGTTTTACTTAAAGGACATAACTACAGACATCTGTTAATCACAGCCTCCTTAGAGGCTTCAGGAGATATTGACTGTCAAGCATCACCTTCCGTATTTACATAGTGCATCCTGTGCCTGCTAATAAGTACTCTTGAGTTCATTTAGGCTACCCTCAGTTAGCAGTACTTTTCAGACTAAGTGAATAGTCCTGAGCTCCAAGATATTAATGTGTAATTTCAAAGAACAATGAAACCATATACCATGTAACTTCAACTTCTTCAGCTGAACATAGCAACCTTTCTCTAAGGTAGATAGTAAGAATTACTGTTAAAGAAACGGTCAAGATGAAAACCTCCTCTGTAAATTCAGGTCCAATCACCTAGAAAATCTCATAGAACTCAGGGATTCTTTTATGACATTTGGACTGGGTAGACAGATCCACAGCTCAAGGACAGTGTATGAAGCTTGGCAAAGGCATCAGATACAAGAATGTTGACATACAGTCTGGTAGTTCCAGATATGTTGTCAGATTTGCTAGATCATCTATCAGAGCGGAAAGACTGCCCTTTGCAGTAGAAGTTTATGGTTTCAAGAAGCTGGTGGATCCTACTGTCTGAGAAAGAAGATAATGTTCCATAGTTCACTGAGTTTCCAAAGGTCACAACTTGTAGCTAAGATCAACTCCTAATCACATCTACTAATGAACTCCTAATCTCCTACGCATCCCTGTAAGAATAAATATGAATACCTTATTTAAATGCAATATCACCAACCCAGGAATTTGAAAGAGATTAACTCCAGATAGAGCCATGTCTGAACACCATACCAACTAGGAGCAAATAGTTGGAGTCATGTCAGTATTCAGCTGTTAGCGAGGTTACTGCCCTCTAGTTCTATCCCGTGTGGTTTTTCAGAACTACAACATGCTGCAGGTCATTATTAAGATTACAGTGGAGCAGCCACTACTGTTTAGAGTTATGTACCTACTCAGGCTTCCTCAGGATAGGTCACATACCTCCCCCCGCCTTCATTTATTTCCTTCTAAAGGGAAACAGAAATAACCAGAAGCAGACCCCTTGGAATTTGTCCTAGCCAAAAGAACAAGGCCATATCTGCTCACAATATAACACTCAGATAAGTGTGTACAAAGCAAACCAGCAAAGTTCAAGGGCTGAAATACAAAGGGTAAGAGTTATGAAGAACATCTAGCACCCACTTTCATAGCATCACAAACCACACGAAATGCAATTGTGTGAAATAGTTTGAGGGATTTCTGAATGGGTATTCCCACAGTTATAAGATTTGCTTTTGCACTGAAAGATTAATACATTTTTGTTTAGAAGGCATACTCTTGTTTAATTTGTGCCTTTTTATAGGATAAACACAAGGCTGTCTTGCAGAATGACGCTTGTCACTGAAATTTGCAAGAGAAAGCTAACAGCTCAGAGTTGTAGACTTCAAATGTGCTCAAGTGTCTCTCAAGACTCATGAATTGCACTGATTTCTTTACCAACGGTAACTTAATTAAGGACCTCAAAGGACCCTACTGGTTGAAGAAGCTGCCTTGAGGTGAAAAAAGTGGAAAAGCAATCCTACGAGGCAATTTGTCAGGTCCTTGAATGTGCCCTCACTCAAATTTCTCATACAGCCCCACAAAGACCAAGCAGCTTAAATAGACATCCACATTTTAAGGACTTGCAGAAAGTTGCGTAGACTAGATTCTACATTCACAGTTTGTTTCAAAAATTACTGTTTGTGTTAGAAATACAAAAAGCCTACAGAATTTTTCTGAGGTTTCAGTCAGTGCCTTCTTATTTTTGTCAGGATACAACACAAAATCTTTCCTCTCATCTATAGAATAAGCGTATCACTGTTCAATCAAAAGATATTCTTGTGCCCTTCTACTGTTCACATGAGTGGCTAAGAACAGATGTGTTTCACCAGGAGGCCTTTAAAACATGTTCCAGGAACATCCTCATTTTCTAAACAGAGACCCAAGTTATGAGGCTCCTCTGCAAAAAAGCCAAGCAAAAAAGCCAAACAGAAAACCCCCAAAAAACCTAAACTACAGAAAAATATCCCCAAACAAATAAACAAAAACCCCCACCAGTTTAAACATCAGAAGCATGGTCCATCACTGTTCATTAGCCTCCTTTGTTTTTTGGATACATTTCTACCTATATTAAAAAATGGCTTTGGTCATAGTTTGTAACTACCTACATGTAACAGATACTGGAAACAAAGTCGTATCTGAGCCAAATGCTCAAAGTTCAAACGAGGAAGAAATAAAAATTCTTTAAGAAGGAAGTTAAGCTCTTGGAGTCTTTAAATTAATATGACCATACATTCTAAAATGTTGCAATATTCTTCCAGTAGTTGGAGTAAGATGCAAGACCTCTGAATGAAATACTGCAGCTAGTCTAACACAGCAAATCAAAGTCATAAAAAAGCAGTCTCTTTGTGATCTCAAAATCTGTCTCAATTTCTCTTCTGCTTACCTGAAAATACATAGCATGTAAACAGTGAACTACAACCGTCTTCTCGTATCTGGAGGTTCTTACCTGGCAAAGCAACTGTACCGTCTTGTTCCAAAGTTTCAGGGTTTATTCTTACGGCTGTCATACTGTGATTATTCGCATCTCTATATAATAAATAACCCTGGTAAGAGTAAGAATATATATATTGGTATGAAAATATTCTTAAATACGTCAAAGGATATTGTCAAAAGTGAAAAAATGCAATCATTATTTTAGGTATTGTTTAAAAATTTTGGAAACCTTTTACATCAAATTTGCTTCATTTCAATAATCAACTTTTTTCCACTAATCAAATTCTGCAATAAAAACCAGAAATTTGATGTCCTTCCTCTATACTTTACACATGCTGTGGATCAGCATGCTGAAGCTCGTATACAGCTTTTGAAGCCACATATAGCAATTCTGTTCTTCATATGTGTATACAATTACAGCTAAAGGCCACAGCCACAGCAAAAACCAATGTTCCTGTCCCCGCCTTCCAAATCAACAAAAGATTCACAGGAATTCTGGGAAGGAGATACATATATAGAACAGTGATCATTAATGAATATTAATATGTGCATTAAAAACTAGGGAATTTTTCAAATATGTTAAGTAACTACTTTGACTCCAACACTAACAGGATTCCATGTATTTATTCTTTCTGAGCTCTTCATCAAAGAAATTCCTGCAAAGTATATGGTGATTTTGGTGACACCGGCCATGACACAAGGTTACATACAATGAGTTCTTATACTGCTCACCTCCCAACTCCTAACCAGACCTAGAGGAAGGGAGATATTTGGGACTAATGATTTCTTCTTTCTGTTTCTCCACATGCAGAATACATTCATTCCCCAAAATTACCTATTCTGGTCAGCAACCCACAGCAAGAAGTCTCCCTTGGTATACCAAAATAGCATCTTCTCTCTCTGTTCATATGCATATTTTTTTTAAAGGTTTGATTCAGTCATCAGTTTAGAAGGTTACTCAGTAAAAAGATTTGCCTATCTGAAACTCACATTTGAGGTTTATCGTTTATACCTATAAATTTGAGTGCACTTTTAAACACACACAGTCAAAGAAGTTTTGCTTTAGCTTAAACTAGATAGGTTGCATAAGCCCCCACATTTGCATAATGTGCACAGATCCATGTGAAGCAATATGGCAACTTTGCTCGCATATCTTTTTTGATCCCACAATGCCTGTGAACCCTTGAAAGGTTTTTGAGGGAGCAGGGTAGAAACAGGCGGGGAATTTACACTTAGAAAGCACTTCTGCTATAAAAGCAGCTACAGGAAAGGAAAAAGATTACTTAAGGGCACTTATGAACATACTCATTCAAGGTGACTGAGGCCAAGCAAAGTAGTATTCACCTACAGGAGGGTTGCAGAGGCCAATATGCATAATGACTACATAATGATTCTAACAACAGCACTGTCATAACAAGAGATATGACAATGGCTTGCACTTGCTTGAAGCATGATTGGCCTCAGATGTGGATTCTACACATCTAAGAATAGATACATTTCACAGGGACATCACTAAGGCTTAACCTCAGAATATCTTCATTTGTCAAAGAGTCAGAGACCCTAATTACAATCATCTAACAACAACAGAAAAATCCAACCAACTCTCCTCCTCCTGTCTAAAACTACTTGAATTTTCCTGGATAAATCAATCTCTGTGAAATGAGGAAAAACAAACCCACACAAACTAGGATAATTAAGTAAAGAGCACTGAAGTAGATTGAAAAGCTTCAGTCTAAAGTAAGTCAGATGAAGTGAGAAAAATCACTTGAATTTGAGCTAACTTTAACCAAGCACCTGAAGGGAAATGAGACTGAGAACACATCTTACCTCTTTTACAGACACATACTTAGCAGCAAGTGCAACTTACACATCTTCCTATAAATATAGCCCCAGAGTGACATTTTTCCAACTAGCAGTGCCTTTGAGTGCAGTCACTGTGTGAGTGCATACACCTGTACAAGCACTCAAAGAACATCAAATATATTTATAGATATGTACAGGATGTCCAAATGTCTAACTCTATATAGTGAAACTGTATGGATTCTATTCCTTTCCAAACTGATAAAACAGGCTCCTGAATGAGTGCAACCACACACATTTGTATTGTGCCAGTATACCTTTTGGTGATCTGTTTCAAATCTAAACAAAACCAGATTCTGTATATATCTCACTTCAAAAGTGTGGCAAGGAGTACACTTAATTTCACACTGGGACAATGATATCACTCAGTTAATTGTAAATATACAATAAAAATTGCTCAGTAGTCAAAAAATGAAGTAAATTCATTGTTCTCTGAAATTTAATTTTTGGTTTGTTGTGGCGGTTTTTTTCATTTTGGAGGTGGGTTGTTTGTTTTTTGTTTTTTGTTTGGTTTTGTTTTGTTTTGGGGGTTTTTTTGAGAAAGAGAGAGAGAGACAGCACTCAGTGGTAATAATAGGATTCTAAAAAACTGCACTATTTTTATAATGAATGCCAAAGGTATAAGAAAAGGTGGTTGATATTCCAGAAACTAAGTCTAAAAAAACAAAACATCCAAATATAGCTAACTCTGCAGTGGTAACATCAACAATTATCTCTACTTATGGTTTACACACCCTCAATCCTCCCCCAGCAAAAACAGCACTTCCTTATTTTACTGCAAATGTCTTAAAATCAATTTCTTTTCATAAATAGATATTTCAAGTATTTTTTTTACACTGTTGTGTTGGAACAGCACATTTTTACATCCACTGACTTCCTTTATTTAAGAAGCACACATCAACTGACTGTACAATTCATAAATTTACTCGTTAAACCATCATATTTGAGAAAGTCTTTACAGTGACAACAGAAATCAATGACACTTCATGACTCCTTTCTATATGCCAGTACCATCAGATGTTCTTCATCTTCCACAATTTAAAAGTCAGTACCAAAAAATTTATTTTTATAACTAAAGCCAAAGGAACAATACAATATCCACATAAGCTTACTCTAAGCCAACATCTACTTAAATTACTCATGAGGGATGGGGGCGTGGGGCACATGTTTTAAGTATTCACCTACCTGAGCATAGCCTAACCAAGACTTTTTTTCCTTTCTGTTTTTGATGCGGGATGTAGAATTGTATATATGGCCCTGAAAGGCAAAAAAACTCCAATCACTTAACAAATATCAGACTGACAATTTTACACATAATCATTTACCATCTAAATAACAACGTCTTCAACTATATTGAGAAGTGAAAATTGTAAGAAAATGCTGTAATATCCTCATAGAAATCACAGAAAAAGTTGAGACAAACTGTAAAAGAACTGCTCATTAGTAAGCTACAAAAGATCCTCAATGGAAACAGGACATCATAAAAGTTAAGTTAAAATATTAACTATCATTCGTCAGACAAGAAGAAATCACATTACCCTCACTGTCCCGCTATATCCAGAGCCAATTTTGTAAAGTCCATCTTTACATAACAGATAGAGGAAAAAACCATCACTCTGAAGTAGACACTGGTCATCTTCATCTACAGATATTTCTTTCAATGGCCATTTGTGCATCAAGGCTGCCTTCTTTATCCCATTACTGAACCAGTCCTGGATTTGGATTTTGCCCACCAGAACTGCCTGTACACTCCGCTGAAGAGAGTTTAAAATGGTTGGCACCTAAACAGTAAAAGAAATAGCGAGTGAGTGAAAAACATGACTTTTTTTTAAAATGTATTTTCTGTTCTATCCCCAACTCAAGAAAGACAAAGAAATACCTACTCTTATCTCAAAAACAGTGAGGCAAAAAAAGTTAACTGGATTTACGCAATAGATCTCAGAACTCATGTACACATAATTTACATAAATTCCCAGATACAGAGAAGTTTTAGCTCAAGACCTGAATAGTCTGACAAGCATGGCTGCCATTATTGGTGAGGATAGCAGAGATTGCTTGCAGTGTTCTTCCTGTCTCTCCCCATGCAGCTACCAAACTGAAGAGGCAAGCGCAGGAAAGTGCTGTCAAGGACTGTCCTGTACTGTCATTCATTCCCGTGCTACGGACAGTTATCTCCAGAAGAAGCTGGAACAGGGATTCTGCAGATAAAACACAGCAATTACAAGTCACAAAATCATACCAAGCAATTTTCCAGGCAATGGGAAATTAAACTTACAGAATACATGATACATCCTTCCTCAGCCATTAAGTTTAGCCTTATTTCCAGACAGAAAAGAAAGTGTCCCATTTAAATAGGCCTAAAACATCCTTAACTTTTCATTCTTTTTCAGCCAGAAAATGTCGAGTCTTTATAATCACAATGGCTGGAGAACAAGAAAAACTAAGTCCTTCTGTTACAGTGGAACACATTAATAAGAAATGGGCCAGAAGGAGTTACTCTACCTGCCTATTCAGTCTACCTCATCACTGAGATGATGTGTAGGTCTTGACCAAACTTATCTAATCTTTATGACCATTACCCATGCTGAAGCACATCCCATTTCCCAAAAACGAGCATTTCAAATCAAAGTTTGAAAATTATTTTGATCATATGCCTCTTTTCAAGCACTATTTAGCAGCTGAACATCTGTAACAATCAAGGTGTGAACAGAAATCCACCTCAATTTTTTTGATAGTATATACAAATAATCACTAAAGCAGTAATCAAAACAAAGCCTTCTTTGTAGCTTTTTAATACTCTGTGCATCAATACAAAATAAAAGCTTTCTGTAGCAAATTACAATCATCTTTGGAAATGGAATACTGTTGAGCCATAATGTAGGAAAACATACATAGAAAGTCTGAAGATATATTTTATTTTTTCATTTTTAAACAACAGATGCTACAGCCTAGCCTTTCTTGAAGTTCTATAAACCAGTAAAAACTATGAATTAACAAAAGATAATTGGATTTTAACTTAAAGGACATAACCAATCATACACTCAAAGCCATCAAGAGTTCAACTTTTATTTTCAATATCATTAAAAGCAAAATTAATTTTCAGGGAAGCTTTTGGATTGCCAGAAGAAATAAAAGCAAGCATTCTGACACTTTGTTTAGCAGCTTTATACAAATTACAACATTAAATAGCTAAGCCATTGATTACAACAGCAGGTTGCAAGAGAAGTTCACTGTAGAACTATGTTCTTTCCAATAAGACTAAGTATTTTATAGCTGCAGTAAGACAAATGAATCACAATTTGTAAGGTTATAAGGTTTACTATGTGTCAGTGAAACTCGCATTACACAGCAACAAAATATGACTGTATCTATATACACACACACCCCTTTACATGTTAACATTCCTGTTCCACAGAAGATTAATGCTGAGAAAGTACTGGTTACATACACCGTAAGGAGTTTACACTCCAGAATAAAGTCAGTCAGTTCAGAACAAGCATGTTACTATCTCACAAATACTTGCTAGGAACCATTTTCTTCTGTCCAACACAATAACAGATGTATGTTAATACAAATACAGTAACAGATAAGATATTACCTAGGACTTCAGGAGGCTCTGATTGCAGGCCTTCTGGTTGCTGGCCCTGGAGCACATTAAGTAGGGCTTGTAGGCTCCTCAGGCACAAGGATGGATGAGAAAATCTCGTCTCCTTTATCAGTTCAAAGACTTCACATAATCCAACTTCAATGATCTAAAGAAGTACAGATATTTCAGAGTATCTGTTAATATAATATTTTTGGATCTTGATCAATAAAGATATATCCCAATGTTCACAGAACAAGACAGTTACTCGAATAACAAAAATGTAATACAGAATACAATAGTAATTCAAAAGAGAATCAAAATCAAGAACCCACCTACACAACTGTACTAGCAAATATTACACAGCAGTAATGTCATTATATGAAAGAGCATACCTAAGCAGAGTAATAGTTCCCTGAAAAAATAAGGAAACTTAAAATTTTTTGGACAATGTAAGACACTGTGCCTCTGAGCCCTTCTAATTTCTACTGAGTTCACACTTTATTTGACAGACCTCTTTTTCCTTTTTCCTTGCTCATTAATGTGAGCCAGCAAGCTAGAATTAGCTTGCAACCTCACTTGCCAATTTGAGTAATGATACCTTTGACAGCTGATACTGGCAGCACTAGCACTTTCCACTCCAAGGCCTCTGAGATTGTTTTTGTGACAATATAAAAAATAAAGATTAATTGCTTGTCACTAAAACTCCATACGTACTCATCACAGACATGCATTACACCAACTAATACAACATCTGTAAGAGCACTGTTACAGCCACTCCTAACTTTCCCTTTTACAATTCCTGAATATTCTGGGATTACAATTATGCTTCTCTCCACTGACTGTTGCCTTTCACTTCCTTCTCAAACTCAGTATGTAATAATGATGAGGATGAAAGAAAAGTGAGTAATGTTAACTCATTACAAATAAGCAACCATGTCTTCAAAACTTCACTATGTGTTTCTGTCAGGAGCAAAGCCCCAATGTTTAGTGTTTAATATAGATTCACCCCTGAGTAAAATCTAAGGAAAAAGACCGAAATGTGAAAATAAATAAAATTGTTAATGGAACTGCCACTCATGCTTAAAAAAAGATCTATTCTGAAAGTTCTACTGGACACCTTGTAACTGTCTGCTGTCATTCAATTTATTTTGACTCCTGTCTTTCAGAAGTTATTTTTACACCTGTTTGATTTTTGGAGGAAAGATAGAAACATAATCACATCAAGTCTTCAAAGTGCAACAGCAATTTTCCTGCAAATTACACCTTACATTTCATATCTTCAATGGAGTGGGGGAAAACACATGCACGGAATCTACAGGGGGAAAAAAAAAGGTCAACAAAATAACAGAACAGATGGTTTTTCCAGGATCCAAAACTCAGCATCATCTTGCAGGCTAAAGAATAAAATACACTGTAGTACATTTTTAGAAATATCCTTTCTTTTCAGTGATACTATCTTTGAGAGAAACTGAGAAGTTTCTTGTATTCTTCCCAATCTTCAGACAGAAGACCTCATCTAGCAGCTGACAGACGCAGCTGGAGAAAGCAGAGAACCTAACACAGTGGAGAAAATAACTTGACTTTAAAATTAATTATTGGGCAGGTATATATATCTTCCTAATTCATCAAATCAGATGATTTTGGACTAGATGGACTACAAATAAAACTATAGCTATTTTCTGAGCAGCTGGCTTATAAGGCTGTTCTTTATTCCCCACAAAGGGCATACCAACTTTAGATCACATACATGGCACACTTTAAACAGTATACAGTTACTTGCCTTTGGAAGTTTAATAGGTGGCTCTTTGGATTCCTCCTCTTCATCACTGTCTGAATCCCCACTCTGTACACTGTTCTTTGAAGCCAAAGATACAGATGCTTCCTTTTTTTGCCACTCCAACACACAATGGCGGACATTGCAGTAAACATTAAAAGCTGAAGGGTTGCTATGTAGTCTGATATCTGGTATGGTTATTGTACTCTCTAGGTTTTCAGTCTGAAAAACAAGATTAGTTTTAGGTTTATTAGAAGTTTCAAACTTTGCTAAATACAAGCAATCCCAACACTCTCAATAATTTTGGCCAACCAAATGATTCTCAAACTGGAGACTGAACTCTCCTGTTGAAGTACCAATTATAATTCAGGCAGGGAAGAAAGGAGGAGGAGGAAGAAAATATTCCATCTGGCTTTAGTCTCTACCTCTCATAACTTGATGAGGACACTAGGACAGAAAATGAAATCAGCTCAGGCTACAGAATAGTCCAAACCTGTGCCACAGTCAATAGCAGAATTCAGGATTTATCTTCTTTACAGGGGTCAGCTGTTTTTTTTTTTAAATTATTATTATTGAATTTTAAAATGCATTATTTGTTATTCTAGTTGTTAATTTTAATCTATTGGTAAATAACAAAAATTTAAGCTCTTTGCTAAATGTATATTAGAAATTTAAAATATCATTAGTTGTTTTGTAATTAAACGAAAACATGGCAAGTTCAGAAACGCTCCCAGCATGATGCTATGGGTAATAATTTTGTGGATAACAACAACCTAATGGACAAACTACTGAATGCAAAAATCTATCAAGGCCTATGAAATCACAGAACACCATCCAGTTTTCAGAAGACCTGAGCCACAAAGTTAAGAGTTGGGAAACTTTTCTGAGAAACTACCACCACCCTGCCCTACTCTTTCCTTGGTATCTACTACTGGTATATTACTGTCAGCCACTGCCAAGACACAGAAGAGCCTTCATGAGGCTGTCATTAGACTTGGAAAAATATTAAGAAAAAACTTTTTTTTAAAAACATCTTTTAAATTCCACCCCATACTCTCCCTTTCTGCAACAGTAAGATGGAACAGGAGGAACAATAGACTTAAAAAACAAACAAAACCCCACAACAACAACAATCCCCAGGCAGGATTATGCTTTCTCTTCTGTCGTAAGCTACCAAAGACTAGGCTGGTTTGAGCACAGGCTACGAAAAACTGGACTTCAGGCATATTGGAAGAAGCAATTCCCTATAGCACCTTGGTGTAGACAGAGGGCACAGAGATTTTATAAGGAGAAAAGGCCTAGGGTTAAAGGTACAGGACAAATTACTTGAACACGCAAGGCAAAATTTGGAGGAGCATTAGGCTAGACTGAGTCAGGGTCTAACTAACTTCACAAGGTTATTTTGGTTCGTTTCTAGTATTCTTGGGGGGCAGTGAGGGTAGAAGCTTTTTATCTTTTTCTTTCTTTTTATTTAAGGGGGAACAGATATTGTGAACAACCACATTCACTTGGCAGGAGAGCACACAGTGAATTATATTGGAGTGATTTGGAACACACCAGAGTGGAAATACTCATACATCTGTGACAGCAGTGATAGGAAAGAGGATTTTAAACTAGCAGAGAAGAGGGGAAAAGAATTATGAGAACCAGTGAACTGGATAATGTTTTAATGTGGTGATTTATTTTTCTACAATAAGGTAGCCACAATTTTGTACATCAAAACACAGCAATGGTTCACAACACATTTTTATCTGCACTTATCTTTTTATTATTACCAGAAATAACACAGGCTTCTAAATTAGACCATTTAACACCATATGTTATAAAGCTTAACAAAAAATTCAAAATAACTTCAAAATATTTCAAAGTTTACATATTTCCTTTTATTTTTTACTATAGTATTATTCTAACTGTACTGGTACATATTTACATATCCGTCCTTTTCATTATTACTACAAAATTACTGCAAGCTAACACATTAAGAAGCCATGCTTTACTCTGTAGCCTATTTTATCCAACACAGACAGTGTGTTAATTTTTCTTACCTGTGTCAGTGTTAGCAGTAAGATAAAAATATAAAGATAATGGGGTTGGGGAAGCTGGTAAAAGCTCCCTACATACATACTGAAAGTTTGGGGTGGGGTTTTTTTTTTCCCTTTTTTTTTTTTTTAGCACAACAGAACTTCTGCTATTAGGGATTGAAACACAACATAAGTTTAGTCCCTGTTCAACGTGAATATCTTTGAGGTAATAAAGCTGCTGGTAAAAACCCACAATATTAATCAGTGCAAGAACTCAAGATACAACCTCATATGTTATTCCAGTATCAAACTGCATCAAAATAGATTTGGACTGATACCAATGATAATGAGCTACTACATACTTTAAAATTTATTTAGCACCAGAAAACTAAACGGTTTTAACATATGACTCTTCTGTATGTCAAATATCCATACACATAGCCCAAGAGTTTTTGCAGCTGCTGTGAAGGCAGAGGCACAGTATCAGCTTTCAGCTTTAAAGCTAACTCAGTTGAACTGTACAGGTTAAAAAAAAATTTAGTAAGTTTCCTATGCACTTCCTAGTTTACCGACACTTACAGGAAGAGAAAAATAGCTGGAACCTCTGAAATATCTCTATCTGAAGTTCACTTATCTATAACTAGTATCATGTATTGTAATTATAACTTCTGTGAAGAGTTTCCATTCCAGTTCTTTTTTGTCAGGAGTTCAGCTTAGTCTTTTTTCCAGAACAGCCGAAGTTCTGTAGCTCATGTAGCCTCTTTTGAAACAGGCTGGACAAATTGTTTAACCAGCACAGGTAATTTTAGACTTTACAGTGCTAGATAAAGTATCAATGTATGTTTTCTTGCCTATTAATAATAAGGTGACTAATTTTCAGAAGTAAACTCCTTCCTTATTCTCAATACTTTATAACTATTAAAAATTCCCTTACCTAATGCTTTAGCTTTTAAACAGTTAAGAACTCTAACCATTCTTTCTGTGTCTCAACTCTTCTACAACAGTACACAAACTATAGCTATATACAATAATCTCCTACCCAGACTTCAGTATAGCACAACATACTCCAGGAAATCCTGCTCTATCTGAACAGTGTAGCACTAGAATATACGACTCAAAACTAGAGATTAATTCCTAGCTTGATGTTAACCCACTGTTTACATTTCTCTGTTCATACCTCCACTTTCCCTTCACAATACCTATTTCTGAGAATTGTAAATTCTTTGAAACTATAAGTATCTTATACTCCATTCTGTCATACGCTTGACAAATATAGTAGCAGTCCTAACAATGTCCCTTAAGAATAATTTTGAAATTCACTACTTGGTTTTGTCAGTTTAAAAACACTGGCCCTAGGACTGTACTAAATAAATCCCTTTTTGAACAATAAGTTGTTGGGTTGTAAAAGCAGGTTAAAACTTAAGGATAATTATGACTTTCACTGTTTACTGTCTTTCATTTGAGGGGAAAAAAACCTCAATTAACATTAAATGTATAAGCATACAAATGCTTAGCATGTCTCAAGGCAAAAGAAAGGTGCTGAATGACAAGACACATTGTTTCTGCTTGGAGAGTAGGAACAGAACTTCCAATCATCATGCTGTTCTCTCTCTCTCCCCC
Source organism: Aquila chrysaetos chrysaetos (assembly GCF_900496995.4). Taxonomy (NCBI): domain Eukaryota; kingdom Metazoa; phylum Chordata; class Aves; order Accipitriformes; family Accipitridae; genus Aquila; species Aquila chrysaetos. The sequence continues at coordinate 16,645,189 of NC_044017.1, read as the reverse complement.
CCCAAACTTCATGGTAAGGTAAAAACCACTGATGATTTATTCGTGATCAATTTGCTCAAGTCTCTGAAGGGCTTTAACTATAATATTTGTAGTTTCCAGGTCTTTGAAACAAACATCTGTTCAAAAGTGGAGGTATATATGAGCAGGTTGTATAAACATCACTTTCTTAGTTTTCTTTTACAAAAGGCAGAGATAGAGCTGGGAAAAAAAACAAAAAAAACCAAAAAAACTCAAAACAGGAAAACTTTCTGCCCCTCTAATGCAAATGCTCATTCAGTGAGCAGCTTGCTTTTTTTTTTTAACGTTTTTTTCTTTTTTTCAACAGTGGTAGTAGAAAGTATTCAAAACAGACATCAGAAGTTTTTTCCATATGAGGCAAGTTTCTTCCTTTCCAGATTTCAACAGATTCCTAACTTCACTGAGGTGAGATGAACTGATCAAGTTAGGAGACTAGGACTTAAGTTCATCCCATCATCAACTGGAAGTTGCCTTTTCTGCAACAAATGAGAGCCATGGCATCGGGTCACTTCTACACAGCCATACAAACTTCCCAATAATAAGAAATTCACACTACCACCTGTACAGTCTTACTACTGGCTCATAGATTTTGAGGTGGAACAGATCACTATGAAAATCTAACCACTAACTGTGCCTATGGAACACCACCAAGTAATTCTTAAAATAGACTTTATTAGTTTCATATAAGTTATAACAATTCTCTTAATGATATTGCATTTCATGTTGACACAAAACCCTTCTGCATTGCCAACGAACATTAACAAAATGTTAATGAACTTCTAAGAACTCAGTGAAGCAAGTTCTTAATTTTGTGCAGATCTAGGATTATTAATAATCCAATCAGACTGCTCTTGAGCTATGGGATACATTATTTCAAGAAAAAAACCCACCCTAATAGCTTGTTTTCTTGGTGTTAAGTGTATGACAGGTGCATGAAACATCTTCTCATAACACTGTGGATAAGGTGAAGAGCAACTATCAATTTTCCGCACCTCTAAATGTCCTTTTCTTAATGGTTACTGGAATACTGCAATCCAAAGCACTCCCTAAGTGTAAGAATGACTAGAATTCCAGCTTCTAGGATGTCTGAGTAGAACACAAGATGATAGGCTCTACATTTTTGTTCTCCCAAAGCATTTGGTTTCTTGGAATATGAAAGTGCTATCAATGTCAAAAAGTAAGGAGCTTCAAGACTGGAAAACAGAATTATGTTTTTTTGATTTAGTGGTTTTTGTATGAGCTGTAAGGAAGTGGGACATTCTGAAATCTTTATCGTTTCATTTGGTATCATCATAAATTCAAAATGTACCTTCTTAAATCAAGATACATGATGAAACATACATTGTAAAACTTAAGAGATACTCAGTGTTTGTCACATCTTCTGCCTTGAGTGCTGGAAAAATTTATTTGTGCTAGACAGAACATCTAAAATTAAATTTTGGTGGAAAGGAAGAGCAATTTTTAAACATGACGTCATTCTTACAAACTGTGCAATATTAAACTTCAAAAAGGAGATTCTCAACTGAAACCATACAAGGTGAGGTAACAGTGATGAAAGGTCATCTCAATGGCCGGAAGGACTAAGGCATCTTTTACAGAAAATCTGTAAAGGCAGTAAACCTAATTAAATCCCTCACAAAAGTTTTCTGTATTTTAGGTAGACAAAACAGAAGCAGATAATGTTCTCCAAACATTTAAGATAAAATTAGAAATGCCTTTAAGTTTTAAAAAATACTGAAGAACGAACAATTCAATCCTGAACTACTGAATAATGAAATCTAAATGCAAGTCTGAGAAATTGCAATGCCAATATAAGTAAAGAATCATGAATATAGGTTTAATACATGAAGGTAAAACTTTATTTCATGTGTTACTTTTTTTCTAAAAGATAAGAGGCTATCTTACAAGAGAAAAACTGAAGCGCAGATGCCCATAGCCTGATGTGTGACTTGTCCTTGTAAATATATAGTCCCTGCTAAATAGAAGGATACATTATGTAGGAGAGGTTAAAGGGCACAGGTTTGGTTCACAAAATAGAGCAACCAGACTCACAAGTGCTCTTCTCAGTTAGCCTTTTGTAATGTTCCAGTACACTCAAGGAAAAAAGTGGGAAAACCAAAACCCTCTGGTCTCCTTTACACTTGTTTCACACCTAAACAAACTGTTTTCCCAAAAGACAAAATCCATAAATAGCTTATTTTCTGACCAATTTATTTCTTTCCTCTTGAACCAGATGACTGCAATAATGGTTTATTCTCAGATGTGATGGAAATAGACTATAATCTAGAAAAGGAAAGTTAATCTGTTGTTAAATATAGGTAAGGCTATAATAACCATCTGATCCAACCTCTGCATAACACAGAGCATAGAACCTCCCCAAATTCTTCTGTGAACAATTCAAACATCTCTTAGGAAGGGATTCGCTCTTAAGGCTGAAACACCAAATAATACAAAAGCCATTGAAAACACTGCCAAATTATTTGAGAAGCTACATGTGTTTTTAATGAGACAAATATTTATCCCAGTTGATCCACCTTGTACATCTAATCATTAGCTTACAATAAATGTCTGCTACATGAACTGTCCTTTCCCAAGGTTTTATTTCTTCCATTTGTATAAAGCTAAACAAGTTATAGTTTAAAACATCTGCATAAAGTAAGCAGGTGGATGCCAATCATTGCAAGTACATTCTTTTGTCTCTGGCGGACTCCAATTTTTCAGTATTCTTCAGATAATGTTATGAGAATAGAAGATGGTGAACTCTAGCTTTCCATCCAGTCTCTCAGCTAAGTGTCCTAAACAGCACTTTTATGAGTTAACAGTGAAGTGGGAAAACTCCAGGGGATAAAAAGGGGGGAGGGAGCAGAAGCAGCAACATTCATAGGGTTGAGATAAATTAACACAGCCTACAATTTTCTAGTGATAATTGTTGCCAAAAAAAAAAAAAAAAAAAAAGGCAGGGGGGCAGAATCCAAGGTGCTACACCCACACCTAATAATCATATATTTCTTTTCTATGTAAAAGTCACTCTATTCAGCACTGAATTTCTAAAGTCAAAACACACTGCACTGACATGGAAAACTTTTATACATCTGTTTAAAAAAAAAGATACTAAACCACAAAACCAAAAGTTAACGGTAGTTCAAATACAAGTGATCATAACACGACCCCAGCTTAGAAACAGAATAAAGCTCAAACTACTGGGCTGCATTAAAAACCAATTAATGTTTTATACTTAAAATATTTAATGCTTAAATGGAGGAAGTAATTTTCTTCCAGTTGTTCAACAATGATTTTTTTTTTAATGTTCTTTCCTCTTCAATTACACAATTATCATTTTTAGTAAGTGCAGGATATAAACAACAAATTTTTGGGTTCCTTCAGCTTATTCTTAATTTAAGGCCCTCCTTGCCTCTACCAAGCATATTAAGAGAAAGCTCCCATCTCTGTTCAGACTAAAAGACCCTGCTTCTTAAAAAATAAACTGATGCACTCAAGCTCTCCTGCTCAGAATGTCCAGTAGAGATGGACTTTTCAATCTGCCCTATTATAAGGCTTCAAATGGAAACTCACATTTTCCTGACAATATGCACATCTGTTTTCAGACATTCCAGTACAAAAATCATCATTGTGCTTATTCTGCACTGGTAAGCATGGGGATGCATTGAAAAGCATATGGTGGGGAAAAAAAAAAAACCCAGCAAACCAACAACAAAAAAACAAGGAAACAACCAAGAGCAAAAAACCAAAACAATCCCACTTTGTCAGTAAACAAAGTTTGATAACCTAAAGATACGAAGCTGATTTTATCTTTCCCTTTTCGGCTACATTTTTCAGGAAATACAAAATTTCCTGCTATCATGCAGGAATAAGGTGGAGTGTCTTTCTGCACCTCAGTGAGTCGGAACAAACACCAATGCCCTGCTGGTCAACCCTGGCCTGCCTCAAACACTGTGTAGAATAGAGGCATCAGTAAAAGACACACAAAACCCATTATGCCTTTCAAAGGCAGATAAATCTCACTTAATGCATCAAGTAGAAGCTGTTTTAAATCTAAGAAAAATCTTGAAAACAATCCTCCATAGGCATGAGGTCCAGAGGTGATCAGTTAGTGCCAAATCTATAACTACTGACAAGAACCAGCCTTTAATATGCTCATGTTGCCTTTGGCCATTCAGAAGGGATCCTGCCAATCCATTTATCCAATACAACTAAATCCAAGAAGCACATTTGACCATCAAGCTTGTGAAGAACAGCAGTTCTGGATTTAGCTTCCTACTTGGCAGTTAAACTAGGGCACCACTATCCAGAAAGACAAGGTTCCCTTTATATAGTAGCAATGATCACAGCTGAAGAGTTATCTTGTTTTAAAAGCATAAGTTTCTGACGCCAGACAGAACACACAAAGACCAACTACATTCTGCAAAATTTCTTCAAATTTCTAGTTTGGTTTTCTGTGCTGACAGTGGGTCTGATAAAATCATGAAGAGAACAAGCTAAAACTTCTAATATCATAGCAACTGAAGAAAGGGCTGAAAAATACAGTTTGGACCATAAATATTTCACTGTACAGTACTGAGAACAGAAGTGAAGATAAGCCCCTTCTATACCATAGTCTGGAGCTGCACTACTTGAGATAAGCAGAACAATCTGGTAAGTATCCAAAAAGGCAACACCAAATTAAGAGATACAGGGCTTGCTTCACCCTCCACCCTCCTAAAGCCATCTGTCTTGAGATAGAGTAACTACACAAGGTTTGGCAAATAGGGATAAGATGGCCAATTTGATCTACAGTGTGTTTGTATTATAAGGGCATTCAACTGACTAAAAAGTGTTTCCACTTGGTATTTCAGTGGTTCTGTCCTTCAGAACCATTCCAGAAATGAGCTACTTTCTCTTTACCAACTACAATGGGAACCTAGGAAGAAGTCTCCGTGCCTGCAGTAAGCCTTCATGAAAATCCCTCCAAGACTCTAGCTTAAACAGAGAAATAATAGCTCTCTAATAGAGAAAGAATGCAGCAGAGCAGTATTTTAAAATACAGTTGCTTCTGCCTAGATTTCTTCTCTGCAACAAGTAAACATGTAAACATTTTTATGAAGTTCCTATACTGCTCCCATACAACTCCCAATGCATTTAAAGTGATGGGGGCAAGGGTTACAGTAGAAGAAAATATTAGCTGAAAGTATCATCTATTCCATTATGAAGGAATTTTCAGAGGTAACTTTGGATTCCTTTGACACTGAATGCTCCCTTCCTCCTTTAGCCAATATGGACAGAAATCTTGGCAGCTAGCATGTTAGCTAGACACACATCCCTTAAATTTTAACTATAAGACCAACATGTTTAGCTACTTTTACTGTTTAGGAACTGGAGAACCAAAAATGCTGTTCATATTATTTCATGCTGAACATTAGTAGCAAACACAGTTGAATAAGGTTAACATTGGTATCACAGTCATGTAGAATACAGTAAACAAACAATACTAGCCTTTTATTATCTTTTCTAAACAAATTGCTAGTTACACTTATTTTTTCTTGTATTTCTCTCAATTGAAATTACTTTAATTTTTGATCAGAACTCTGTAAAGTTAGTTTCAGACTTACCTTGTTGCGTGTTTTTACTTTCAATTTAGTCTTCTGTTTCCTTTTCAATTTTTTCTTGCTAAAAAGTTTCTTACTTCTGAAAAAGAGCAGAAAAGCCATGAGAACAAAAGAATTGAACACCCTTCTGTATCCCATGGTAAACAGCAGCACGAGCAGAGGAAAAAAATGTCAGGAGTTCTCTAAAATATTATCTCCTAAGCAAAGGTAACCAACACAGGCAGAATTTCAGAGTATAAATCAGAATATAAAGCACTTAAAATGATGCTTTCCTAATGCTTCACTGAATTAAGGGCCTTTACTGTCATCAATTTAAGCAGAATATATGTTAGGACAGACAAAAAAATCCCTATATTTTATACTGTTTTACAATACTGTTTCTATTACAAGTCCATTAGTGCCACAACCAATGCTAGAAGCAAGAATTATTGACAATTCTCAGTAATATAACCTGTTAGTACAGAACACGTATGTTTTGTGAAGTCTTTACCAGATAAACATTCAAGCCCTCCAAGACAAAAAGGAAGCTTTAAAAATGTATAATTTGGCAGAAAATGCAGTTGGTGGAAGAAACTGCAACTTTTGAACACAAGCTTTTTAGATTTTTGTCTGGACTTTTGCCACCCTCAGTTTACAGGCTTTTCATTTCCATCCCTTTACATTACAGCTCTAGCTAACACATGCTCCTCTAATCCTCTTCTGCCCACACCTCATTCCTATCACATTCTTTTTCTCCTCCATTTTACTACCCTGTTAAAAAAAAAAAAAAGACACCATATACACATATACAATTGTTTTGTCACCCTCACCGAGATCACTCTGTTTGAGATGCATGCTTTTTAACCTACTCTATATTTCTCTGGTCTGTTCAGATTACAAGCTCTCTGAAAAAAAACGGCAGATGTTATCTGCAGCATACAGCTGATCCTATACAGGACTTTAAGCAACAGCTACTAACATTCCTCTGTGCCACTTAAACATTACTCAGATAGTTTACTGTTCAGATGTGTGGTGTGGTCAACACGCTGGAGGGAAAGGATGCCATCCAGAGGGACCCTGACAGGCTTGAGAAGTGGGCCTGCACGAACCTCAATTTCAACAATGCCAAGTGCAAGGTCCTGCACATGGGTTGGGGAAATCCCAAGCACAAATACAGGCCAGGCAGAGAACGGATTGAGAGCAGCCCTGAGAAGGACTTGGGGGTGTTGGTTGACGAGAAGCTCAACATGACCCAGCAATATGCATTTGCAACCCAGAAAGCCAACCGTATCCTGGGCTGCATCAAAAGCAGCGTGGCCAGCGGGTCGAGAGAGGTGGATCTCCCCCTCTACTCTGCTCTTGTGAGACCCCCACCTGGAGTACTGCATTCAGCTCTGGGGTCCCCAACATAAGGACATGGAGTGACTCACTGCTGGAGTGAGTCCAGAGGAAGGCCATGAAGATGATCAAGGGGCTGGAGCTCCTCTCCTATGAAGACAGGTTGAGAGAGTTGGGGTTGTTCAGCCTGGAGAAGAGGAGGCTCCAGGGACACCTCATAGCAGCCTTCCAGTACCTAAAGGGGGCCTACAAGAAAGCTGGAGAGGGACTTTTTACAAAGGCATGTAGTGATAGGACAAGGGGTAATGGCTTTAAACTGAAAGAGGGTAGATTCAGATTAGATGTAAGAAAGAAGTTTTTTGCCGTGAGGGTGGTGAGGCACTAGAACAAGTTGCCCAGAGAGGTTGTGGATGCCCCATCCCTGGAAGTGTTCAAGGCCAGGCTGGATGGGGCTTTGAGCAACCTGGTCTAGTGGAAGGTGTTCCTGCCCGTGGCAGGGGGGTTAGAACTAGATGATCTTTAAGGTCATTTCCAACCCAAACAATTCTATGATTAGTTGGAAAAATAAAACTACAGAATCTGGACGTCACAGGTAGTAAGAAGTTGCACTTTCAGGTAACAAATTGGAAAGGGATTGAGAATCAGAAGAATCTTAGTATTGTATTCAAACAACTTCGTTCTGAATAAAAATTCTGAGGGACTAAAAACGTGTTGCTTACTACTCTCTCCTGCACAGCATTCAGACTGCAAGAGTATGCAAGTCTCATGGTCCAGCAGTCAAAAACTGGAAACTAAAGTTTGACCAACAGCCACCAGTCAGAAAACAAGCTCAAAGAACCCCTGCAGAGTATCCCAAGAAAGCTGCCTGCTAGAAATTTCATCACCTTTCCCTTGTTCACCTATTAACAAAGAGGGAGGTACATTCCTCATCAAGACACTTCCTGCAGAAACAAATCAGGTCATCACTTTTCTTATAAGGAACCGCCACCATTATCCCACAGTTAAGAGAAGTAATTCAGTGAGGGGGAACCCCCCACCCTCCCCAGTAAATTAAAGCTTATAAAGAGAACCTAGATGACCTCCTGAGGTTCCTTCAATAGTAAAGTTTCAATATGTAACAGTATACAACCTATTTATGAAGCTGGGGGGAAAACATTTCATAAAACCTTTGATGTCCAAATTTCTATAATCAAACGTCATAGTCCATTTCACTATTTAGTTATTCTTACATTAGACAAGTTTTTCTTCCTTATTAGAGTTTAATGCAGTTTATTATTATTCTGCTGTCAAACATGAACAACAGCGCAGTCCCTTCCATTCTGTAGCCACTCAATCTTCTTCTCTGGACCAAATAACCCTTTATGAAACTTTCACCCTAACTAAGTGTAAAAGTCCTGATTTATTTTGGACATCTGGGCTCTCTCAGTCCATACCACAAGTAAACCACATTGACCAAAACTGAAAACAGTACTTATTTGCTGTTGAGAAGAGAAAATAGAATTGCCTCATATGCCTCCAGGGTCACACTTTTAACTGTATTCCAGGTATTATTTGGCAGCTTCACAGCAATATGGCATGGCAGATCTATGTAACACAGAGTAACTTGAAAACACTTTCCTGCAAACGTTCAAACTGAGCTTCCAATACTCTTTATCTAGTTGTGCTGTTAATTATGCCTTTTAAACACAGTACAATTTGCACTTACCAGACAACTTGATAGGCATTGTTGTTTTGTTTTTTTTTTTTAAAAAAAGGCCACTAACTCAAGTTGCCAAGACATTTCAAATTTAATCCTGCCTCCCAAAAACCTTGTAAACTCTCCAAATTTGTTACAGTCTGCAAACATTATAAGCACTTTTTCATCTTGTAAATATTTCACAGGACCAGTCCCTGTATTTTTGTATGTATTTCTCTGTGTGTATGTATACACCTAGAAACCCCCCAAAATTAAGCCTCCCCCCCCCCCCTTAAGATTGGGCTCATTTCCAAAGTGACAAAACTCCCGCCATTTTGCAGACTAACTTCATGTGTCAATAATAGCTAGACAATGTTTTCTCCAATTAGCAAGCAGGAAAGATCAGCAATGGGCTTACTTCCTCTTTCAGATTTGAAGTCATGGTGCTATGATCTCCCTCATTCATACACCAACCATTAAAGATGCTGCAAGTATAAACTTCTCCTAGTCACTTCACTGTAGCAGTCATTATCTTCAGCAAGTTTTAGGCTTGAATAATTTTTTACATGGAAACAACCTGGGTATAGAAATGCCATGCTGAGAATCCACATTATTTCTTAAAACAAAACCTCAGGGATACTGAAATCCCAACATTTTTGTTGGTAAGTATGCTTTCCCCCTGTTTCCAAACAAAACTTCAGAACTAGTAAGTGATTAATTAAAAAGTTAAAAAACCCTTATCGACACTAATTTTATAAACAGTTCTGAGCAATCTATCATTACTATGCATAACACCAATATGTTTATGATGTATCTGCATATAACATATAAACATATATATGATTGTCCACAGTTCTACTGTTATATACATTATGCCAAGAAGTTTTAATATTCAGATAGGATAAAATATAGGCAAGTGTAGTCATGAAAAACAACGTTAAGCAGATTATGAGTAATTTCCTGTTAGAAACCACATGTGTTAATTATAAGCCTGACTCTTCTACTGCCTGAAGATTAACAAGACCTGATATGGCTCGGTTTGATTTTTTAGCTAAATTATTAATTATGTTTTTGATTAACAATTGTAAATTGGTTTAAGTTATCATTTGTAAAGGTCCTGAAACTCTATGCTGACAATCTGCTTCCAGTGGCAGAATGCCTTTAGCCTTTAACTCAGCTGTTGATATTGTTTAGTTCACACAAACCAAACACTGATTATCAGCAAATCTTAGGCAGGTTTTCTGCAAACTGCTTCAAGCCTTTGTAAAGTTTGAGATGAAGTTAGCAGTTTTGAATTGGACCACAAAGGAAGTGCAAGTCAAACGAGTGCAGAACATGAAGATACCTTGACAAGAAAATACTTGTGGCAAATGGACCCAAAGAAAGATTGAATGGTGCTATTACAGCCTTCACAGAAAGACCTGTTGAGAATAAAAGCAAAGACCTAAAATGTTCAACCCTGGAATACGGAACAATTGTCTCAAACCAAAGGGGAAAAGTGGAGGGTGGGCAACAACTGATTGCTGGACAACTTAAAATAGGTAAAATAGCTGTTAAATGACACGACTGCAACTTCTGTTCAGCTTTGAGGCACTTGTAGTAGAACAAAGTAAAAGCATGCTTAGTTTGTTTGTTCTCAAACCAGAAGTAGCATTAGCTAGTACATGCAACATCTGCTGCATTATTAAGGGGACGCTCTTCATTTGTCTCAACAGCGTGGCTCCTTCTCAGTTCAGAAGAGCTGAGGAAATGCAAACAGAGCATCTTCCCTCCAAGTCACAATAGTCCTGAATTGCAATTCATAGCTTAAATTTGTGAAGGAAGCTTTATGTGTTGAGTGTCCCACCACTCAATGTTTTTACTGAATTACTCAATATGTGTTAACATTATGTTAACCTTATGTTACGTGTCACACCTGCATAAGCTCTTCTAGGCTGTACGGTACACTAAAGGTGTCACTGATGAGTGGAAAAAAAATACTACTCTGTTGCTGAGGCAGAATAGGAACAACAAAAGCGTTTTAGCTCAGACAGCAGTCTGAGCTAAAACCTTTGCTTCTATCTGAAATGTGTTACCAAAGGTCATGGTAGCTAGTACAGCATTAGACCCAGTCATTCTACTGTTAATTAAATCTTTGAATACATTTTTGGAAAATGAGTGAATTTAGTAAGCCACATGCTAACACATGCTAAAATTTTTTAAAATTCCAGCTGGCTTTGACTCAGTGTATTTGTCTAAACTTGCTTGCTCTGGTTCGATGGCTAAGCATCTTCAGGAAGAAGTATACTGTTGACAGGAGAGGTCTATAAAAGTCATGCTGTGTCCAGACAAATGACAAATATACCCTATTATTTTGTTTCCACAGGTGCTTACTCTACACAGTTAGCTTAAGCATTCAAGGGCTACTGCAAATGCTCTTAACAGGCAGCAACCACTCACTAACACTGAAATGAAACACTGTCAGATTTGTGATATCAGATAGTTCTTTTGTTGCCTCCACTTGGTGGATTATTGCTGCTGGTGGTCAATTTGGTTGGACAAGCAGCAGCAAGCATTTGCTTCTGAACAGCCCAAACTGAAATCCCAAGCTGAAATTGTCAAGTAGCCCATAACTGCAAGCTATTTTATGTCTTAGGGTCCTTCATCACAGCATTGAGTTCCTTAAAAAGCTCTGAATCTACTAACACGCTTTACTCAAGGGCAATGAAATGCGAGTACTGACACGTGGACATTGATTGAAAAGTAATTTAGTGATGTTTCCTCCACTGTTTCACTCAGCTGCCCCCATACTGAATAACAGCAGAAGATCAGCAATACTCATTTTTATGTGCAGAAATCACATAATAACTAGTGCCATTTGGCAGCTTTCTTTGTACAGGTATATTACTGCCATAAAGGATCTACAAACTACAGAACACATTATCCAGAGGTTGTCACTACAAGATGGAATATCATGTTTGCCATAAAGGCAGTGGGACTACAGGAAGACTAATTGGACCAAAGCAGTTTGTTAGACATCAGCCACAGTGCCCCACCTCACCCACCTTAAGTTCTGCCCAACAAACTGTCAGGGGAGTATATGACTTGCACAAGTCTATATGCTTTTATGACTTTCTTTTTGAATAAACGTATTACAACATCTGATTGCCACAATTTTTCGAAGAGTTTTCTTTACTGTCACCCAATAGCAGACAGAAGCTCCACTACTCCTAAGTCACCACTGGAGAACTGAAGTACTACAGACTTATTTACAAAAGGGAGATGGAGAAGAAAAGACTATTTTGAGTAAACAAACCTGTATCAACATAGAATGACTGCCCAGAAAATGCAAATGACTTCATTAGTCTTTTCTTGTAGTCTCCGGGAGGTATAAATTATACTTCAAAGAAAGCAGCAAACACAGTAATTTTCAATTTCTACCATTTAGTTTGATGGTTTTCCTTTACCTTCCTACAGCCAAACTTCACCAGAACTTTTATCATAGTTGTTGCAGAACACCAACTGAATTTTCCTTGTCCTTTTTGTGATTCAGACAGAATATGAAACAGTTGATGGTGAGCCAATTGAGAGCTGAAGCTTTAGGATTAGAGAGCAGACCAATATTGTTTTGGGTGTCTGCTGCACACAGTCTGATCATGAAGAAGTAGATGAGACCTGCAATAAACCTCACATTCACAGGCGTTCATGTTCATATCTGCTGGAAAGGAACACAGCAGGGCACAAGCAATGCAGGAGGTTTCTGGAGCTCATGGATGATAATTTCATGACACAGGTGATTGAGGAGTCAATGAAGGAAAGCACTTCGTTGGACTTGACACTTAAATAAAAACCCAGTCAGGTGCATGCAGGGTGGGGGCAATCATGGATGCAGTAACAATGCAGGTAAAGTTTGGGAACCTGGAAGAAGGGAGCAAGGCAAAAGTAGGATCACAACCCTAGACTTCTGAAGAACAGACTTTGGCCTGTTCAGTGACCTACTTGGAAGAGTCTCATGGGATACATTCCCCTGGAGAGAAAGGGGTGCAGAAGAGCTGGCTGATTTTCAAGGATCACTTCCAAGCTCAAGAATGGTCTATTCACACATGCAGGAAGTCAAACAAAGGAGACAGGAGGCCTGCATAGATGAACAAGTTGCTCCTGACAAAGCTCAAGCACAAAAAGGAAGCATACAACAGATAGAAGCAGGGTCACGTCACCCAGGAGAAATACAGATACATGTCTGAGTGTTCAGGGATGGGGTTATAAAAGCCAAAGCCGACCTGGAGTTCAATCTGGCAAGGGACATGAAGGACAAGGTTGGCTTCTATACGTGTATCAGTAGCAAAATGAAGACTAGAGAAAAATGTAAGCCCAATGCTGAATAAGTAAGAGCCTGGTCACACGTGACACCGGTCACCTACACGTTTACTGGTAAAACTAGCCTTCAGCAATGCCATGTCCCTGAGACCAGAGAGAAAATCTAAGTGATTACCCTCAGTGAAGGAAGTTCAGGTTAGGGAACATTTAAATAAGTCAATGGGACCTGACAGAATGCACCCACAAATGCTGAGGGAGGTGACTGATGATACTGCAAGACCACTTGCAGTCTTTGAAAGGTCAGAGTGACTAGCATAGGTTCCTGAGAACTGGAATAAAACAATTGTCTCTCCTATCTTCAAGAAGAGCAAGAGGGAAGATTGGGGAATCCAAACATACAAGGGACAAGATGGTGATAGCTAGTAGTCAGCTTGGTTTTATGAAGAGGAAATCACGCTTGACCAACCTGGTAGCCTTCTACAATGATAAGGCTGTCTGGAGAGAAGTGGATTTTGTTTATTTCAACGTTAGTAAGGCTTTTGACACTGTCAGTGACAACATTCCCATACACAAACTGACGATGTACAAGCTAGATAAACATGGACTGAAAACAGGCCAAATTGATAGGGTCAAAGGGTTGTGAATGAAGGGACAGCACACCTTCAAGCCAGTTTGCAGATAGTACAAAACTTGGAAGAGTTGTTGATAAACCAGAGGGTTGTGCTGCCATTCAGAGGGACCTCAACAGACTGAAGAAATAGGCCACCAGTAATCTCACCAAGTTTAACAAAGGGAAATGCAAAGTCCTGCATCTGTGGAGGAACAAGCCCAGGCATCTGTACACACTGTCAGCCAACTGACCAGAAAGTAGGCTTTCAGAAAAAGACCTATGGGTCCTCATGGTGGACATATTGAACATGAGCCAGTAACACTGCCCCTGAAGCAAAGAAGGCACACAGCCTTCTGGACTGGGTTAGGAAAAGCATTGCCAGCAGGTTGAGGGAGTTGGCTCTTATACTCTACACAGCACTGGCAACAGCACATCTGGAGTACTGTGACCAGTTTTGGGCTCCCCAGTACAAAAAAGACTCACTTACTGGAGCAAGCCCTGAGAAGGGCCACTAAGATGCTTAAGGGACGGAAGCATCTGTCACATGAGTAGAAACTGAACAAGCAGAGATTGTTTAGCTGGGAAAACAGAAAACTTGGGGGTGGGGTGGTGCAATTTCTCAATGTGGATATATACCTAATGGGAGAGAGTAAAGATGATGCAGCCAGGCTCTTCTGAGCAATATCCAGTGATAGGCCGAGAAACAATGGGGAAGAAAAAGTGAAATACAGGAAGTTCCATTTAAACGTAAGAACTATAAGAGCGGTCAAACACTGGAACAGGTTGCCCTGAGAGGCTATGGATTTTCCATCCTTGAAGATATTCAAAATCCAACTGGACAATGTTCAGAGCAACCTGCTCTTGTTGATCCTACCTTGAGCAAGAAGGTTGGACTAGACAGTCTCCAGAGATACCTTCTAATCTCAACTATTCTGTGATCCTCACTGTTTACATACTGAAGTAAAATTTGACTGTGCTTGTACATTGTGGAAAAAGTACATTTTTTTCTGATTATGACTTTAGCATTTTTCCTGGTGTCATGCCATGCTTCTGATCACACTTCCAAGTACAGACATACTGAGCTTTTCATCTGTTCACCATCTGGATCAGCAAACATACAGCAAATTCAGGCATAAGAGCAGACTTCTATGAGAATTAGTCAGCATAATCAAACCTACAATACTATGCAAGGGAGGAATACAAGAACAAGGGAGGAAAACCACTTTATCACACTTAAAATATATGCCTGTATTAAGACAAGCCAGTCAATTGAATTGATCCACACTTTCTTGTATATATAACCAATGCCCAACAGTATACTAAGAAGTGCATGACAAAGAACATGCTAACATGCAACAATCACAAGTTTTTCTGTGCAGATGGATCAATGTGGACACTGTGTACAGGATCTTTAACAAGACTTTTCCAAACTTTAGTGGTACAAAAAACTTGTACATATCTCCTGGCAATCTGAAAATATAATTTGACAAGTGGAAGGTACTTAGAATCATTAAAAACACTATCTGGAAAGGATCCTGAAAGGTCAGTCTTTCCATTCCCTGGTCCAGCACAAGACTAGACAAATTTCACTTCATTCCTGACAGGTGTTTTCCCTGTAGAGATATTAAACACTGCCAATGATCACACTTCCACCATGTCCTAAGTAATCCTACTAGAAAGCTCTTTGTGAGTTTTCTAAATCACCTTTATGGCAATTAAATGCTATTTTTTTTACATCTTTATTGTAGAAAAATCGGTTTATTTTCGTCTTTTTCCAGGGCTATCTTGAATTTATTTCAAGTCTGAGGAGAAACAAGTCTTCTGTCAATTATGCAGTCTCAGTTCCTTCAGCCTAAACCACAAATCATTTACACCACTGACATCTAATTTCACTCTCTTTCATACTTGTAACTAGTCCTTCTTATTGAGAAAACAAACAAAAAATAAAAAAAAAAAAAAAAAAAAAAAGAGAGAGACACACAAAATAAGGCCCAGAATCCTGAAGTGCAAAGGAAAGGTCAAGAATTACTTCATGTGTCCTACACAAAAGAATCTGTCACGCATTTGGAAAAAAAAATCTGAAATGCTCCAACAGCATGACACTTCTGAATCACCTTCACTTTATAATTCTATATAATGTGTAGAACCTGTCATGAGGAACTCCTACCTTACCTTTTATTCACTGTTGTTTTTAGATTTGTGCTTACTGGTTGGGGGGGGGGGGGTTGAAGCTAAGCATTTGCTGAGATTATTATCTTCTGTGTATCTGTAATCTTTCACAGTTTTGCATCCTCTATGAACTTTTTCATCTACAATCTCAATTCCAACACCAAAATTGTCAATGACGAGATTGAACAGTTCAGGACCTAGGACAGGTCCAGATGCAGGACAAGAGCTACTACCTCTTCTCCCATGCTTCCCCCTTGACAGCTAGCCATTCCACAGCACCTCTCCAGGGTTGTTGTCTTTGTAGCTTTAAATCCACCTTACAGTAGTTCTGCCTAGAACAAGCATAGCCAAATTGACAGGTGGAAGGCAACACACTCAAAAATTCCACCTGAAGAAGGCTACAGTCCAGCCAATGAGACAACTGGGGCAACATGAGCTTTTCTCACTTGCATCTGCTTGAAGATCAGCCCATGCTTCTTGGTGCAGGCTCAAGGCTAGAAGTAGAGCTCTGGTATAGCTGATCTGCTGTAACAAGATATTCTAAGGTTTGGTTCAGTTCAGAGCAAGCTCTGAGTTGAAGTACAGACTATGGGGCACTGGGTCCAAACTCAATCATCATCTGATTTTAGAACAAGCTTAGCACTTAAGATTTCTTTTGGTGAGATGCTAATTATTTTCTGTATTTTTTTGAAAAAACAAACAAGTTTTAGACAATTGTTAATAGTGGCTAAGTATTACATTTCCCAGACAGGCCTCATCATAAATCCATTTTATGTCTAATTTATCACCTTCATTTATAGAACATATAACTTTTCCAGTACTTTTAGAAATGTAGTCAACAGAAACTGTACTAGAGTATCTTGAGTCCATTATCTTTATCCATTTTTAGTCAGGCACTGTTTACCAGTTTGGTTTATACTGGTCTTCTAGAACCTTATATATCTTCTATGAATTCTCTAAGGTAATTCCTAATAGCTCTGAAATTGCCTCAGGGACTTTTTCCAACCACTCTAAGGGGGAATTTCATCATACTTGTGAAAATACCTAACTACTTTCTAGCCTGTTCTTTCTCTATTCTTGCCTTCATCACTGATTGCAATTGTTTTAACTTACTATAAGGCAGAGCTACTTTTTCTAACAGATCTGCATCAGAATTTTCAGCCATGCAGAAAACCAGGAGGTACTCTTCTGATGAAGTACAACAATGTGCATTTTGAGGTTTTTTCCTTACCTTCTGTAAGCAGATAGATTATCTGACACATGATCACACAGATGAAGGGCAGAGCCATTATGGAGAGACATTAAAGGAATCACAGCCTCTGCTGGGCTTCCCTATCTCCTATGCCATTTAATCCATCCTCCAAAGTGCTCCAAAACAGCTGTTAATTTGTAATCTAGTTTCAAGGCATCTTAATATCAAATACAATAAAGGAGAAACACAGCTGATAAACACCAGTGCACTTGTCAGCAAAACAATTACCATTCACTGTCTCGTTGCTACAGAAGTAGAACTACAAGGGCTTCAAAATACAGGAAAGGGAATACTAAAGAAAAAAGGGTTATCAAGGCTGATCAGAAGATCTGAGGGGATCTCAAAATTGTGGGACCATATTTCCTCCCTTATTGCAAGAAATAAGTTGCTCTTTAATCTTATTTTACAGGGCATCCAGACTTGCTGTTAACAACTGAAAAGCATCTAGCAAACATAAAGCCAAAGGAAAAACAAAGGAAAGAGAAAGTTCAACAAAAGTTTGGGACAAACAAGCAATGGCTCACATGAAGAACTTGACAATGATAAGAAACAAAACAAAGGAAGTAGGTAGAGCTTTAGTGGCCTAATCAACAGATAGAGAAGAGGTTTTATGACCAGAGAACTAAATAGCAAGAAAAATATGTGGAGTCTGGATGTTGGCAAGGAGATGAAGAGGCACCAGTGGCAAAATGCAAACACTGAATATTGCAAAACATATCAAAGTTGCTGCTTGTCTTGCATATTCCCTACTTTGATACCTCTCCTCATTTACAGAAGCTACAATCTTAAGCAGCCTTACTTCTACGAACTGGAGGAATACTTTTTCTTGAAAGCAACTACTTCTCTTAAGAGTCTCCATGTACAAAGCCTCCCATATTTAGCTACATATTAAGTGTCCTTCCAATAAAAATCCCCCTTGACTTCTCCAACCTCAGTGTGCTCTCTGCATTACTGTTATTTCAGCTACCAAGAATCCTAAGTATCTACAATGAGAAACTGCCTTACAACACACCCCATAAAGCAACTCAAAGTAAACAAGTTGTGTAATCAAAACATTATATGCCTTCTATAAAGTTGGCATACAGAATGTGTCACTTAAGGGTAGGTGCCTTAAGATTGTATCTGTAACTGTAAAATGAGAGAAGCTCAGAAAATGGCTCAAGTACTAGGTCCAATCTATACTACTGAACTCCTAATTCTGTCCTTAACTTGGTTGTGGGTTACTCCATCTAACTCCCTCCAACACAAATCTACCAACTAGTGTGAAAGTGGTTCAAGGCAACTGGACCCAGCAAATGTTTCATAATGTTTAGAGGTTGCCCTAAAGTACCCTACAACTGAACTTTCCTAAGGCTTTCTTTGCTTTATTTTTTGCCTTTACAGATACCTCGCTTTGATGACTAAGTAGCCACAGCTAATCATTCCTTCTACTACTGAAATATCCAACTGCTTTCAACCATGGGGACAGTGTCAGCAGACTGCAAGAATAAAGAAGGAAAATAAATACCACTCAAAACCCCCAATCTCTTCTTGTCTTGATAAACAAAAGGTCTGCTTACAAACAGTAGTTCCAAAAGCATTTTAATGCTTCATTTTTCATATCACCTAGAATAATACCTATCAAGTTCTCAAAAGGACTTGCCATAATATAGTTGACAGGGAATAAAATACTCATATATGAACTGAAACCTGATGCACAAATATGTATCATACAAATACACAAACTCTCTTGGTGTAATGCAAAACTAAGTATTAGCAAGCTTTATGAAATATACATGCACACAGAGTATATAATATGCCATATACTTCCATCATAAACTGATCCCAAATTTTTACCTTACAAATCACAAACAGAAATAGAAAAAAAATCTAAGAATGTATATTTCTGAAAAAATAAATACACTAATCTAAACCCTTTCACTGTAACTTGGCAACAAAATCTACAGAACTTTTCAGAAAAAATGCCTTTTGCTAACACTGGTTAGTTTCCTTCGGTTTGAGAATATTTCTGACAAGGTAACACTTGGTCTGTGAAGTACTTCATGAAAAATACCTCCATGAAGCAGTTGCTTGACCTTTCCTTCCTCTTTGCACAGTTGCAGGCAGGTTAGGAAAAATTACAGTTACTGCTTCTGCCAAAATCACAGCCAAAGTAGCTCAGTTGCATGGCAGTTGGCTCCCAGACCATATTTTTGCCTGTTGTGATACACTAGAAGTTTGAATATGATATTTTCTAGCAAAACAAAACCAAAAAAAAAAGTGGAAGACAGGCTGCAGAAGAGGAAAGTCAGGATTTTTGGAGTAATATCCCCAAACTGTGGACTAATTGCCCCTAGACACTCACCCGCTACCCCAGCAAGACTCAAAAGACCTTAAAACAGCTAAAAAATACTCTTAAGTAATAAATGACACATACTTGGATCTTCTAACCATGCAGCTCTTCCTACAAGAATGTTAGGAAAAATATGTAGCTTTAACTTATTTAAAACTGCACCTGTTGCTACCTTTTCAGTTCCCCTGTATTTCCTTTACTTCTATTGAGCTATAGCATGGAGGTCCAGTCATGTTTCTGTAAATATACTAACAACAAAAGCAGGGCTAAGGAGAATCTCCACCCTTTACTGGATGCATGGGGAAACATAGCAACAAAGGATGAGGAAAAGGCTGAGGTACTTAATGCCTTCTTTGCCTCAGTCTTTAAAAGTAAGACCAGTTGTTCTTGGGATACTCAGCCCCCTGAGCTGGAAGACAGGGAACAGAATGAAGCCCCCATAATCCAAGGGGAAAAGGTTAGCAACCTGCTACACCACTTAGACACACACAAGTCTATGGGGCCAGATGGGATCTGCCTACGGGTATTGAGGAAACTGGCAGACATACTCCCCAAGCCACTTTCCATCATTTATCAGCAGTTCTGGCTAACCAGGGAGGTCCCAGTTGACTAGAGGTTAGCAAACGTGATGCCCATCTACAAGAAGGCCAGAAGGAGGATCTGAGGAACTACAGGCCTGTCAGTCTGACCTTGGTGCCAGAGAAGGTTATGGAGCAGATCATCTTGAGTGCCATCATGCGGCACACACAGGACAATCAGGTGATCAGGCCGAGTCAGCATGGGTTTATGAAAGGCAGGTCCTGCTTGCCTAACCTGATCTCCTTCTATGACAAGGTGATCTGTTTAGTGGATGAGGGAAAGGCTATGGATATTGTTTACCTGGACTTTAGTAAAGCCTCTGACACCATTTCCCACAGCATCCTCCTGGAGAAACTCGCTGCTCATGGCTTGAACAAGCGTACTCTTCACTGGGTAAAAAACTGGCTGGATGGCCAGGCCCAAAGAGTGGTGGTGAATGGAGTTAAATCCAGCTGGTGGCCAGTCACAAGTGGTGTTCCCCAGGTCTCATTATTAGGGCCAGTTTTGCTTAATATCTTTATCAATGATCTGTACGAGGGGATCGAGTTCCTGAGGGGAACCTCAGGAAGTTTGCAGACAACACCAAGTTGGGTGGGAGTACTGATCTGCTTGAGGGTAGAAAGGCTCTACAGAGGGATCCAGACAGGCTGGATCGATGGGCCAAGGCCGATTGTATGAGGTTCAACAAGGCCAAGTGCCAGGTCCTGCACCTGGGTCACAACAACCCCACGCAACGCTACAGCCTTGGGGAAGAGTGGCTGGAAAGCTGCCTGGCAGAAAAGAACATGGGGGTGTTGGTCAACAGTCACCTCAATATGAGCCAGCAGTGTGCCCAGGTGGCCAAGAAGGCCAATGGCATCCTGGCTATCTCTTGAGATAACACTTTTTTTTTTACTGTGAGGGTGACTAAGCACTAGCACAGGTTGCCCAGCAAGGTTGTGGAGTCTCCATCCTTGATGATATTCAAAACCATCTGGACATGGACCTGGGCAACCAGCTCCAGGTGGCCCTACTTGAGCAGGGGGGGTGGACCATATGAACTCCAGAGGTCCCTTCCAACCTCAACCATTCTGTGATTCTGTGACTGATTCTATGAAACCTCCTGCTCAAGCCTCACCAGTGCTGACCAGAGAGCACCTCCTTCAACCTGCTGGCAACACTCTTCCTAACGCAGCCCAGGAGGCTGCCTGCCACCTTTGCCATGGCAGTACATTACTGGCACACAGTCAGATTGCTGTCCACCAGTATGCCAAGCTATTTCTCCACAGAGCTGCCTTCCAGCTGGTCAGCTCCCCTGGGTTTATTCCTCCCCTAATGCAGGATTCTGCATTTCCCCTTGTTGCACCTTCATGCGATTTCTCTCAGCCCAATTCTCCAGCCTGTCCAGATCCCTCTGAATGGATACACAACCACGTGATGTATGAGCAACTCCTCCCAGTTTTGTACCATCTGTGAACTTGCTGAGGGTGCACTCTGTCCCAGCATCCAGGTCATTAATGAAGATGCTAAACAGTATTGGCCTTAGTATCAGCTCCTAGGGTGCACAACTGATGACTTGCCCCCAGTTGGACTTTATGTCACTGATCACAAACCTCTAGGTCCACTCATTCAGCCAGTTCTCAACCTACATCACTGTTCACTTACCTAACCTGTACTTTGTCAGCCTTGGAACACTATGGAAGACAGCGTCAAAAGCCTTACTCAAGGTAAAGAACATCCACTGCTCTCCCTGCCCTGAACATATCTGTAATTACCTATGGTTACTGAAAAATACTGGGAGTACTATTACTTTCCATCAAGGGCTACAGATTTTTTAAGGAACTCAGCAGTGAGAATCACTAAATAGGAAAATTGCTCAGCTTCATAGGCAGATCTCAAAACAACGCTAGAGAGCACAATCAATTTTTCCCCCAAATAATAAAAGCTTTGTATTTTTTTATTGTCAACAATGACAATATTATCCTCAGATGACCTGAAATATTTATAATTATTGATATAATCTTCATTTAGCAAGCCTAAGATCTAATGCTTGAGGAACTCTGATTTTTAATAAAGTGGGCAATAGTTCAACTGTCATTGTAACAGCCATGTGTGTGCCCTCCAAACCATTACCAGCTTATGCGCTATCTTCTTTGAATTATTAATCAAGCACTCTGACGTGAATTTTCATCCATGCCAATATAAAAGGAAAGTCAGGGCTTAAGCAGTATATTTACAAATGGAAAAAATCATCAAAATCCTGTCACCTAAATCCATAAATCAGGGTAAGGAACACCAACTGCAATCCAATTAAGACAGGCTTAGAGGAAAACAGAGGCAGACTAGTAGGACAGGCTATATTGGGCTTCTAAGGCACCTGAAAAGGAAAGGTTAAGAAAACTCAAACCAAAAGGAAACTGAGGGATTTGAGACAACACTGCCTGGGGAGGAATATAGAGCTATGTATAGTTAAGACATCAAACATCTGGAAGATGGGTAAGACTAACAGCCACATTACTATGGTCTGGAACTCCTCTCTGCACACTCTGTTCCAGAAGAAAAAGACCACCTTACTACTTGATTGTTCAGTTGGGGCTTTAACATGCTACTGTTTGTGAGCTGAAATTGCATATCTTTTTAATCATGACTTTAGTTTCATAACTCAGAACTATTTTTCCAGCCTATGACATCAATCTGTATTATCTTTACTATCACAGTATCTTTTTAAACAACTAGCTTTTTCTTTTTTTTTTAAACCAAAATTTTGAAGGCTTAACAAAGAAAGGGGTTATTCCAGCTGCTGGAATATCCTAAGGCCTCTCCAATACAGTCTGAAATGTAAATACTGCAGGTTCTATAAATGAAATTAAAATCCAACTACACAAGTAAAATGGATCTGATTTTCATTTAACCATGACAAAAGTGCAAAAGTTAAAAACAGAATCTGGATCCCTTTTATAACTGAAAAGGCTTCTGAAACAGCATAAATCTATCTCATATAAACAAAGAGAACACACAAGAAAGCACCCCTACAAAGTATTGTCCACACAAAGAGAATGATCTCTCAGTACAACCACTGACAGATGTAATTTCTTTTCTGTAATCATCTGATTTTTCTTTATTTGCTGCAATGTTATCTATGAAATTAGATCTATAAGAACACATGCAAGGTAAATATTCTACCTCAAGTATTTCTATGTCTTACCCTTAACAAACATTTTTAGGATTCTTTTTATTAAAAAAAAAACCAAAAAAAAAAAACAAAAAAACCCACAAAAAACAGAGTCATTCAACCATAGCAAAGATGACAACATCCACACCTTTGGCCACTTTCCTGTCTAAACGCAACCACCAAAACCAAAGTGCATACAAAGCTATCTTACATAGAATCATACCAGCAGAGTTTTAATTTAGGGAAGATGCTCCATGAAGTTTAGGAAGAACTATACTTGTTAAGAAAAAGCATATGACGAGTGGTTAATGACAGTATAATATCCTTAGAGCGATTACTATTGCAAGCAAACCAAATAAATTCTACACTGTCTTCACTGAATAGCAGAAGATGCAACCACCTAGTGCAAACAACTGAAAACTCACCAGTTTACAGCTGTCAGTGGTCTACTCCATATAACAGTATATTCTAGAAATAAAATGGGATAGAGAATTGATTGATTGATTCTCTAATAATTGATTTATTCTCTTCAAACAAAGAGAAATGGATTAGAGACATGACTACTCTGAAAACATACAAGTGCAATGAAGACGTATGAGCACATCTGTTAGAATAATGCATTGGCTAGTGGGAAAGGAAAGACAAAACCAGATAAGAGGCGAGTCATAAGTAACAATACACATAACTCACGGTGAAACAACCAAAATAAGAAAGAAGCAGCTGAAATAATAAACACAGGAGAATAAGGTATTTATTTAAGAACAAGCTCATCTGAATGTAATGTAAATGGCTGGCTGCAGATCTGTATAAAGACAGTCAGCTTAAAGGCTCAGCAATAGAAAAAATGAGTGATGTTATCAACTGCAACATGTTTTAACCCTGTTAAGGTTAAAACTCTTAGCTAGACATTTTTCCAGACTGACAGAGATCGTGACCAAAATAATTTAAATACTATGGCACTGCAGCACAAATTAGAAAAGAGGCTTCCAATTATTTTCATTTGCAAACATAAAATTTTTCAGTAGCGGTTTGGATCATTCTAAAGAATCTAAACTACAAACAACAGGCTTCTACTTTTTGACCTTATCTTACTTTCTCTTTGTATTGGCTTTTGCTAGGACAGAGTTAATTTTCTTCAGAGTAGCTTGTATGGTGCTTGCAGTTTGGATTTGTGATGGAAACAGTGTTGATGACACACCTATGCTTTAGCTGTTGCTGAGCAGTGCTTGCACAGAGTCAAGCAAGGCCTTTTCTGCTTCTCACACCACCCCGCCAGTGAGTGGGCTGGGGCTGCACAAGAAGTTGGAAGGGGACAGCTGACCCCAACTGACCAAAGGGATATCCCATACCATATGATGTCATGTTCAGCATATGAACCTGGGGGAAGAAGGAGGAAGGGGAGGACATTCACAGGTATGGGGCTTGTCTTCCCAAGTAACCATTATGCATTATGGCACCCTGCTTTCCTGGAGATAGTTAAACATTGGCCTGCTGATTGGAAGTAGTGAATTACTTCCTTTTTTGCTTTGCTTGTGCACACAGCTTTTGCTTTACCTATTAAACTGTCTTTATCTCAATCCATAAGTTTTCGCTCTTCTATTCCTCTATCTGTCTCCCCCATCCCACTGGCAGCAGGAGTGACCAAGCAGCTGTGTGGTGCTTAGCTGCCTACTGGGATAAAACCACAACACCCTTTCATAGAATCTATAAAGTATTTTCCAAGAGTTCACAAACCTCAGTCCAAAAACCATTACCTTAGACAATTATGCTTGGGAACACAAGTCAAGGAAAGTTAAGGGAAGAAAATGAAAAGAAGGAATGGCACTAATCTAACCAGAGGGCTCCAGCTTTATGTGGTGACAAGGAAGCTGAATTTTTGTTTCTTTTCTAAGGTGTACAACTGGTATAGATTTAGATTTATTAAATTAATAACAAGAGAAAAGAAAAAACCTCACAGTATTCTCAGGCCAAAGTAGTCATAGATATACTACATGCAAAGAAAGAAGTATCATTCAGTTACAACAATAAAAACTAATTAAGTCCATCAACATATTCATCAGTCTGAAGGGAGGCAATGAGCTATAACATGCTATTTACTATGAAATACTGGCTACTAAGAAAAAGCATATTAAGCTTATTAATATGCTTCATAACATATGAAACATTAAATCTAAATGTACAGAAACCATATACCTTAATGCAGTCATCTACAGCAATGTGCCAATTGCTAGTATTCCTTTGGAGGGGCACAATGGTAGGAACTGGCTGTGAAAGACCACTGGGGAAGATTAGCTGTGAAAGAGTATATTTACAATATAAGAACTTTAGTTAATTATAAGACAACTATTTCAACCAGCACCTCAGTATGAAGCAGTGTTTATGGCAAGCAAGGTAAGAAAGAAAAAGACAAACATGCAACCATGTATTTAAAGAGATGCTGCAAGGTATCAAGTTTCCTAAGTAAACTAAGGATGTGGAAAACAGTTTGCATGAAGTACTTCAGCACCAAAGACTGTATTACTGATGCACAGAGTCAAGCCGTATGTGCTTTCTATAAAGACATAAATAGTCTTTAAATTATGGGTTTGGTGAAACATATGTAATCACATGACAGGAGAAGAATTTACTAAAGAAACATCATCAAAATATTTTGGACAGGAGGAAGGTCATAATATGGGAGGAAAAACAAAACCAAACCCCCACAACTGATGGTTAATATAGCAGAAACACAAATTTAACATCAAGTTTTTAAGTATGCAGGAAGCACGTTTACTACATTTAACACAGCTGGCAGTAAGGAATGGTAACTTCTTAAATTGCTCCAGCCTAACTTTAACTGCTTCTATTTGCCACCTAACAGACCATCAGCATGCCAGAGCAGATAGCATAATAGAAACTGAAACTTTAACTGGCATTTCCTCTCAGTTTAAAAAACAAAAAAGAACATCCAAAAACCCCACCACAAACCAACAACATAAAAGGAAAAAAAATAGAACATACACACAGATGGTTTCTAATCAGTAGATTAGAATCCCAGGGGGACACAGATCAGAAAGTCTGAAGATTACTGAGAACCAGAAATCAGACTTTATATGAAAACTGCCAGCAGAACTCACAGACCTTTAAAAAAATGGAAGCAAAGTCCAATTTCAGTTAAGCAAAAATAAGTTTGATTATGTCTCAAATTACCAGCTGTAGCCATTCTGAAATAAGTTAAAATATTAAGCAGAATGAACCACAATCATTGCAAATCTAATACGCTGATTTCTCTCCTATCCCACTTAGGAGTTGTATTTACTTATGTTTGCACATTAAAATTCCAAATTCTTGTGAACTTCAGCAGAATATTCAGACAAAGTTTGCTAGTTTAAAGTGGAAGAGACTTCATTATCCACAGGAAAAAAAACCCCACAAAATTCTTGCAATGACCTCATATAGATTTAATTGCTAAACGTATAATGCTAATATTTGAACCAGACGTGTTACCACTATTAAGAACTTTGCCATTGTATAGATACCAACACGTACAATCATATTCCCACAAATTCTCTCATCAGTAATCCCCAAGCTGACGTTCAGAGAGGATAAATTATTTTAAAAGTTTAAAATACATTAAATATGGTATTTAGGAACTGGGCTGAGCAGCCAAGATCCTCAAAGATGGCAACAATATCAAGAGATCATCAAACATCAAGGATTAATCTAGCAATAAAGGAAAATGACATAAGGCTTTACCTGTGCTTGAAAAGCATCTACAAGAATGCCAAAACCCAAGAGCAGGTAATGGGAATTGAAAAAGAGGCAATAATCTGCTGTCTTTATTATTTACCTTACTAAAAAGACACTTCCCGAGACAATTACCATATGAACACTAGAAAGGCCTAACCAATAACGGCCGAAATATTACATCTAAATAGTTAGGTACCCAATACAAATGTTTCAGTAACAAATTGATTATGTGGAGAACATGGCAATCTTCTCCACTGGTGAACATTCAGAATGTCACTATTTAACAGTACAAACATCGTAGCTGTTGCTACTTGACACCACTCTCATAGCTAACAAAAAATAGCTTAACAACTTTTTGTAACTTCTGTTCAATTCCAGTCTGGCCTATAATTGAACTTTTAACTGAAGAGCAAAAGGTTCCACATAGTATTATTTTGTAATCCAAGACAAACAACAGCGGGGGGGGGGGGGGGGGGGGGGGAATAAAAATCACACAATGTGATTTTATCACATGCACTAATTCCTCTCCAAACTACACACTTAACTTGTAAATGAAGGAGCAGAAGGATACATGACTACAAAAGACAAAGGTGTCTTTTAACATCACTGGGCTTCTGAGGCTACTTCAGCCTCTATTTTTATGAAAAGGAAATGCATTTCCATCAGCCCATAAAACCTGAATATTCTCGTGGATTCTAGTTTTTTTAATTTTTCAAATCGTTTATATAAATTATATTATTTTTATGTATATGCACACAAACATCTTAAGCCTCTTAACATAATATTATTAGCTGCTTTCCAGCTTCTATTATTATGTTTTCTACGCTAACGCTGCACAAATACAATCCATGTTAGACTAAGCAACTGCTACAGATTTTTAAAAGAACTATTATGTAGAACTGTTTTCTTTATCAGAATATAAGGTAAGGAAGATAAGTAAAAATACACTGGTTTAGTCATCAGTTAATCCCTATTAACCAACAGCACAATATAGTATTAAAACATTACTATACTGCAGTTAAAGCCTACAGCAGACAGCAACAGCAACTTTCATCAGCTTTTCTAAGGCACAGGTTAGCTTAATATAAGACTCAACAGCACATCGATTTTCCAATAAAATAAAGTTTTAAGTTTACATAAGGGCTTACTTAATTTTTTTTTTAAATGACATTTACAAAACATAAGAATTGAAAAATATAATAGAATATTTCAGTCGGAAGGGACCTACAGAGCAAACCTTTTCACAGGAATAAGCAGGAAAATGTAATACGTAATGCATAATACTTCACAAGAAACACCGCTATCATTTTGTTAGTCTTTATCCATAACCTTTATTTTCTCAAATGAATGCTTCCAAACTATCTGCAATTATAATTTCATTTTTAAAAAGCATCAAGTCCCAAACAACAAACAGCTTACAGCTTTTGTAAAGGCTTTAGATCTGAAGAAATTAACACTTTCTGGCGTACCAACAATCAAACACAAATTTCACATATCTAAATTTACTAAACATGGTTTCTACAAATTCTTTAGTAACTTGGCAGTGCAAAGGTGAAATGCTTCAGTAGTGTTTCTCAAGTATATATTTCAAAATTTATTGGAAACATCCCAGGGCCAAGTAAGCACTGCATTAGGAGCATAAGGGAAGACTTTGTGTCAACTTCAAAAAGCCTAAAGACTAACCCAATGATCAATTTTCTCCAGAGGATGTATAATTTACAACTATGAGTGTGGATGAGCTGGCCTACTTCCAAAAATTTCTTTTATCATCCAGTAGAAAAAAAATCACCATAAAATGAGAGAAAGTTGGCTGCCTCTTCTTCAGCCATCTGATTTCTGGTTAATGGCAGAAATCGTACATTCCAGTCATCACTGAAATTCTCCTTGATCTCAATCAAGCCACTTCACAACATTAGATTTGTTTGGGGATTTTGTCCCCACAATACAAACAGAAGCTTTTCACCTCTGAAGGATCTAAGTTAAAAGAGGCAACTTTAGCAACAAAGTAATGGACAAAAAAAAAGTAACCCCCCAAAAGCACTTGTATTTTCAAATGGCTAATGTTTTTAAACTAATTGATAGAATGTTTCTACTGAGCTTTATGAAGCGAACAAATTAAGCACCTGACAAGCTCAGCAGGATGGCTACCTTCAGTAAGGAGCGTAACAAATTTTCAATATTGACTATTCAATAAATACTGCTGCATCTCTGATACCTAATGTTACTACAGAAATCCAGACACGGCACTCACAAGTAAATTAAAGTGCAAATGGAACCAAAGAACCTATTCAGAAATGATTCTTGGATCTGCATGATGTTACTTTTACAGTTGCTGAGTTGATATCCTAGAGACAAAAAAAAAAAAAAAAAAAAAAGATATGATGATCTTTACTAAGATCACTTGATAAGCTGTGAAACAGATGAAAAACACTTTGACATGAGTATGAAATTCATGCCATTTTTAGAGTATATTGTTATTGTAATATTAAAATTTCAAGTTAGTAAAAATTCTGTAGTGAACATTTTCATTACAAAACAGGCCACACCAAAGCCATTACAAATTTGTATATCTATCCATATTTGACAAAGCCAAAGAACACACTGAGCCTGATACTTCTGGTAGTACATACATAGGTAAAAGAAGAGTAAAGGTACTGACAGTTCAGGGAAAACCCTGAGATGCACAAGAGATAATAGCAGCAATTCAGCTGGACAGGGATGTTTCTTAGGATTAAGTTACACAACAGAAAAACTGTACCTTTGAAGACGGCAAAAAAGTGAAAAATCAGAAATACCTTACTTTGCAAATACAAAGCTTCAGGACTGAAAGCAGTTAACAACTTGCATTACTTCAGTAACAGAGAGCAGACTGCCAGTTCCATCTACTCAGAATCCAGCATATGAGAGAACACTCCAACAACATGAAGTTTTTACTTGCCCTCTGAAGAGGCTCATACTTCCTACTAGTGTTTTACAAACTTTCATGGCTACACTAGCCATTATGCCATTACTAGTCATTTTCATATATTTCAGTAGCCACAAAGCAGAGACTACAAACTAGGCACACTCAAGAGTAGATTTATCTTCCAAACCAATCTTGACTTGACAAGTAAATTTCCTACCGCTAGCAGTACTGTAACAGATTCTTAATTTTGTTATCTGAGCAAAAATGGCTGCATGTTAAATTGCAGGATTAGATTCTTCTTTCTGTTTCCTTTCATAAAATTATTACGCTGGCACTGGTGACAAAAACAGCAGTTTCTCTGCTCCCACCTCTCTGTACATAGATCTTTGTGCAACCCTTCACCTCACGCTGTCACAAGTACAATCACAAGGTGAGCCAGATCAGGGAATTAGTCTGGATTACAACAAACCATTTTTGCCAAGTTAATTTTAACCCAGAGTGATTCTCTAATCTGTTACTGCAAGAGACTATATAAATAATTATGTCAATGTGGCAGGGGGAACAAGCACACCAACCGAACGGTCTCCTTTGGAGGCTGAAGCATTCATGACATCACAGCCAGTATCACATGAGGAAATGCAAAGCACTGCTAATTCTGTTTCACAGCCAATTACTGCATCCTACTCAACACATGATATTCATCACTTTCAGATGACAGCCAGCACAAACACCTTGCAAATGTGATATTAATCTTGTGACTTTCAGATAATCACCACAATGTTTAATTTCCTTATCTACGCACAAGGATTTTCATACTGCCTTCTAGTTCTTCATAAGCATTAAAGACAGGTTTGGAATAAACCCACTCACTGAGGCAGGCGTTGGTCATGCCACGTGAAGTGTAGAGTACAAATTTGCAGACTTGAAGCAAAATTCTACGTCGACATATTGCAAGTAGGTTGCACTATCATTCTTCAAATTAGTCTTCTTGGAGCACAGGAAGAATTTTACTAATGTTCATAAGCCAATCTGTTTAGTTTTTTAAGCTACTTCAAGTTATTTTTCTGGTCACAAACATTCTTACTGACAGATTAAGAGGCTTCAGATTTTCCACATAGATAAAAATCAAGTTAAGACTCTTGTTATAAACTGTATTATCTTAACCTCCAATTAATTTATCTGGCACTGTTATCTACTGTAGAAACTAGATGCAGTCAGAAATCACTTTAAAGCACCTCTTTAGAAAATGTTTGTAATTTTTTTTTACCATTTTTGTCTGTTTAAGACTCCCTGGTGGCTGAAGTTCTCAGATCTTAAATTGCAATATTTTGACACTAATATGGAGAAAGGGTGGAGATCATGAGCAGTACCTTGGCTGCCACTAGTCTGATACATGAGATGTTGGGGGCGAGTACCAAGTGGTAGCGGGGCAACTAGCTGATTACTAAATACTCCTCCTCTCAAAAGTCCTACAGTAGACATTGGCTGTATTCACTAGTATTAACTAGCTGTCATTTACTTGTCAATAGCTTAACATTACCTGTTTACTCTGTATGAGGAGTCTGGCTTCTTTGATTTGCTCTAAGATGACACAATTTAGGCAAGGTACATGACTAAATCTAGCCATCAAGAATAAAGACATACAGTAACTGCAAATGTCACTGTTTCTTTTAACTGGTATTCTCATAAGAATCTGCTAATAAGAAATAGAACCCAAAAGAGTGCAATCTATGGTCTCTTGGATTTAAAAGTAATTATTTTAAGAACATCAGTTAAAGGAAACATTAACATTTACACCCACCAAAAGCTAGCATTTTCTACAGTTGTAAGTAGAAGAGATACCAGTTGAATTATCCTGAAACCAAAAAACATGGAGGACACAATGAATTCAGAACTACAACTTTAAAAAAACACAGACACGTTAAGGCAAAATTCAGACAAATATCTGAACACCATGGAGCAATTGCATGGCTGATTTCCTTGCATTTAGTAGTTTCCTTACACTTAGCACCTGCAGTCCCAGGACTGAATGAGACAAAGCTCTAACAGTAGGAAGAGAAGATTTAAAGGGAAAAGCATGAGCACTGAACTGAGGAATATATGCGGTATGAAAACACTCACAGGTCTACATAGAGGAAAAAAGAATTATGGTTTCCCTGTCATATACTCTGACAAGAACTCAGTCATGGCAAAGATGTCGAATGACAGTGTTAACAGTCCACGTTTCCAGCACTTGCCATAAGCACATTGGGAAAGTTATGTTATCCTTTTAGTTTCTTATGTTAATTCCACTCCTAGACACAGCCTTTCTGGGGGGTGGGGTGGGAAATAAGCTTTACTGTTCCCGTCAGACTGAAAAAAAAAAAAAAAAACCAACCAAAACCCCAAACCGACGCAGCCAACCACCTAGTGCTTTACAACCGTTTACAAACTTGAGAAACAACGGTGACTCAAAGCTCTCCTCACGACCAGGCCACCCACGGCACAGCTTAAGGCCAGCAGAGGCTGAGAGAGAACACAGGAAGGTGCGGGTTTCGTGTCATCCGCATCCTCAGCGGTCTCCGGCGGGAAACAATGGGGGAGCGCCCGGGCACGGCGGGGGAGCCCGCCCCTCGCCCCCCTCACACAGAGCAGCCGCCAGGCCGGGGCTCCGGCCGGGCACCCCGCCCTCGCCTCCGCCGCCCGGCCCGGCCCCGCGGGGTAACGGCCGCGGCGGCCACGCGCGAGGCCCGCCGCCCCGCCCCGCCTGTCAGACGGACCTTGCGCGCCCAGGTTGAGGGGGGGGGCGGCGAGGCACCCCGGGCGAAAAGCGGCAGGAGCAACAGGCACCCTGCTGCGGCCCGGGGACGGGGCCCGAGGGCCGGCCGGCAGCTGCCGGCGGGAAAGGGAGCCCCGAGGGGCACCATCCACCGGGGCGGGGGGGACACGGACGACACGCACGGACACGCACACGCAGACTCAGGGAGCGGGTGGGGGCGGCACACCTCTCCAACCCCCCGGCTCCCCCCGGAAAACCGCTGCCTAGGACGCAGCCTCCCTCCAGATACCGAGGCCGCCTGCAAGGCGGCAGGGGAAGAGATCACCCGAAGGAGAAGGGGAAAAATAAGGCAGGGCGGCTCAAGGCCGCTCCGGCGCACGGCAAAGCGCCAAGGTCCCTCGCTCGGGCGGCCCCGCCGGCGGGATCCGCGGGTGCCCTGCGCAGCAGGCAGAGACCGCGGGGTTCGGCCCGCTTCAGCGGCGCGACAGGCCCCGGCCGGAGCGAGGTCTGGCCCGAGGTCTCAACATGGACACCGTGAGGAAACGCTCATGCATCCCCCCAGGCGGCCGCGGAAGGACGGGCGGAGCGGGGCCGTTTACATCGCTACCCTCCGCCACAAGGGCGTGACGGAGCCCCCGGCCTCCGCGCTGGGGGAGGGGAGCGGGCACAGGTAACTCCCCCCCCCCGGGGCCCGGGAAAGGGAGGTGGCAGCGCCATCTGCACGGTAACGCCGGCCAAGCTAGCGGCAGGGCCCGGGCGGCGGGGAGGGGGGTGGCACCTGGGCAGCCGCCGGGTTACATCACCGCCCCCTCCGTCCCCCGGGGCCCGGCGGCGGCCACATGGCAGAGGCAGCGGGGGCAACCGCGCTGCCGGACGAGGCGGCCTGCGGAGAGGATGAGGAGGGCGGCGGCCCGGAGAGGAGAGGCGTGCCGCCGCCGGGGGGAAGGTGCGCGCACGGGGCCGGGGGGGGGGCAGCCGCCGGGGAAAGGGCCGCTCCCAGCCGGCGACAGGAGGGGCGGCGGCGGCCGCCGGGGGCCGCCCGTCTCGCCCGGGAGGGAGCTCGGCGCGCGTTACCTGCCCGGGTGGCTCCCCAGCTCCCGGTCGCTCAGCGCCGCCGTGTAAATCTTCCGGTATCTGTCGGCCAGGGCCTTCCCGGAGAGCAGCAGCTGGTAGCGGCTCCGGCAGCCCAGCGACGGCGGCGCCAGGGCGCCGGGCAGGGCTCCCAGCCCGCCGGCCGAGCCCTCTTCGGGCCCCATGGACCCCGCCGGACCGGAGCCGCTGGAAAAGAAGAAGAAGCCGCCCTCGGCCCCGGTGCAGGCGGCGACGGCGGCTCCCGCAGAGGCGGCGGCGGCTGCGGCGCTCATCCCCCTCCCCGCCCGCCCCCTGGTGGCTGCGCTGCCTCCCGGCGCCAGGCGGACACAGGCGGCTCCCGCTGCCTTCACCGCCGGGGCCCAGCCATGGAGAGGCCGCAAAAGCCGCCGCCGCCGCCGCCCCCGAGGCTGCTCATCCACCCGCGCCGGGGCCGGGGGTGCGGGAACACCCCTCTCCTCCCCTCAAGCGGCGGCTGGGGGCCCCGCCCGCCCGCTCGCCCTCCGCCCCGGGCGCAGCGCCGGCCGCCGCTCCCTCCCGCCGGCGGGCGCGCTAAGCTCTGGGCAGGACCGTGTGCCGCCGGGACGTGAGAGGGGGGGGAGCGGGGGCCGGCCGCTCGCTTCCCCCTTCCCGCTACGGGGGGGGGGGGGGGGGCGGGCGGAGGCGGGGGGCGGAGGCCGGCGGCTGCCGCTTCCCCTCCGGAGTTTCTCCTCAGCGGCGCCACCGCCCTCTCTCCGCGCAGCCGCCCCGACCCCGCCTCCCTCCCGCCGCCAGCCCGGCCGGCGGGCGCATGCGCCGCCCGGCCCCGCCCCCTCCCCCCCGCGCGGCCCCCGGGAAATCCGGGGCCGAGCGAGCGGCCGCACCTGCGGCGCGGGGCGGGGCGGGGCGGCCGCCAAGTGGCCCGGAGCGGTGCCCGCCCGCGGTCGGGCTTCGCGGGGAGCGCGCCCTTCGCCCCGCTGAGAGCGCTCGCCTCTCTGTCTCGTTTTATTTGGGTGTCCCGCTGCATCTGGGCGAGACGCAGAAAAAGTCCCGGTTTTGGCGAGGACAGCCGTCGCGGCCTCGTTGCGTCGCCGAATGGCCCCACACCGGAGCGTTCGGCGCACGCCTCGGGCACGAGAGGTCTGCTGTGACCAGCCGCGGCGGCTGAGCCCCGGTGCGCCAGCGCCCCGCGCCCTGTTCCTGCGCTTCGTTGTGCTAGCTAGGCAGGATCTCCTCCAGGAGCAATTGCCGCTCTCGCTTACTTAATGCCGAGTTCGCTAAATCCAGTTGCCACCTTAGGCCAAGACTGCCCGGGGTTGTCATCACTGGCTCCAAGATAACCTTACCCGCTTTTAGAGGGTAAGGGGGGCATGGCGGTAGGCACTCTTAACAGTGTATCTTGTTACGTTACCTCCTTTCACCCAGGTTACTTCTCTTCACATCTCTTGCTTCTTACGTTTTTACCTTTTATCTCTTGGAATTGTAGCCCTGCAGTTTTGCTGCACTTTCTACTGCTTTACGCAGCTGAAAACTTTAGGTGTACAGGCCACAGTACATGTAACTAAAAAAAAAAAAAAAAAAAATTCTGCATGCCAAATGGGGCTTGGATTGCAGTCTGCAGAAAACTGTCATCCAAAGAAGGTGCATGCTGTCATATTTTCTTCTTTTTTCTTCTCCCCTCCAAAAGAGGACCCAAATAAAGCCTGGGATTCTGCTGATTCTGAATACAGATAAATATTTTTGCAAATGATTTCTTTCTACATAACAGCAAATGTAAGAGAACTATGCAACTGTCGTCTTAAGCTTGTGTATCGCCCACCAATGCTTAAAGCCAAATTTCAAGTACTTTTTTTTTTTTTTTTTACAGAGAACTGGGAATGTCAAAACCAGTGAATTCACACAGGTTTTCTCAGAGGTAGCTGTCCAGGTAGCAGAAAGACATCCAAATTAGTGCCATCACTGAAGAAAAAGCTACTTTCTGAATGCAGTTAGAGGCACCAGAGGCCATCCAAGAAGTATTTAAAATATTAAGTGAATAAAAAGCTTTCAATTATAATTCTTATATGGCAATGGGTGGGGAAGAAAGAAAAAAAAGAAGAAAACAATAATCCAGCAGCGATAAAAGGAGCCACAACAAAACAAGCACCATGTCTTATGGTGCTAACCACCACCCAATTGCATTCCCTCTGAGAATCAGCGTAATATATCTTTCTAGCTCCTCTTTTAGTCATTACCTGAAATCATTCCTACAGGCAAGAACCAGAAGAAAAAAAAAAACAAAACCCAAAAAACTAACTTTTAGCTCATTTTTTTATTTTGTTGTAAGCTGCTATGTTATATCCAAATAGTAATTTTTTCTTCACCAGACACACACTGCCTGACAAATGGGCTATCTTCTGGTATGACATCATCTGTCACATCTCAAAATTATTTTGCACTAGTGCTGTTGCAGCCATCTTAATGCGCTTGTCATAAAAGCTAAGTGCTGGCAAACTGTTATGAAAGTGATGCAATTTATTGCAATTCTTGCATATTGCTCCAAACTCCAGAATTTGTCTGGGCTTGTGTTGTACAGAGCCACACACAGTGTGGTGAGCAGTATTCTTTGCAAGCTGCAACTGCTACTCCACACCTCTTTTTATCTCAAGTCTTTTTGCTTTTGGGGGGAATCTTTCTAAGTGTCCACAATGCCGAGTCCACCTTCCATAAGCTTCAGCCTGTGACGAGCAATAGTGTTTGGCAATGTAACTAGGATCTGCCAAGCAAGAATAACTCTGGACCTTCTTGTAGTCCACCTCCAAGCTCTCTTTCTCTTCACTTAAAATACAAAGTAGCCTCCAACTTGTGAGGCTGTTAATGTCACCAACTGGGAGCTGGATGTTCAGTCCTCATTCGCAGCCATATTTTCACTTCTTGTTTGGTCCTCAGAGGAAGCCACCTTTTCTCCCCCCACCCCGGCTTTTTTTTTTTAATATAACTGTGGTACTCATATTTCACATTCTTTCTCTGAGATGGATTCTGAGCAATAATACCAGTACTGTGCCACGTAAGAACATTCAGGAGTACACATTTCATCTGGACCAGCCTTATGCTAGATCTGATACTGACTATACTCTGTAGTTAGCATAAAATCATTACAGGTTCAAATTTTGTTGGTTGGTTTGGTTTTGTTGGGTTTTTTTTAAAGTGGTAGTATAGCTTTGGCGACTCTGTTTGCACTGGATTAGCCCTTTACTTTATGTAGCTGCAGAGTTCTTCACCTAGCAGTACATGTTTGAAAAATGGATTTATTATACCATCAAAACAAACTCAGTCAACTGAAAGATACTATTAAGTGCTTTGCAACCAGAATGTGTCTTCTGACAATACTCAACTCTTTTCCTGTTTGCTAACATCTGCTTGCTCTTACAGAATGAAACACTTTGCCAGTCAGCCTCTCCCTTTTACTTTAAGGTGGGGTTTTCAGCAGTTGCGTTCATTCACATGGCACCTTTATAAATAAGGTTTAGCAGAACAAATTGTTCAGAAGTCATCCAGAAGCAGAGTCTGACAGTCTGTCTTGTTCACTATCACTGCTCATATGGACCAGCATTGTACAAACCTGAGTTTCAACACAGCAGAACAAGCATTTCCACCAGGTAATTCCAAAGCTCCTATATCCGGCATGACTGGACATAAAGGAGAAAGTTCCATGATTTCATAACCTAACCCTTATACTTTTCAATTGTATTTCCAGGCCTTGGTTCTTTAAGCTTGCAAAATATGGTACAAACTAATATAGTAATTTCTTCACAAGCAAGAAGGGAGTCTGGAATAAGAAAACTTCAAAATATGTAAACTAGACAGTTTACATATCAAATTGCAGCCAGGGAGTTATGAACCACAGAACTCAGTACTTCTGCAATAAAACTTGTGATTTACTACAATGAGGTGATGTTAGAGTTCTTTGTTCACCTGAAACAGCTTGCTCTTACCATCACATTTTCTCCCCAAATAGGACTTAAACCAGTAATAGTTTGGGGGGGGGGGGGGAAATCCCTTGGTCACTAAGCTTCTGTCACTGTCAAGACGTGTTAATGTGAGGCTGTTAATAGGATTAGTTAAAGACACTATTTTTCATCACATAGTTCCAACAAAGCTGAAGTCTATTTTGGCATTCTTACTTTGTAATGTACATCTGTCTTTATTTTAAGTCGTCAGCATTTATTTTCAGACTTCATTATTATTGGGGACGGGACGACACCAAAGCCACAAAGCTTTACAACATAATTCTTGTCCTGTGCTTTTCTATCATAAAGAGTTCTTTAATGATAAAAAGCACAGGACAGGCACTATGCTGCCTCCGTATTAGAGACAAGGCCTTCTTCTCCATTGCTACAATGGAGACGCTTGTTCCTCCCTATCCAATTGTTTTCCAGGTCAAATAGCAACACCAACTTATGCTTACTCATGTTTAGTTTCTATATACAGCACAAATGAAGGAAAACAAAGTGCACATTTTTAAAAAATAAAAATAATTAAAAAAAAAAAAAAAAGGAAAAATCCAACTCTCCAAATATATTTGCTTTGTCTTCTTTTTTGCAAGGCAAGTTTTCCCAGTCTTAATTGTAGAGACATGCTAAAGGAAAACAAACAAACAAAAAAACCCCACTTTATTTTTTTTATGCCAGCTGTCACAAATCCCAAAGAGCCTCCTAACCAAAAGGCCCTTCTGTGCACCCCTCCACCCACTTTTGCCTTTTACTTTCTATTGCACTAATGTTTAGACTTTAATTCTACCTTAGCCAAACTCTTTTGTCTTCTCCTTTATATGCTTTCTTTAAAACTCATTTAGTACACACCAAAAAAAATTGTGCAAAGTAAAAACTTACAGCTCCAACATTTCATAACGCTGAATCATATGTATCAGCTCTTAAGTTAAGATAATGACTTCTTTTAGGTGGGGAGATCAACAACAAAAAAAACCCCCAACAACTTAATTCTGCCATGGTGATGTGACTGGTATTAGAATAAATAAAAATAGGTACACGTTCAAGTAAATGCAGTATTCATGAGTAACTTTTTCCTTTCAAGATTGTAGCAATTAATTATTTAACCATATTCCACCAGATTTCCCCTTACATAGAAATTCAGACTTTTTCCTACCTATATTTGTCTAAACCACGTATGCACAACATGAAGACAAACACATTTGAAGAAATATTTCCAGAGCATAATCTGCAATCACCCTGAAAAGCAAGAAAAGTTACCCAGAACATTTTAACCAACAGCACTATAGTGTGTGAATGAAGTGGAAAAAAATTCAAAGAACCAAAAAAAAGTATTAGAAACCCACAAAGATGACATATTAACAATGTTTTATAAGATATTATTGCTTTAAAAATACAGGTTAAAAGGAAGATGTAGTGTGGTTTGACATTCAAGTCTACATATGCCAGTAAGCTCTGAAACCGGACCTTGGACTGAAACTTGGAAACCTCAAGTCCTCTTCAATGTAACATATGGAATAATGTTTATTGGATTGCCACATAGGATGAAGAAATAAAATACAGACTAGGATGCAATCCCATTGAAAAGTCCTACCATAGAAACACAGGACTGGAAAAATCCACTTGGGTCATCAAGACGAGTCTTCTGCCAGAAATGGCGCAATATACATGAGAACTAAAAATCCTGCATCCTTTACAAGGCATGGAACACCTGAACTCTATTGGAGACTAAGTTGGCTTGGCAGCAAAAATCCCCTAGCAGTTTAAACATGCTAATCTGCAACCAATAATGTTGTGTATCCCAAAAAGAAAAATGGGATGAGATTATATTTCCATGTCTACTGTATTTTCACACAAAACTGAAATCACATTATTGAGACTTCTCAAATGGATAAAACAGGTCAATTTTAAATTCAAATTCCAGACTCAAAGCAGGATGCCAGGGATATATTTAGGACAATCATGTTGTCAGTGAAAGCTTTGGAAGTCTAACTAGGAAACTGAAGGGATGGTGCTGTGATCACAGAAAAAAGCAGTCTAGGGTCCAACTGCTTAACACCCCCCCCCAGTTATCCATGGACATATTTTTAGTAACTGTAAGCTACTTAAAACAGCTTTCTTGAGCAACTGTGAATTAAATTAAGCCATTTCAGGCTTTGTATTGTTTTTAAAATGCAGAGTCCCAAGGTTTGGCTAAATTAATAGCTAAGTGAACTTTCTCAGCTAAAAGTTCAAACACACAGAGACTTTCTACACATGAATCATCACATTGCATTTACTGACCTCTGAGGTCTATGCATATACCTGTTGCTGCACTAGCTGCATTATTCCCTGTGGTCCCCCGCCCCCATAGACTTATAGTTACTAAGAACTACTACATTAGTCACTTGACAGATTATTTTCTTACTAATATGTATCAATAAGGCAGGCAAAAGGAATTTCCCATTTCAACTGGTCCTGAGAACAAGCACTGTTCCTGATATTTCTAGGAGCATACAGTAAAAAGTTAAACCAAGAAGCAAGCATGCAACCCACAACGTATTATTCTACTTAGATTTTAATGTCTTTCAAAGCATTTGGACAAAGACTACTTGGCCATTATTTGTGGGACATTCTCCATCTCTGCTGCTTCCCATGCTAGATTCTGCATCTGAAGGTATGAATTTTGGCAGTTCTGCTATGAGATACTGCTGTTTCTCACACAGTTTAGTAACATGCGTATAGTACATTGGGAATTGGGTCTTTGTTCTGGAGGCTTATGACAGACCTGATAAGACAGGGAATGGATCTTAACCAACTGGCTTCCTTAATCCTTGCTCTCCCTTCCGCTCCCATTCCTCTAACTCAGAATTAGGAGTCCATTTAATTCCCTTCTCCCCAAAATTCTTGTGCCACAAGTGCCTTTGCTCACCTGCATTTAGAAGCATCAGATGCTGTGCCTGTAACAGTTTTGAAGGGTTTGTTTTGAAGCACTTCCCTCAGATCACCATCTGCTATAGATTAATCCAGGTCCTATTGCTGTTGTAAGTTTTACCTTCTTTCCTATTTGCTTTTTCTTAAAGCTTTAGCATGTGTTATATAGAGGTCTATTGGGTTTGCACAGCAAGGTTTTGGTAGCTGGTGGGGTGGACTACAGGGATGGCTCCTTTGAGAAGCTGCTAGAAGCTTCCCCTACGTCCAACAGAGCCAATGCCAGCCGGCTCCCGGTCAGACCCACTGCTGGCCAAGGCCAAGGCCAAGCCTGTCAACGATGGTGGTAGTGCCTCTGAGAGAACAGATTTAAGAAGGGGAAAAAGATGTTGCGCAACAGAAACCACAGCTGGAGAGAGGAGTGAGAACACGTAAGAGAAACAACCCTGCAGACCCCCTGGTCATGA
The DNA here is from genome assembly GCF_900496995.4 of Aquila chrysaetos chrysaetos. Taxonomy (NCBI): domain Eukaryota; kingdom Metazoa; phylum Chordata; class Aves; order Accipitriformes; family Accipitridae; genus Aquila; species Aquila chrysaetos. The sequence goes on along the minus strand of NC_044017.1, from coordinate 16,604,361 downwards.
AGACGGAGGCAGAGGAGGTGCTCCAGGCGCCAGAGCAGAGATTCCCCTGCAGCCCGTGGTGAAGACCATGGTGAGGCAGGCTGTCCCCCTGCAGCCCGTGGAGGTCCACGGTGGAGCAGATCTCCACCTGCAGCCTGCGGAGGACCCCATGCCGGAGCAGGTGGGTGCCCGAAGGAGGCTGTGACCCCGTGGGAAGCCCACGCTGGAGCAGGCTCCTGGCAGGACCTGTGGCCCCATGGAGAGAGGAGCCCATGCGGGAGCAGGTTTTCTGGCAGGACTTGCGACCCCATGGGGGACCCACGCTGGAGCAGTCTGTGCCTGAAGGACTGCAGCCTGTGGAAGGGACCCACACTGGAGCAGTTCGTGAAGAACTGCAGCCTGTGGGAAGGAGCCATATTGGAGAAATTTGTGAAGGATTGTCTCCCACGGGAGGGACACCACGCTGGAGCAGGGGACGAGTGAGGAGTCCTCCCCCTGAGGAGGAAGGAGCGGCAGAGACAATGTGTGAGGTACTGACCCCAACCCCCACTCCCTGTCCCCCTGTGCTGCTGGTGAGGGGTGCGGGTGGAGGCAGTGGAGAATTCAGGAGTGAAGTCGAGCCCAGGAAGAAGAAATGGGTGGGGGGAAGGTGTTTTAAGATTTGGTTTTATTACCCTACTCTGATTTGATTGGTAAAAAATTAAATTAATTTTTCCCCAAATTGAGTCTGTTTCACCCATAACAGTAATTGGTGAGTGATCTCTCCCTGTCCTTATCTTGACCCACAAGCCTTTCATTATATTTTCTCTCCCCTGTCCAGCTGAGGAGGGGAGTGATAGAACTGTTTTGGTGGGCACCTGGCATCCAGCCAGGGTCAACCTACCAGAAGAAACATCAATTCTGGAGAATCTGAAATCTCAGATCTTACAGTTTAGCATAATTTCACACCTACAGGTGCAGGATCCATGGATTGTTTATAACATGTAGCATCTGCTGTGGACAGATTATCGGGATGTCCTCTTTTAGTTGAAAAATTAGGGGAAAAAAAACTGTGGGTATTCTCATAGCCAGTGTAGTACGCAATCTCTCAAAGGACATTAGGAAAGCCTTTGCACAGTTGCCTTCCCTCTGCAAGAGGTGCATTTCAAAGCTGTTTGTCTGAGTGCACAGCAACATGCTACTTTCTTGCATCTCTGTCGTCTTAAGTCAGAATTTTCTTCTATTTCTTTGTCTCCGACACAGAGCATAAAACCCCACCATTCCTTATTCATCTTCTTTGCTAGCCTTTTTACAAAGCAAACAGGGCACATATCCTCCCCAATAAGACTGCTGTCACATTTAATAACACATTAACTTTAAAGCCCATGCTGGGAATACATCTTCTCTCTCTTTAGTACCAGCTTAGGCCCACCAAAGAAAAATTCCTCTCCATTGGGATGTCAGTCCTAGGTAATACAACTAAGTTGACCTGTGTGACTTATTAGGCCCAATCAAGGGACCAAGTACTGAGTGAAATAGAAAGGATCTTTCACTTACTTCCCTCCATCACATTAGTGTGTGCACACGCACGCACACACATGCACGAGTCAAAGCAGAGCTATGTGGCTCTGTGGTTTAGAAGCTGTGCGAGAGTAAAGTCCACTCACATTAGGTGGGGATGATTTTTAAAATTCTCTCATCTCAGGGGGTGGGGGGGAGCGGAATATGTTCTCAACTAAAAAAAATAATGTTTTGTTATCCAGTCATTTGTAGCAGCATACAAAGAAGCTGGTACAGCTTCACAAGATTAGTTTAACGCTCATGCTCCCTGTGGATGAACTTGAGAACAGTTCATCTGCACCCTGTGCAACATCTTCCACTTCCCAGGAAATTGTTCTGGTTGCCTTAAATGAAAGGTTATCTTCATGTTTGTTTGTTTTTTCCTCTGATTTCTTGCTGAATTTGCTCTATTTTTTTCATGGACTATTTAAATGTACAACCATGCATGAGATTGGAGAGGGCAAGAGATTAAAAAACAAACAAACAAACAAAACAAAAACCAAACCCAAACAACAAAACCCCAAACCTCCACAGCCTCTTCATCCGCCTATTTGAAGAAATACAAGAAATATAAGCTCTTGGTTAAAACTGAGGATTTGAATCAGAGTGAATTTCAGTATCCTTCAGTACTTCATATTTGGAAGAATGCTATAATCACTAGGCTAGTGGATCTCTAATGAAGGAACACCTACACTGAGCTAATTCTAGGTACACCATATTTCAGCATGTTGTAGTGTGACTGGTGAAATAATTTGCAGAGGTAGAGCTAACAGACTAGGATGTGTTTCTCTCCTTCTAACCCCTCAGGAGTTTAGAACAACAGACAAGCAAACAAAGAAGCCACCTTCCCTTTCCCACCCCCAGAAACCTGCCAAACATCTCTCTCATCAGTTCCTTCAAAAAAAGTTCTCTATGGTAATATAAGAAAAGGAAGAAACACAAGGATATGAAGGATGTGTACTGTAACAGGGGAGGAAAAAAATTTAAAAAGGGGGGAGGGATGAGAAGACAGTAGTTCAGGAACCCAGTCTAACCAGAATTCTCCTAGAAGTTATTACAACAGGGGAGATTAAAAAACCCTCTAGTTCCCTTCACCTTCATATAGGTATCACACTAATAAAACAACAAGAAAAAACACTGAAAACATGCAACCCAAACAACAACAAAAAGTACCCCAAGCCCCAAGGATCAAAATAATAGTTGGATTTTTTTGTTGTTGTTTTTGATGTAAAACTGTACAATCTGAAGCATTCAACTTCAATTGCTCATGAGGAAGAATCGGGTAATTATTTGCAGAGTATCATGTTTTAAGGAAAGCTGCTCTTGAAACTTACTAGATTCATATGAGAAACCCAAGGGAGAATTTTTTTTGAAGCATTTATTAAAGAAATGAGAGGTCAGCCAGAGATATGCTTTTGAAGGACCAGGAAATCTCTAATTTGGGACCAGATTTGTAATTTGAAACATGGTAATGGGACCGTTTGTAATATGAATCAAAACCCAACAGAGAAGAAAACTGCCAGGATTCTCCATCAAACTTAGAGAAAGTACGGACTTCAGTTACCCAAGCCCATCTACACCTTAGATTACAAGCTCTGACAAGAAAATAAAATAATATTACGGAAGACTGACTGAGCTAGCAAACTACAAAGATACATGCAGGGATTAAGTGAAATTCATACACCAAGTGTAAAAAAATACAAGCAGAAACACCTTTCCAAGCAGTAGAGCATATAGCGTGAGAATAAGCAGTCATAAGCACCATTCTGCATTTGAACAGAGCTTCTGTATCTGGGAGAACCAAAAACCACACTGAAGAAATTTAGGCAATGCCCTAAAAACCCCATATATCTTCTTAGAACATATTAAAATCCTCTTTGGAACAGAGTTGTAGCTATAGCAAAAATTAAGTGGCTTGTTCAAGAAACAGCTATAGCCAGCAACTGAAATGTTACTGTGAATATGAATGGAACACATGCTTAATTCTAATGGACGTTTTAATGTGTATTTCAAATGTCATTAAGAGTTTTAAGATTAAAGAATAATTATGAAAGCAGAAAGGTAACATGATCAATCTTTGAAAAGATTCATCCTAATTTCGATGTCTGAGAACTAAATACAACTTCTTGAGAAAGTGTACTAACACCAGTTACAACCTACTAAACAGTCCTTGATTTTGCTATCCCTTAACTTCTGTTTTAGAGGGAAGAACACCTGAAGACAGAAAAATCAAGAAACCTACCAAGAGAGGGATGACACAGGAAAGGAAAAACTAAAATTCCTGCAAATGGATAAAAATTACAAGGAATAAATGATAGTAAACAGAGCTATGACAAACAAGAAAAAGTAAGATCACACCAGAACACAATGGTATATACATACATAACACTCAAAAAAATGTCTGCATCCATCGATATTTCTTACTTATAACTCAAATGCCACTAACCTACCTAAGTTATTTTTCTGGAGTACTTACATTACCTTGAAGTAGCCAGGTGCTTTTCATTCCATTAACACTTAAGACAGATGTTAGGAAGATCTACAGGACTAAGCTTTTTAAAACTAACTGATCATAGAGATGAGCCACAATAAGAACTCTAAACGCCCTGGCTCAAGATTCAAAGATTTTTATTCTTCCCCCCCCCCCCCGAACTGTCCTGGTACTTAAAGATCTTTTAAAAGAAGAAAACTAGAACACTATATTTGTGCTAGTATCAGAAATACAAACAGACTGACAACAATAATTACTCTGTAATTATTTTAATGTCATTCCTTAGGTAACAGAAAGGACTGCAGTGCTAGACAACCAAAGATGAAATAGCATTGGTTATGCTCTTATATAAAAGTAGGTCTCATTAAATAAACCTTTCTCTCTTTGACAGAACTACAAGTATAGGCTTCCAGGTTAGTACTGCACAATGTTCCAACTCAGACATCAACACCATATAGAACATTAAATAAATAAATTATTAACCAGCTGATTAACAAGTTCTTCTGAAGATGTATCAGTATATGTGATTTATCCTTTAATAGGATTTACTTCTACCACAAAGAATGCTTCTACCATTGACCAGATGCCAATTCCACTCATACTATACAGTAACTCAAAAATTAGTGCTGTACAAAAAAAAAAACCCCACCCAACAAACAAACAAAAAAACCGCACAAAGCTACATAATGTTTTCATTTTTACAATCAAGTTACTTTGTAGGTTTTTTCCTCCCAAAGAATATGCTTTTTAATACCCATATTAAAAAAAATAATAATTACCTTTGTTACACTTTTGTGGTCCTGTTTCTGTTATTTAAAAAAAAAAAAAAGTAACATAGTTGTGATAGCTTCCAGCCTTGTACAACTACTGCAATTAAACAGACAGGCTTTATTTTACAAACAAACTCAAACAGAAAGTATTATTCAATTCATCAAGCAGACAAAAGCCTACTGCTAACCTTCAGTTCACACGCCATATTTCACTTTCTTTTCCTTCCTCTTCTCACCCCCAACAACATCATTCTTTCTGAGCTTGGACTGCCTCTAAGGCTGTCAGCTGGGAATCATATACCTTAGCTGATTCACAGCTGTGTACTATTTTTTCACAAAGGGAGGCAGGCTATTTTCCCAAGTCCTTAAAGAATCCATACTCTGTTACCATAACATCTAAGCATAGTGTGGTATCAAAACAGACTTAAGGTAATCCTTGATTACAGAATGGAGAAGTGAAGAGGAGAAGAAAAGTGATTCTATCTTTATATACCATGTTGTTGAGTTATACCTGTTCCTCCTGCCATTGCCCTTAGTAGAAGTACTCCTTACTGAGTTTAGATTGCCAGAAAAAAAGTTTGGATACCTGCTAGCAAGATAGAAACATCCTTCAGGTTGCAGTAAAAAGGTGCTTACCTGGAACAAGGAATGAATCTGATCCTATCCATTGTCCGTGCCCCAAAGGTCAGTGGAGACATGCAGGATCTTATAATATTGTATATTTGTCAGTATCATAGAAAGAGTATTCATGTGTATGTTTTATATGTTTCTATGAAGACATTAAAGAAGTATTTAGAAACAAATGATTCATCAGCAAGCATCAATATGGGCAACTATAAGCTCTGGTCACAAAATTTAAGATTTTAAAATAGCAACTTTTAAAGTAACAACTGTGTAAATTACATTATAATGTTTGTTGCATTAATGCAATTAGGAATCAAAGATGATGAATTCTCAAATATTGTGTGACAAAGAGTGTTCACTAAATCACATTCTCATATAAATTTAATGCCAGGGTAATATTCTGTGTTGTAGAAATCATTAGACATAAGGTGAAGGAGCAGCCATGCTTTTTAGGTAGAAACTTACCTATTTGGGTTACATATGTGTCTGTTTACGCACCCTGTATTGTTATAGATTACAGAGTGAAAAGTAAAATGAATTCATATGTTATAAAGTTTAACATTGATATATTCCTCTTCTATATTTTTAAACAAACTTCTTAATTTACGGTTGACTGACTACTGAGTAGCTATAGAACAGGTGGATTATTAGCCAATTAGTTTAATTTTGAATTTTGAATGCTCTCCTTTTTTAAAACTGGTGTAGCACATTTAATAACTAAAAAACCCCCAAAGAACAGAAATACAAGAATGATATTCAGTGCAGTTTTACCCAGAAATGAATCATCAGCTTTGTGAATGCTATATCCTCATGTCTGTATAAAGCCATACAGATACAGGTATTTGGAGCAACATACAAAATAAGTAGTCTTATATAGATGGACTATCTCCACTCCTTTCTTCCAGAGCCACTGAGAGGTGATGTGAGACATGGACTGTTTGCAATGTAGTGCTCAGAAATAATCTGGAAGCGCCACGTGTTAACTGTTGAATTTAGGATAACCTGACAAGCCCCTTAGCACCTCCCTCCATTCAAAACAGTTACTGGAATAATGATTTTAAAGCAATGAAGTATAATTAGAATTTAGTTAGCTACATTTCAATGAAGTTTTCCAATGTTTCCTGCTCACAACATTTGCACTTGGAATAAGTTGGAAGATAACTTACAACCCCTTCTCTAAGGTAGTTGTTCTTGTCATAAAAATGGAAGGCATATTTTATCTAATTTTAGTCATCTGAAGGTTAGGCATCTTGGACTAATCTGGCTTGAAATTTAACTAAGTACATAACATATCTTGGTCTATCACTAGCAGCTAATAATCAATATCTTCCAGGCAGGATTCACTCATTTTAACCACCTATGTATGTATTAGCTGTGTTGCCTACACTAGACAAGCTCTTTCATAGTAAGTGAAGAGACAAGTATCTCCAAAAAGCAATTCATCCCACCTGTCTTAGGCATCTGTTTTTATGGTGGAATGAATTGCCCTCCAGAGGTGCCCACCATATTTTAATTAGAGCTTGAAACAGATAAATAGTACATAAAAGCTTTAGACATCTTTTAATCAGGCGGTTATGATGATTTTCCAGTTTCTTTACTCATCTCGATGCAATGCAAAGTAGCAAAATATGAAAGCAGGTATGGCTTACAGTGCAAGTCTTTCTAGAATGGGGTGATGGAGCTATGCTTTTGGTTTCTGCTGTTAGAAGGCCGTTTACTTTGATTATAGATGAGCATTGAATGCAATTTACCTTTGGCTATAGCTCTGTTCTGTTCTAAGAGCAAGTAAAATCAAAATATATTAATTCTCTTTAGCCCTTCAACTCTTACTCAGACATTTTCACTGACAGTCTTGTAGCAAGCCCTACCAACCTCATTCCCTGACATCCACAACAGAAAAAGTTGTATTTCAAAGTTCAAGAATCTTGCTGACCAGCTACTGCCATTTTATTTTCCACAACAGTTCACCTTTAGCTGAAACTATATCCCAGTGTAGTCCTCAGACCTTAATTATTAGAATGCTCCTAGCTACAGCTCATTTTACTAATTTTCCATTGCACTTAAACCAGGGTTGGTTTTTTTTATATAGGAACTGCTTTTGACTGCTGCTTTAAGCTGCTGGGTCAGCTGATCCCTTAACGTGTCCCAGTTTTAGGAATTTCTGCAACAAGTTTCATTTGCTTCTAAAATTTATATTTTCATTTTTGCTAGTCTTTTTTACCTCACGAATTTCCAGGATTTTAGTTCTGCTATGTTCTGAGAACAATAGAAAACTGGGACTTAATTTATTCTTGTCCGAACCTCAGTTAACATGTTTATGCTGAGGCTGTAGGCCATATAGCCCCATGCAATTTTTAGATATATGCAAAGATAAGGTGATCCCTCTCGTGGAGTAGACATCTCCCTAATATTAAAGAACAGCCCAGGAATAGCTCTTAAAAATTCAAGACCTTCTGATTTTTTTTTACTTAGCAACAGCTCTGTATAAGAATTAGGATGAAGCTACTAAGGCTATTTGGATTTGCAGAAATGCAATAAGGGAAAATTTAGGCTTAAGAAGTTTGCTTTATCTGGACAAAATGAACTGAATTATGGGCATGCTGATAAATAGAAGTTAGGTTACTAGCAGAAGGACTCTAGTTACTGTTTTAAAATCTTACCTGATGTCTAGTAAGGAAAGGAAAGCTATGCCTTTATGAAGTTGGAATGTCTTGGATGCTTAGTAAATTGTTTTTAAAAGCACCCAAGTTCAAAGTTAAGTTATATTAGTAACTTAGCTATGACAGTTTGGTAATATAAGCTAATATAAGTTCAGTTTAAATGAGTGTAGCTAATAGTAGATAATCTAATGTTTTGAAATGCTTTGGAAATGAATATGTTGGGTAGTTTCAGAAGTCTAAAAGGTATGAAGAGAAAAGAAATATCTTTCTTTGAAGATTTCCCCATAATTTTTTATGAACATGAAGCTATGCTTTCTGTCAGGTCATTTTAGAGGTAAACCAGCAACAAGGCTGGAGCTTTGATTCTAGTAATTAAATGAATTTAACCTTGATTCTTGATTTCTACTGAATTAAACTGATAACTTCCTTTAATAATCCTAAAGCGACTAGCCCAGAATGAATGCAGCAAGAGAAACAAGCGTTGACTGAGCACTATCTAGTCAAAATCTGAACTGACAGCCAAAATTTTAGAGCTTTAAACATTGGTTCTGGGAAGAGACAGATCAGCCATTACTACACTTTGGAAAGGTAGGTCACAGGAAGCCTCATAAGAAGAACCAATTTCTACTCTTTATTTTCTTATTTGACTTCCCTTCTGCTATACTAATAGCACTTAAGGCAATCCAAACTGTGGAATGTGGGGGCATTTCCCAACGTCTGGGTCCAGCTGCAAACTCCAGCTTCATGTCAGATGGAGTGCAAGCCTTCACCATCTTCCCTTTCCCCCTCTTGTTTGTTTATGAAAGCTTAGGGAAGAGGAAGTGACTTATCTGTGTATCAACCATACGGCTACTGCTCACAAATACTGGCATGCGGAAATTTTTTTAGAAACCATGAAAACATGCCTTGCAACACAGTTTATCAGGAGATAATAAGAAACAAGGGCACTCAACAAGAAGCAATGATTAAGAAGAGACAGAGAAACAGATTAGTAAAATGTTAAGAATATTAGCAAATCAAAGAGAGATCAGCCAGCCAGTCTGATAAAATTAACCAAGGAAATTAGCTGCAAACTAGATTACCTCAACTGCTTTGGGCAAAATCTGAGGCGATTTTGTTAAAAAAAAAAATTGCAATCCTAAGATTAATGGTGATGAAAAGAATGGAAAACTTTTTTAGGACTGCTGAACTTGAAACAGTGCTTCATCTGACTATTTGGTTTACTTATACAGAAGAAATATAGATATTTGTGTTTTTTTCCAACTCTGCTTTCTGCTCTGCAGATTGCAGTTCATTCTGTAAGAGTCAATAGTAGTTTAATCAGCCAGTATGTTAAAAAATTTTAAAGGCCAGATTTTTCTGAACTAATTTTAGGCAAATAACCCAAGATCCAATATCAGGAAAGTAATTACCTTTGATTTTCAACAGTCGGTGGGTGACTCAGAAGATAGGTGGGATAGTTTGCCATCTGGAGGTGCCATTGAGAGTACATGAGGAGATGCATGAGTCTTCTCTCTCTTCTTCCATGTCTTTAAACGGAGTTTATGATGACCTAAATTACAAATCTGGTATTAGATAGGGTAAATCCACAGACTGTTTCTGGTGTCATTCAGACTACAGGATCTTCAGGTTCCATCAGTAAAAAGACAAAATTTTAGTCTGGCAAGAGAACCCGCCTTTCACTTAGTATCACAACCAAAATCACCTTGCTGGAATATTTCCCATGAAAGAAGGTTTCTTGCTGTCTTTCCAGTCAGAGTTTGAGTCGATGAGGAAATCTGCACGATGAATCTATTTTCCAAAACAGATTATACACATGGGGAATTCTTGCTGAAACACACAATAGTTGTTGCAACTGGATACAGCTTCTCACACCTTCTGTAAACTGGATTCAGCTACATCACTAAAGAGTCCTATGATCTGCACTTTGTAGTCCCATATAGAGGTAAAAAGACCAGATTCTCCCCAGCTCTATTTTTTGTGCCTAAAGCTCCATTTGGAGGGGAGGGGATCAGTTCATTTAACTCTGTCCCTTCTGTAAGAAACATGAGAGGAAACAGCAAAATCATAAAACAATGAGTGTGCTTGGCTCCACACATTCTCCTGTATCCTGTTCATAACATATTCTCCAGGATTTTTTCATGGTTTCAGCTTTAATCTTAATTTAGATGTTTTAAGCAATAGCCTGAGATGTTACTGGCTCACGATCTGACTGGGGACCAGCCCTCCTGCTGCAAAAGTACCGAAAGAACTGACAGCATTTGCTAGGAGTGAAATTATCTAGCTCTAGTCTCACGGCAGAAACACATCGCCCAAACGTAACTGCTAAGTGCCACTGGAGATGCCCTAGAGAATTCAGGACGTCTTTGATATCCTATACAGAGGACCAGCAGCTGAGGACACAAGTCCTGTGAGACCTGCACCTTTCTTCAGTGACAGCTGGAGGCAGGGATGTACCCTTGGTGCCTCTGTTTAGGCAACTGAATCAGGCCCATGTTGACCATTGAAATGAACACACATGTTCAGGATGGATGTTGTATCAGCGGGCTGACATGGCAGATTTCTGTCACAAGCAGAAATGGTCTCTTGAAATGCTTTCTGGCCCCAGCAGATCATTCAGAATACATCAGAGATGGGGAAGCAGAAGTCTGGCTGAGTGGCTGGCACTGGGATAAATATGCTTCAAGTGATTCTTCCTGCAACTGTCATCCCAAAGATGATAACAGACTGTGAGATAAGAAGCCTTAATAATGTAATTGGACTTATGAACTTGTATACTCTGCAAGTTGCTCCATAGTTGGGAGAAAAACAAGTTGCCTGTGAAGTCCCAGAGCAGACTGTTTTAATGGATTTTGGTCAGTTAAAAACTGAAAGGTTAGACTATTTGGATACTAATGGTACTCATGACAGCCCTTTGTGGGGAATCCCTTTGTCTAGTCCCATGCAAATTTAACAGAGTTTCTGAGACTCTGCCTGGGGCTGTCTGAAACTAGTCATCTCAGCACTGCTCAGTGGTGGGATTTAGCAGTCTGAAAGCAGTTTACTCAATATCTTCATTCCACTTAGCAGGCTGAAAAGGTCAATCTGATAATTTCACCACAGCTCAAATTGTGCAACAGCTGTCCAGGAAAGCAAAGAAGAAAGGGAACCACTGAATTCTCACTCCACATGCCCACAAAACCCCAGGCTGAGTTTGGTCACGTGGATGCATGTCCTGTTTCTACTTTGCCTGCTGAGTCAGGATGCTCAGTGGCGAGGCATGCATCTTGCAACTGCTGCAAGCCAACCGTTCCTGGCTTGGCAATCATCTGCATTGCTCTGTAACCCAGACAAACACCATGAAGCTCAGCTCAGGGATAAAGTTCAAATCATCCCACTGGACTTTTCAATTCTACTCATATCTTAAGGGAGATATCTCTGAAATATTTGAGAAGTACATAACTAACCTCTTGATAAAACTAATTATTATCCTCATTGCTTCTTGGACTGACCTTGATGGTTTCAGGAAAGTAATACAGAGGGAAGTCTGCAACAAAGCCTTAGAAACCTTTGAAACACTGTTCTGTCCACAGCTGTATATAGCTTTCCAAATTAGGTTGTCTTACAGACACTCACTTCAGAGACAGGGAACAGTGCATGTTATCCCAGAGGGTTAATGGAGAAGGGCACCTGATCTATTTGTGAGTCAGGCTGTTCCCTTGGGAGAATATTTGCTGAAGGAGTGTTTAGCCATTTACATTTACAAAATTGGTAAAATATTATTTACTGAAGAAGATGTAAACTCTCATCCAAAATGACCTCTCCCATTCCTGGAATGACCATATGCAGTTAGGACATTAATGACCAGATTAATAGGTGGTATTAGAACTGCTACTGGAAGCATAGCAAGTATTGTACACACAATTGCACATACAGTTGGAGACAGATGTCAGACTATGTAAGCATTTCAAACAGGAGGGCAAGAAACGGTTTGGGCTTTACGTACATTGTTAAGAGCAGAGAGACTATAGGAAACTACTAAAACTACTGCTTTGCAACGCACTTATTCTGTGTGCTCCACTTGGAAGGCAGAATTAAAGCCAGATAGCTGGAAGTGAGCTGGGTGCAAATAGCTATTTCTTTGTAAGAAGTAAATAGGAAACAACAGAGCAGTTGATGGCTATGTCTGTGAAAATAAGCACCTTTCGAGTCCAGTATTTGTGGTTCTAGCTTGGCTTCAGCTCTATTCAGAAGCTGGTCCTAAACTTGGATATTTAATTTAGAGGATATGCGTAGATTACAGGTTGAAGCCTGGTAGGTGGCTCTTTTTCCTGCAGTGAGGAGTCAAAAGTTGACTCTGTACTTCTGATTTGGTTTAAACTCCAGACATCAAATAACCCTCCAAGGACTTTTACAAGTCAATACTTTGTAATAAATTTAAAAAAAAACAACAACCGTGCATGATCAAAAAAGACAATAAAAATGTCCTACAGGCTGAGAAGAATAATTCTTTAAAAAAGGCTTCCCTTGTTCATTGGAAGATAAACTTATTTAGGACAAGTTTCTCAGGATGGTAGGTTCTTCGGAGTTTGCCCTTTTCCTGTTTCCCTTTGGGATTCATTAACTCACTGCTGCTGCATGTATCTCCCTCATGACTGGTAATACCTCCCAGAAAGACAAATGAGCAACCACTGTCACTCTTTTTTGAAGAACAGTTCATATTTTTACAATTTCTCTCCAGCTTTATTCCCTAAAAGAACTGTCAGGTAGATTTCATACTCTGTTATGCCTATTACATTTTTTTCCTGAGAAAGTGACATCCCTTAGCCATAGAAAAATCTCAGCTTTTGCTCTTAAAAGAAGACTGGGAAGAGACTGTTATGCTGAAGACTGTATTAGATTTAAAACTAGTGAAAATGATGGAATAAATATAATAGGGTAGTTCAGTGTAGTTCACATTAACTCATTATTCAGTTGCTTTTCAGAATAAATGTAATTGTAATTTTATGGTACCTTGAGACTAAATCAAGTGCAAAATAGAATATTTTATAGGTGGAGTGAACCTAGGTGAGTATAGGTTCCTGTATAATTTTAATTTGGTATGTTGGTGAGAGAAGAATGTTTTTATCTTACACACATCCGTCAGTTGGCTTTCCTGTTACAGACTTTAGGAAAGTATTTGCCTTGGAAAGAAGAGACAAATATTCAGCCACCATCTGGAAACAAGCAGTGAGGAAGCACCTTTTCTATAAAAAAAAATAATTAGTAAACAGGAGACCAACTGAACCCAAAAACCATATCAAGCAGAAGTCTCATTTAAATCTAAAAGAAAGGCAAGTGAAAATTGTTCGTAAGAAACGACTGCAGGATAAGATGTAGAGATGTTTGTCCAGCATAATGGGTTTTAACCTGTGATATTTAGACTTCTGGGGACTGTAAATTCCTTCTAAAGAATAAAAAAACTAGGTAACTAAGAAAGACAGGATGATTATTTGTCAGTGAACTTAAATTGTTCTATGTGCTACTGAAAAATGGCTAAGCTTCCAAAAGTAGAAAAGGTTGAAAACCACATCTCTAGTACATTAGCTCATCATTGTGGCAATATTTGAACTGATACTGTCATTGGTGTAGCTGTATTCAGTTACAAGGTCAGCCTTTGACCGTGAAGCCCTTCTATGAATTCTATACAGAGTTTATTCCAGGTAGGACTGCTGGTTTCAAAATAAAAAAAGAGACAAAGATTAAAGTAAATTTCTAATTTTTTTCTAAGAAATTTCTAACTTTAACTCTTAACCAAATATTTTTTGAAGCCTTTATAATATTTTGAAAACTTTGAGAAAACATAAGGGCTAACTTATCTGTGTTCTTGTACATCTGTGGTGAAATAAAAGAGGGCCATAGAGTGGTCTTGAGCACGCTACTTAAATGTTAGCTCAGTTGCTGTCTCTGTGTTGGCTTACCTCCATACAAGACATATAAAGGGGCCAGCACTAAGCAGTGAAGATTCGAGGTGGTTAGTGCCATTTGCCCTTGGATTCCTGGCCCTTTAGGTAGGTTAACAGTATGGGCCAAGTTATTGTTTAAATATATTTATTTAAATGCTGTTACCAACAGTGTTAAATGCTATTCTGTTAGTGACCAGGCTGAATACATTATATATGTTTTGTGGCTTCTTTTATGGTTTCCATTATCTTATCATCTTATCCACTTGCAGCAAAATGTATTTAGGAGACTGAAAGCTTACAGAGCAGCGCAGAGTGCCTGAGAAAGCTTTTTACTTGAAAGTGGGCACCAACACTCTCTTCCTTAGAGAACTCAGCTGGGATCATGCTTTTCTTTCATAGAATAACCTAACGATTAGCACAGTTGCCAAGGAAATGAGAGACTTATATCCTATTACGTCCTCTAGCTGAAAGGGCTGTAAACCAAAACTTCCTGGGAGAATACATCAAAAGACTGGATATGGGAATGCTTTTCAAAATTACAGAAAAAAAGCTTCCTCTTTCTTAAAAGCCATGTAAAAATAGCAGAAGGATATTTAATTTTGAAGCCAAAGGCATAAGGTACCTACTTGTATGGCAGAATACCACAGTCCAAGTCACAGGATAGTTTCTGTATTTTCTTTAATGAGTGTTTCGCTGATACTATATGTCTCTGTTTTAATAGAACTGGCAGTTGGTGGATTTTTTTTTCCCAAATTATTCCTTGAGTATATTAAACCTACTAAAACAGTTTAGCTAACTAAAAATTTATTCTCTGAGTTTTGCACATATTGCTTAAGCCTCAAAATCCCATGATTTCCCTTGCTGTGATAGTTTCTTGATTACTTTCTCTTTGTCTCATGTCTTGGGTGGAAAATGAGGAGAACTTTGATGGATCTCAGTCTCTATGGGAAGTCAACCCACAGTCTCAGAGACCCAAAAGCTCTGGGCTTCCTGCACATAAAATTCACTATTACAGTGAAGAGTTACATAATGTCACATAATATCACAACCTTTTCAATCTTTGTGTTCAGTTTGAAGCAGTAGACTGTGTCCAGTACTCAGTAACTTGGGTCCAAAATGGCTAAGAGACTGGGCTTATCAGTGAGTAATACCTATCCTATACTACTTGCCAACAGTTAGGAAGAAAATTGTTGTCTGATAACTAGAAAAGACAACACTGACAATGCCACAATGTTAACAGTTAACGGGAACATGTTTTCAGAGTATTTTTGTTATCCATATAATCATGAACAATGGGAGTGGAGTGTTTGTTGCAAACATTGCTTAATTACAGTCCAATTTTATTCACATGCATTATATGCCCTAGATTCCAGTAAGCTTTACTTAAACAGAACATCTGAAAATTGCAGTGAGCATTTTTCAGAAAATTTCATGAAGGAATGCTGGTTTGGGGAAGGATTTTTGCTTTCCATAGTTCCAAAAGCACAAAATACAAACTTTTTCTCAGGTAAAATGGCAGGTCTTTGCCCTTTTGGAACTGGAGGATAGTAGCGAAATAAAGGAAATGGCTGTCTTTGCTAATATAACCTCCATGTCATTCCCATTCAGTACAAAAGAACACAGAAATTCCTAAAGAACAGGTTCTTCAGTGAATTCATTGTCTGGGGGATATTTTTCCTCCACCTGTGTTAAATGAGAAACTAAATATATGAAGAGAGGAAGAAAAAGTTAATGCTTGTAGTATTTAGACATTTAAATAATGCACAAGATTTCAGTGAATTTTAGCACCCTGGCAAGTTTCAACAGTCTGCTATTCTCTTGTTAATATTGTGAAGAGCAAGGGGAGATGTAGCATTGGGTGCTATATTTCTTAGGGGACCCATTTGAAATAATTCTTCATCCATAACAAACCACTGCATGTATTTCCTCTCCTCACAGAAACTGTTAAGCTCAGAGCGAGCATTGCTATGGTGATAATGTATTGACTTTTTCTCACAGAGCCAAGAAGTGGAATCCCTTCTATGTCTGAAAAAGATGCATTTTTTTATTGCTTACCTGTGACTGGTGCCTTCAGTCCCTGCCAGGGAAGGCTTTCAGTAATAATAATACATTTGTTTTCAATACAGCAAAAGTTACATTACAAGCAAAGAAAACAGTATTACTAACTATTCTAAATATTAAGGCCAAGCATAGCTCTGAATAATGAAGCAGTACAAAATATCACTTAATTTTTCAGGTTCCACTGTGACTCATTGCTTAGAAATAAAAAACCACAGAGAATAAATCAGTTTATGATAAAGATAGTTCATTTGGAGCTCAGGAGAAGATGACTTTTTAAAAGACCAATGTAGCAGGGCAGAGGCATCCATTGTGTAAATGGGAACTCAGCTGCTCTCCACTTTCCTCATCAGGCATCTTTCCGTGTCACATCAAAGTAATGAAACAACGCTGTGATACAGAGAGGACTAGGGTATGTGTGTAGGCCACAATTATGTTCTTGGCAGCTACATGGCAATAGTCTGCGGCGGGGTTTAATTATTTCTCAGCTTTGGTGAAGCCAGAGAGACACTTTGGTGCTGTACAAGAGCGGGGATGTGTAAATTGTCAACGGTGGCTATAGAGATGGATATTTCTGCTCCTGAACCTTCCCACTGTAAACCTATGGCTGAAAAATGATTTAGTATAAATGAAGAACACCCTACAAAAAAAAAAAAAAAAACCAAAACAAAACCCCCAAACTAGCTATGTTTTTGAAAGGTTAACTATTTTAATTGATCTAAGTTACCTCAGAAACTGATCTACATGTAGTTTAGAGATTCCAATCTTATGCTATGAATACGTGAAAGGATTTGCCAGTTTGCTGTTGAATAGTAAGAGGAAAGAACTGTTCCCTGTTCTTGCTAATTTCTCAGATGATGATACCAGAGGGTTTTTTGATGTTATCAAAGACAGATACAGTAGCGTATAATTGGAGAGACTGTTTAGAATTAAAGTTTGAGATTTTTCAAAGCATTTTAACTATTTAGACCATTTTGAAAATTCTAGATGGGCTGTTATATGATTATGGAGGCTATAGACCCAGGATGTTCCAAATATGCAGACAATCCTTCAGATGGCAGCTCTTTATCAAGTTTATCTCACCTGCAAATGGGAGAATAGATAAAAAGTGGTGGTCTCATATGTCATGGTTTAACCCCAGCCAGCAACTAAGCACCATGCAGCTGCTCACTCACTTCCCCCCACCCAGTGGGATGGGGGAGAGGATCGGAAAAAAAGTAAAACTCGGGGCTTGAGATAAGAACAGTTTAATAGAACAGAAAGGGAGAAACTAATAATGATAATAATAACAATAATAAAATGACAATAATAATAATAATAATAAAAGGATTGGAATATACAAGTGAGGCACAATGCGATTGCTCACCACTCACCAACCGATGCCCAGTTAGTTACCAAGCAGCGATCCCCCCTAAGGCCAACTCCCCACAGTTTATATACTGGGCATGTTGGCCACTTTGGGTCAGCTGCCCTGGCGGTGTCCCCTCCCAACTTCTTGTGCCCCTCCAGCCTTCTTGCTGGCTGGGCATGAGAAGCTGAAAAATCCTTGACTTAGTCTAAGCACTACTTAGCAACAACTGAAAATATCAGTGTGTTATCAACATTCTTCTCATACTGAACCCAAAACATAGCACTATGCCAGCTACTAGGAAGAAAATTAACTCTATCCCAGCTGAAACAGGGACATCATGTCAGTCTACTTCTGTATCCTACAAAATATGATACAGATTATTTCTTATATGACTGCCTTAGAAACTGTATGAGAGTAGACGGTTGAAGGAATAAACCACTGTAGAGTTTGCTTCTACATCTTAAATAGAGAGATTTTCTAAGGATCTTTTTTTTTAATATGAAGATCTGTTTGAATTTCATTGTTGTTGCAATGAGTAGTGCATTTATAAATTCATTATTTAAAAATAAACATGAAAGTATTAATATCTGACATCAGCATGAAACTCATACAATACAATTTAGATCATACTAAAAATTACTGTCAAAACACTGAAATTTCTTAATAAATTCTCGTGAAATAATTTATAAGTAATAAACACAGTCAAAACCTAATTCCCCACATTTAACATTTGAGGCAGGTAAGGAGAGAAGAATTCAATGAAAAAGCACTTATCAATAGCCATAACCGGGGAAGAATCAATAATATTAGAAAGTGTAAGATAAATTAAACTTTTTTTTGTTTGCCAGTATAAGTTTGATTTTAGTGTAAGCATTTTAAAATGCATTTTCATACCCATTTACAAGAAGGGCCCAAGAGAAGACCCAGGAAACTACAGGCCCATTAGTCTCACTTCAGTCCCTGGGAAAATAATGGAATTAGTCCTCCTAGCAACTATTACTATCCAAGTGAAGCAGGTGATTGGGAAAAGTCAGCACAGATTTATCAAAGGCGAATCATGCCAAACTAACCTGATCACCTTCTACAACAAAATAACAACTTCTGTCGACATGGGGAGAGCAGTGGATGTAGTTTACCTGGACTTCAGCAAAGCATTTGACACTGTTTCCCACAGCCTTCTCCTAGACAACTTGGCAAGATACAGATTAGATGGGTGGTCTGTGAAATGGGTAGGAAACTGGCTAACAGGCTGCACTCTGGGTGGTGATCAATGGTTTTTACTCAGGCTGGCAGCCTGTCACGAGTGGGGTCCTCTAGGGATGGATACTCAGCTCCATGCTGTTCAACATCCTCATAAATGATCTGGATGGTGGGCTTGAAAGCACCCTCACCAAGAATGCTGATGACACCGAACTGGGTGGTGAGGTGGACATGTCAGAAGGGAGAACCACCTGACGGTGAGACCGGGACAAGCTGGAAGAGTGGGCTAGCAAGAACTGTATGAAGTTCAACAAAGAGAAGTGCGAGGTCCTGCACCTGGGATGACATAACCAAAGCGTCCAGTACAGGGTAGGACCTGTACAGCTGGGGAGCAGCCTTGCTGAAGGGGACCTGGGGGTCCTGGCGGACAACAAGCTGAACACAAGTCAGCAGTGTACTACTGCAGCAACAAAGGCAAATCGGGTCCTGGGTTGCATCTGCAAGGGCATTACTAGCAGAGATAGAGATGTGATCACCCCACTGTACTCAGCATGTGTTAGGCTGCACCAGGAGTACTGTGTCCAGGTCTGGTCCCCACAGTTCACGAAAGATGTGGACAGACTGGAGAAGGTCCTGGAGAACCTGCCCTGTGAGGAAAGACTGAATGAGTTAGGCCTTTTCACCCTGGAGAAGAGAAGGCTTGGGGGACCTCATCATAGTATTCCTGTACCTAAATGGTGGCTACAAAGAGGACGGAGGCTCTCACTTCACAAGGAACCATATGGAGAAGACAAGGGGCAAAGGGTACAAGTTGCACTGGGAGAGGTTTCATCTTGAAGAGGAAAGAAATTTTTTACAGTGAGAACAATGATTCGCTGGAAAAACCTCCCCAGGGATGTGGTAAAGTCCCCATCACTGGAGGTTTTCAAGATGCAATGGGACAGGCTGTTAGATAATTTCATTTAGGCTCCCTTTCCCTTGGAAGGTTGGACCAGATGATCTTTCAAGGTCCCTTCCTGAAGATTATGACAGCCTGCTTGTTTAGTTGTCTTGTACAAAGACCATGTCAAATCATTTCTTGGATATATTGTCACTGATAGTATGTTTCTGGGAGAAATTGAAATGCTGTTTTAACTAGGTGGTCAGATGAACATCTGAAGTCATCACTTGCTGAGTGATAGGACAGGGTTAAATGTTCATTCTAACTGAATGTGTACAGGTTTGTGTTGGGTGTCCATGGCAAGGTATCAGCAGTGGGTGCTCTCAGGCATGGCCTCTGTGAGGAGAGACCCTGTGTGAGACACAGCCGGTTCCGCCAGCTCTAACAGACCCACCGCAGGGCACGGCTGAGCCCCTCGGACAAGGTGGTGATGCATCAGCAAAAATGTTTAAAAAAAGGCAAAAACCCCACAGGACAGAGAGTGGAGAAGGGAACAAAAAGAGTGAGAAACAACAGAGGGAACACCGCGGTCAGAGGAGGGGAGGAGGTGCTCCATGTGCCGGAGCAGAGATTCCCCTGCAGCCAGCCCCTGGAGGAGACCGCGGTGGAGCAGGTGGATATTCCTGAGGGACTGCAGCCCGTGGAGAGCCCACACTGGATCAGGGGAAATGCATGAGAGGGAAGTAGTAGCAAAGAGAAACCACCATGTACTGACCATCACACCACCTGCACTGTTTGGGGTGGGGAGAGGCAGAGGTGTTGGAAATGGAGTTGAGCCTTAGAAAGGGAGGAGGAAGGGCTTAGCTTTAATGTTTATCTTTGTTTCTCACTACCTGAATCTATTTTAATTGCCAAATAAATTTGAGCAATTTTCCCCAGATCGCGCCTGGTTTACTCACGACAGTAACTGGTAAGTGATCTCCCTGTCTATCTCAACCCATTAGTTCTCACATGC
The DNA here is from genome assembly GCF_900496995.4 of Aquila chrysaetos chrysaetos. Taxonomy (NCBI): domain Eukaryota; kingdom Metazoa; phylum Chordata; class Aves; order Accipitriformes; family Accipitridae; genus Aquila; species Aquila chrysaetos. The sequence goes on along the minus strand of NC_044017.1, from coordinate 16,583,870 downwards.
CACATTCTCTCCCTGTCCCAGTGAGGAGGGGGAGTGAGTGAGCAACTGGGAGGGTGTTTGGCCCTTAGCCAAGGTTAACCCACCACCATGTTTTGAATCAAAATAAATTCTTTTAAAATGCATATTTCAGCAATCATTATGATGGTCAATGCTAGTTGTGTTCTCTGTTTTATTGTCCAAGGATCATTATTATTAATTAATGGGTATGGATTTGTTTTGTGTTGAGCATTTAAAATTTATATTCAATAAATGGAGAGACTTTGGAATTCAGAGTAAGTGTTTAACATTAGATGCAAAATTAACTAAAACAGAACTGCTAAAATACTTTTGTGACCTCATTTGGGGAAGAAATAGAATATTTCCACATTTTATGGTAGGGCAGACATATATAATGAGTCTAATATAACAAGTGAATTATTTTTATTAGCTCATCTGTAGTAATTCTCTCTCTAAAAATTCTTAGTCAAGGACACTGAATCTTATCATTCTGATCATGACGGATGCTATAAATCATCAGATCTCACTGAACTCAGTATCTTAGAAACCTGAATCTCTCCTGAGAGAAAGGCATTGCCTGGTAATCTGAGATCTATATTATGAATCAGAAATATCTTTGTTTTTCCTTACCAGGCTTCAGCGCGGTCTCCAATTAGCTAGTGTGGGAGCTATCACGAATCGAAAATGGAGCATTTGTCAACAATGCAATGTTGCTTTTCATTTTTGAGCATACTGGTATGTAATAGTAGGAACACCATGTCCTGTTTTGGTCACTATGTTTTTCTAAAGCTTTAGATGAACTGGAAAGAATTCAGAGGAAATCAAAAGAATGATAAGAGGGTTACAAATGCTTATCTATGAGGAAAGGTTGAAGAACTTACTGATACCACTGTGAGGCCACTCTGTTATCTTTGAATGGTCACGGTGATTGAAAGAGGTCCTTGATGACTAGGAAAAAGCAGATGTTATATCCATTTCAAAAAGGGCAGGTAGAATGATACAGTGAACTGTAGGTCAGTCAGCCTCCCTGCAGTCTCTTGGAAGATTACAGAGAAAGACCTCATGGAAGCCATTTTCAAGCATGTGAAGGACAAGAATATGTTTGGGAACAGGCAGCATGGATTTACCAAGGCCAAAGTATGCTTGACTAATTGCTGTCTGTGATACTACTGACTCTTTGTATCGGGTGGACGGAGTGGAATATGTCATTTGCCTTGAATTAAGCAAGGCCTTTAACGTAGTCTCCCATCATGTAACCTAGAAGAGGCAATACAGACTGGATGGACCACAAACTGGATGAAAAACTGTCTGGAACACCAGGCTTAACGGGTAGTGGTCAACAGATTTAAGTCTTGACTCTCAGGGATATTCCTCAGGGGTCAGTATTGGGACTGATTCTACTTAATACTTTCATCAATGACCTGGATGATGAAACCTTTAACAGTGCAAGTTTGTGAATGACACCAAAATGGCAGGGGGTGGGGAGGGCAGTGAGGGAGGAGGGCAACACTGACCAATACACTGGAGGGAAAGGCTTGCCATTTGGAGCAACCTTGACATCCTGGAGAAATGGACTGACAGGAACCTCACAGAGTTTAGCAAAAGCAAATGCAAAGTCCTGCATCTGAGACAGGACAACTGCATACAGCAATACAGGCTGCTGAGATAGCAGCAGTGCGGAAAAGGACCTTGGGGTGCTGGTGGACAACAAATTGAATGTGAACCACCAGTGTGCCCTGGTGATCATGAAGGCCAATCTCATACTAAGGTACATTAATAAGAATGTAGCCAGCAGGTCAAAGAAAGTCTTTATTCCCCTTTACCTGGCACTCTGAAGGCCACATCTGTATTGTGTCCAGCTTTGCGTGTCCCAGTAGTAGAGAAAGTCAGTCCAGCAAAGCGTCATTAAGAGGATTGAGTGGCTGGAGCATATAATGTATGAGGCTGAGTGAATTGGATTTGCTCGGTCTGGAGAACAGAAAGTTAAAAGGGGATCAAACTGCTGTCCTCAGTGACATAAAAGGGCCATATAGAGCCAGACTCTTGAAGGAGGTGCACAGCAAAAAGACAAGAGGTATTGGTCACAGGTTGCAGTAATGAAAATTGTAACAATATAAGGAAGAAAATTTCAGGGTGAAAATTGTTAAGCACTGGAACAGATTGCTGGGAGAGGTAATGAAATTTCCACCCTTGGAAGTTTCCCCAAACAAACTGATCTAACTTTGAGGTTCGCTCTGCTGTTAACGCTTCTAGAAGGACAAATTGGTCAATATGCTTTTGGTTTAAAAATAAAATGTGGTCTTCCCTAGGAGCACAAGGGAGATCTCTGAGGTTCTTTCCACAGCTTCATTTCTATGAATCTTTTAAAGCTATCTCTATAAAAAATAAATTGTGTTTCGCAGCATCTAGCTGCTGGGTTCTTTGATAAATACTGGAATGTACGCCTGTGAATAAGGTGCCTATGCTTTGTCTGGAGTTCTGGAGTATTCAGGCACCTAAGAAAGGGAGTCACAAAAATCAGTGTGTGGATTTATCCAACTTTGTCTGAGCTTCCAGTATGGATGGTTTTTGTTCACAGTAGGAACTTATTCCAGGAGCTGTGTGCCTATGTAAATATTACAGAGCACAGGTAGAAACTAGAAACTGAGGTGTTCCCTCTCTCTCTCTCTCTCTCTCTCTCTTTTTTTTTCTTTTAATCAGCTGCTCAATTGTTAGTATACTCAGCAAGGTTAGAGATGTTGTGAGAATTAACACCAAGTCAGCATTTTTAAGTACTTTGAAGATAAAAGGAAAAAAAAGAAAAAAAGCACTAATTATCATTACTAATTAGCATCACACCAAACTTGACTCACTGACTGGTTTTTCAAGTCTTAAAAGGGTTGTCAGCAATCTTCTGGAAAACTTGAAAACCTTTTTCTCACAGACAGAAAGTGAGAGGTTGGAAAGCATTGCTATAAAGCCAGGGAACAGCTCTGGGTTTTTCTGACTGCAATCAGAGTAAAATCAGCGTCAGGTGAATCAGAGGCTGGCCTTTAATTTGGGACCATTCTCCAAGCCAAAAAAGTAATTATTAAACAAATGTAATGAGGCCAGACTCATAACTTGTACAATTCTATGAAATCAAAGATTTTCCTTTCCAAGATCTATACCTAGTGAGTCTGCTCAATAGGTACGATTGATTCCCTGGCTTCTGTACTCTGCCTCTATCATTATAGACATATACACCTGCATGGGTATGGCTGTCTCTTTTCCATCACATATTTTTATGAAGATAGGGTAGGATACAGCCTGTCTTAATTTTAGGGCTGTTGTCTATGTGTGAACTAGGTGGCTTAGATCTAATTACATTATGTCTAGAACTAGATATAATAGATAGCTATCCAGAGCTGGAGAGAGATTCAGATGATGAAATGTGGGTGTCCACCCCAGTATGAGATTAATAGCTTTCTAGAGTCCATCGACTGGACCAATATCTCTCTACTAAAGTAACAGAAGCCCTCAAATTTCTCTTACATGTAGACCACCTACATTATAGAAACTTAGACTTGGGCAGGTTGAATCCCACCTATGTATATCAGGCATGTTTATGTTAAATGTCCCCATTGGCCTAAACAATTACAATTGCACTGAGCAAGCCTAACACACACGAGCAGAACTAACCCCTTCCCAAAGTGCAATAGAAGGACCACAGTGAGACAGAGAGTTGTTAGTGATGCCTCTCCTTACTCCTTACTGGCAGAGCGTGCCATGCAATGTTACCCTTTCACGCACTAGTGTAGACGTTGGAGCATTTAGGAAAGAGATAGGTGGTTGGGCTGAATACCACCGTTTCCCTGAGGCATTCAAATCTATATCTCTAGAGAGTCAGCCTGAACAGCGGATGGTCTGTTTTGAGAGCAGATGCTTTCCATCTCATTTCCCAAAGAGGTGCCAGCTATTGCAGCAAGAACTTCAAAGTTTATTGCACCATAAAAAGGTAATTGAGTTTCTTTCTGGGACAACCATATGACCGTTAGATTATTTTACAAGAAATGTCATTCCATTTTGTGAGGAACCTGATCCCATCATTTATCACTGGGCAGGTATTTTTATCAATTAGCTATTCCCTGATGTAACATTTGATAGCCTGCCACTTCCACTGACCTATCTCAAAAGACAGGAATTGCTGCACCTGCATTTTGTGCCTGCACCTAGGTTTCACTGCCTGTGAGACTGAGTCTGTCATGGACAATGGCAGAGGAGTGCTTAATTGCTGATCACAGTGAGGCTTGGGCCAAATTACTTAGTTGTTTAAGACTGTTGCACTTCTAGGCACACATTTAAACTGAAAACATTGAGGAACCTGCAGAGTTTAAAAAGTTATGCAGAAACTGGGGGAAGATTATGAGAATCTCAGTTTTGGTTTTATATGTACAAGTATATATGTAAGTGCTTTTTAGGCCTCTGCCCAAGATGTTATCGTAACTACTAAAAATAATTCATGGCATCTGTCTGCAGGCACGGTTTTAAATTAGAGCTGTTTCTCATTCATGAACTTTCACGTGTGTGTTCAGGGTAAATACATTCTTCAAACGTTTATTGATTTCTGGGATGAACAGATCTGACAGTAACAGGAGGCAGAGCTGCTAACTTCTGCAAGCTTCCAAGATTTAATGTACTTTCTATAATCCCTGAGAGTGTAAAAGGACCAGCCTTAGCCTATTAATTACCAGTGTTAACACATAAGATATAAATCAAAAATATAAAACATAAGATATAAATCAAAACATACATTTCCTTAGACAAGTGGGTTTCCTGAAAAGTAAGTGTTTTGGCATTGTTCCTGAAGGAGTAAATGGAAAAATCCAGGATTACTGTAATAAGTGAAGCTCACAAAATGGCTTACAATTTTAAGGCTCTATGGACTTTGAAAGGAAATGCTGTTACAGGCAAATGCTGTAGGCAATAAACAACTTAGCTGTTTAAAGTTAGAGGTCTTAGATGCTTTTAGGCATCTGTGCCTATAAGTCGTGTATAAGAAAGCTGGGCTAGTGACCTGAACTAGAGTCACTAGTGAAAGGAAGGAATTTGGAGCTTCAGTATGCGAACCAGTGTATCTGACTTCATGGAGCATGCCGCTACAGAGTAAAAGGCATTTAGAAATTACAATTCAGAAATGTATCTGAATTCTGCTCGTCTCTGAAGCTTTGGTGCCCTGCACAGGCTGCATAGAAATGTCTTCTTATGCTAGAAGTGTACAGGCTTGAATTCCATGTAAAAGACAATGTTTAAATCTTATTTTTTCCTAACAATCAAGTAAAATGTTCTATTTAAAAAGAGGTGCAAGCTGAACTACTTTACCCTATTGTCTTTTAAACCATGATTTGGGATGATATCCAAGGCCAGCTGAAACAGGAAAATTTAAATCAGATGGATTTATCTTCATAGTTTAATCAGTGTCTTTTTATATACGGTAAAATCGCGTGGGTTTTGAAATGACCACCAAAATGAAAACCAAATGTCAAAGTACCAGTTTTGTTGTCACAGTTACACAGTTTCTATAATCCATGCACAGCTATTCATGTTCTTGCTTACAAGATGCTGATTTTGTTTGTTTGTTTGTTTGCAATTTATGATACTATTTTATTGTATTTTTGAGCATATATGTCATATCCAAGAGGCTAATCAAAGACGGAGGAGCAAGTGTATACCATTTCAGATGAGGGCAGAAGACATTTAATTTATACAACTTCTGAAGGTCCAAGTGTTAATCCAGATTCCTGATAGGCTTTTCTGGGAGCTACCTGGATCTGCAGTCATATTCCAATTCAGGATGCTGTTGGAACTTGAACAAGGGTAAAATATCTGTTGAGAAAGCTGGAAGGTAAATAAACTACTTGCAAATACAAAATATAAAGTGTTGCAAGGAAGAGACAGGTGGCAGGATGCTCCCATTGTCAGTGAGGCTACAAAAGCTCATTATCAAGTATAAGTTACCATTTAGGGGGACAAATAATGATGTTGAAGGATTGTTCATTAGTCACTCATTTTGAAATAGAAAGTGCTGCGTATTATGAATGGTTGCAGTCATCAGAAAGGATCTCTTAGTTTACCTGGAAGTGATAACAAGGACTGACCTTACAGCACAACAAAGCTTCTTTGAAGTCATATGGAAGTGAACTGCTAAAGAATCAGTCAAAACCCACCTATGTTATAAGCTAAAAACCAAGCTAGTTGAGATAAGAAAGCTAGGATGAATTTTAGATGGAGAATGGGCAACTCGTTTACCTTAATTAAAGATAGGTGAGATTTGAAATGGAGCTGAATCTTACTACAAAGTCCTTATAGTACATATAATGTACTGTCATAAAGAGAAAATTATGATATTTCTTTATGGTACATTACATTGATATTTTTCAGTTTTCTACTTGGAGAATAGATCTCTTCACCAAGAAATACGTAAAATATGTTATATTGCAAATACATATTTGTATCATTAGAGAGATACATATATATCTACCACCAGATAGGAAGGTGAGTCATTCAGAAGACAGTGTTATCACATCTGAGCAAAAGTTATAGCCATGTATGTCTTAAAGAATCATCATCAGATTTCACTATCTTAGCTGGTACTGGTGTCTCAGATTTCATGTTCACTGACTCACTGATTCAAACCAAGAGCTCCTATTTCTGAAGAGTGACCTCACTGTCAGGATGTGAGAAGGATGGTGGCAAAAAGCGTTTCTTTCAAAGCTGCACTATTTACTTGGCAGAAAATAATTCAAGATTTATTATGCTGCTGAGAAATAAATAAATAAAAAGAGGGATTTTGAACCTAGCAGACTGGAGTGCAGAGACTGGTATTCCAGTTACTGAATTGCTTATGGGTGTTAAATAGGTATGGGCTAGTCCCTGGTGTTTATGCACCTCTAATAGCATTCTGAGATGGGAGATGGTACTGCTTAAGAGAAAGCATTATTTTATTGACTGTTTCAGACTGAAGGTAGAGGTATGGAGAGACAGCCTATTGTTAATTGAATTCAAGCAGTTTAAAAAGTTAGCACTGAGCCATGTTAGCAGCAGTGTATTCTCCTAAGATTTCTTAAAGTGAACAAAGGTGGGCTAGCTTGAGTAATCAAGAAACTATAATTCAAGTGTATTTTCATATAGCCTTAAACTAATAGCTGAAGGTGGTAACTTCTTAAACCATTGGATTTTTTCCTGTAGGATTGCATCTGACAGTCAGTGAACATTTATTGCATCGTTATTATCAAAGAATTATTCATAACAAACAGTTAATATCAAAAAGTACTATCAAAGAGTTGTTCAAAACATCTCTCCTAATCCAGATATTGGAAAGTGATCTTTTTCTTTGGCTGTACAGCCAACCTTGTGTTGGGCAATTTAAGTTTTTTCATTTGGAAAAATTGCCACCTTCAATTTTTATTCAATATGTGATTGATTTATTCATTACAACTAGCTTGGCTGCCTTGGTGACACTGTACTAATATCAATATACTTTTCAGAATAAAAGTATTAACAGGTTCTTTGTAAGTTCTTAATAGGTCACAAAGAGATAAATAATATGCATGGTAAAGCAAAAGAAAATACAGAAAATTGTAGATTCTATATGATAAGAAACTTTGCCTTCATAATAAAATGTGTTTAAAGGTCAGTGTCAAATTCAGTGATACTAAATTTTGGGTTCTGAACATTATCAGATCAGAACACTTTATACAAACAATATCAGTATTTCAGATTAAAAAAACCCAGGAAACACAAAAATTGTTTCTCAAAATTCCTTCCACAGTCAGAACTGATTAAGGCTGCTGGTTTAGGGTTCCTACATTTTAATTAAACCAAAGGATGTAAAAATTAAAATAGCACAGGCAAGCTAGGACACTGGGAAAGTACAGAATAAAACTTCTGGCTGAGAATAGCAATGAAAGAGTGAGGTCAGCAGCACTGGTAGGGAAAGGTGGAAGAAAAAAAAAAGCAAGCTTAAAACAAAACAGAAGGTGAAATACACATTTTTCATTCTTTAATTCAGTAGAAGGATCTGCATTTTAGTTACAGCTAACTAGCAAAATGTCACTGGTGTCTTTATTAGTCACTTTGTTTTTGCAGTGATAATAGAAATTACTGGTGAATGAAATGGGGGTGACAGCCACTGGAAATTAATCAGTTTTATAGATCCTTGACTCAGAAATTAGAGATGGAAAAGACCTTTCATGGTGAATCATCTAGTACAGTTTGCTGTCCATTAGAACATTTTTTTAGTATTTTATGTTGCAGCATTTTAGTGTGTTAAAGGAAGGAGCTTATACCTGGCTCCCTTGGGAGATTATTTCATATCTAAGAGATTTCATTGGACCTAACACTGCTTGTTTCATACCAATGAAATTAATAGGACAACATGTATTTGCTACCAAGGAGTTTTTAAAGACTTTCACTGTCATTGCTACTCTTCAGTTTCAGCTGTTTTTCTTAATCATGCTTGCAAATGGAGATATGCTCAATTTGTTACCACTTAGTGGGTTTTTTCCTTAACACAAAAAATTATTTAGGCACCTTCTGAATTTTCCTGACCTTCTGCAGGGTAAGGGCTTTCTGTCATTTCCCAGGGAACTATAGAAAAGGTGAATATACAAAAGTTACTAGCTTTGAAATTATTCACTTTCTTTATTTCTATCCCTTCCTATTTTTTTTCCAATTTTCCTTTTCTTAACATTTCTCAACAAGTTATCAGGAAGTATCTGATTACTTCTTGGTGTCAATATTGCTCATGTGTATACAGCTTAGAAGCTGTGACTGTGTAGGTGTCTTAGTGTGGATGTACTCAATATAAGTTGAACCATGTGAAAAAAGAAATCTGTCTCTTGAATATTTTTATTTTTCACACATTCATTCTTAATTTTCTATCTAGTTTTCCTTTTGTGCCTCCTGTAGAACCACTGCTGTTTTATACCTTCCTCTTTGCTCATTTCCTCAACAATTGTCAGATGACAGTATATTGCAGCAGCAGAGAGACAAGAAAAATATCTTAATAGGGCTACTGATCTGCTGTTTCAGACTGATACCTATATTGACCTCAGCAGCTTTGGGAACATGTACCTGGATAACATAGTAAGAGGTGGAAAACCAAGTAAAACAATTGTGGAATAGTGCAAAATAATTTCTGAGAGTGTCTTGAATTTGTGAAAAGATCATGGATGACTGTGACGATAAAAGAAGTGATCTATTTTAAAAATACAGTAGGGAAAAAAGCATACTTTAAGTTTGAGCTGCTAACAGACAAAGCTAATGAAAGGAATTGGACAAATAAACTCTATAAAAACAAATGTTTTGAAAGGAGTTGGACAAGAAATGCTCATTTGTTTAAATGTGGTTTTTTTCATTAATTTCTATTAGCATTATATGAATGGGTATAATCTGTCAGAAATGCATTTGGAAAAGAAAATGCCACGGACATGTATAATGCAAAAAGCTGACCATGACAGTCTTTCGATTGAGTATTTATGTGGTTGTCCTGAGAGCTTTTTGTGGGTTTGCTAATGATATTAAGAAGACAGTAGTCTAAAAACAGAGAATTTAAAGAAATAAGACTGATAAACGTCAGCTGAAAATTTGAATGAGTATATGTCACTCCAGTAATTCTGAGGAAAAAAAGTCACAAAAAATCAAGGGCTAGTTTTGATATGCTGGGAAAAAAAGGCTCTATCTTGAAGTAAGAGTTTTTGAATAAATCATTTACTATGAGTGGTTACAATCATAACAGAACAGGGCAGTTAGATCCCATTTGGGATATTGAGTACATTTATGTGCATCGGATAAAATGAAGAGAATAAACGTGATTAAGAGTGGGATGGAGCAGTCAGGTAAGTAAAATTTCTCAAATTAAGTAGGAAATAGTGTTTTTACAAGGGATAAGGGAGAAGATAATGTGCAGGAACCACAGAATAATAGCAGTGGGAAAGCAGATTAATTCATTTACCCAAGGTCCTCACCTTGATTTGCAGGATTTGCAGCTAGGGTGGATGCACTTGCTTGCAGACCCTCTTAGGAAGCAGATGAAGGTGCATCCACTATTGTGAAGCCTTGATCAATGGGATAGACATAGAAACATCCAATGGTGGAGAATACAGAAAGGAATAGAAGGGATAGGAGGAGTGCTGACCAAGGTAGGTGGACTGGGACAACTTTGGGATGGAAACCGGCTGCTGGTTCTCTCTGCATTGCTCTGCAACCAGTTAGGCATCTTCCTAGATCAAAAACTGATCCACTGCCCTGTGAATGAGTGCGGAACTAGCCTCACCCATGAATGCTGACGAACTGCGCATCCAAAACATTTAGAAGTTAATGATTACCACTTGCAAGAGGAAAAATATTGGGGGTATCACTTTTGAAGATACTGAAGGTACCCATTTGCTCAGTTGACTTAATAGCTATGAAGTGTGTTGCTTTCCAGGAGACAGAACCTGTGAAGCTGACAAAAAGGTTATGACACCCATGTGACTGTGATTACCATGGGTCATAGGCTGTAAGGATGCTGCCAGGAGTGATCTTAGGCAGGTAAGTGGCTACATAGCTCTTGGAACAAAAGTGAAAGCTCCGCTGGAGTTCTCTTCAGTGCCCCTAGCTATTGGTAACAGTCCAGGTAGGTGTAGGTAAATTAAAAAAAAACATATGGCTGCAGACCTGTAAGCAGGGTGACTTTGTCTTCATTGCCCATGGGTGATTTTCTAAGGAGGACAACTGAACAGAGGTAGGGTTCATTTCTTCCACCGGGGTTTTCAATCAGGTGATACCAACGATGAAAGAACATTCTCTATACTGTGGAAGAGGAGAATTTTAGATTAGATTAACAAATGATGGCAGCATAAGTTTACAGGTCAGCATTAAAGGCCTAAAACTGAAAAGAGGAAAGTCTTTACACCATAATGGTGATAGAAAGAATAAAACTGTATAGTAAACATTTTAGGTGTATAATCTAATACGGTAGATTAGATTTAGATGAGAAATGCAGATGATGGGCTTGATGTCTTAGTACTCAAATGGAATAATCATTTAACTTGCATTACAGAAACTTAGTTCACAGGATTAGAATACTGATATAGGAAAGTACAGTTTAAACTGTGAATGGAAAAGAAAGATGTTGCCTTTCATATTAAAAATATATAGAAAGGCATTCAAGCCCGCCAAATAGTGTTGTGGTTCAACCCCAGCCAGCAACTAAGCACCACGCAGCCACTCGCTCACTCCCCCACCGGTGGGATGGGGGAGACAATCAGAAGAGTAAAAGTGAAGAAACTCATGGGTTGAGATAAAGACAGTTTAATAGGTAAAGCAACAGCTGCATACAGAAGTAAAGCAAACCAAGGAATTCATTCACCACTTCCCATTGGCAGGCAGGTGTTCAGCCATCTCCAGGAAAGCAGGGCTCCATCATGTGTAATGGTTACTTGGGAAGCCAAGCACCATCACTCTGAATGCCCCCCCCCTTCCTTCTTCTTTCCTGTCGTACTTTAACCCCAGCCAGCAACTAAGTGCCAAGCAGACGCTCACTCACTTTCCCCTCACCCAGTGGGATGGGGGAGAGAATTGAGAAAAAAAAGGTAAAACTCATGGATTGAGATAAGAACAGTTTAATAGAACAGAAAATAAGAAATTAATAATGATAATGGTAACACTAATAAAATGACAATAGTAATAATAAAAGGATTGGAATATACGAGTGATGCACAATGCAATTGCTCACCACACACTGACTGACGCCCCGTTAGTCCCCGAGCAGCAATCCCCCAGCCCCACTCTCCCCAGTTTATATACTGGGCATGACGTCACATGGTATGGAATACCCCTTTGGCCAGTTTGGGTCAGCTGCCCTGGCTGTGTCCCCTCCCAACTTCTTGTGCCCCTCCAGCCTTCTTGCTGGCTGGGCATGAGAACCTGAAAAATCTTGACTTTAGACTAAACACTACTTAGCAACAACTGAAAACATCAGTGTGTTATCAACATTCTTCTCATACCAAACTCAAAAACATAGCACTGTACCAGCTACTAGAAAGAAAATTAACTCTATCCCAGCTGAAACTGGGACATTCTCCCAGCTTTATATGCTGAGCATGACATCATATGGTCTGGAATATCCCTTTGGTCAGTTGGGGTCAGCTGTCCCGGCTGTGTCCCCTCCCAACCTCTTGTGCACCTGCAGCCTACTCACTGGTGGGGTGGGGTGAGAAGCAGAAAAGGCCTTGGCTCTGTGTAAGCACTGCTCAGCAGTAACGAAAACATCCTTGTGTTATCAACCCTGTTTTCAGCAGAAATCCAAAACACAGCCCCTTGCTAGCTACTATGAAGAAAATTAATTCTACCCCAGCTGAAACCAGCGCAAATGGTCACAAATAGACACATTGAACTTACTTGCCTAACGACAAATGTTGTTTAGTGTTGTGGTCAGGGTCTTCTGTAGAAAATAAAACCGTAAGTGTCAGATATTGTGGCTTTTTAAGGGGACCTTAAAACAGCTCCTTGGAAACAGGAGTTTGTGTCAGTGGAAAACCTGCAGCTGTTCAGTCATCAGCTTGCAAAGAAATAGAGCAGATGGGTTAAGGTAAGGTGATGGAGAGTAAGACTCTTTTGGATTTGGTTATGGCCAAATGGGAAGACCTTACTGAGAAAGTAAAAGTAGATGGATAAGGGTTAATATGAAATAATGACTTTTAAAGTTCTTTACTCTTAAGATGGAGAAAACAACTCATATGAATTGATTTCAGGAAAGCAGACTTCAATGAACTCAGAGGACTGATAGCTGAGAACCCATGGAAAGAGCATTTAAAGGAAGAAAGACCACAAAGGCTGATAGAGTCTTAAAAACCATATTCGGTCACAAATGTAAAACTCAGTGCAACGAAAGGCTAGGAAGTGTGCTAAACAATGAGTTTAACTGGGATATGAACTCTTCAGCTACTTCAAACATCAGAAGGAATTTCTCAGAAATTATTAAGGATGAAAATAAAGGAACAGCATGAACTTGTAGAGACAAACCCACAAAACTATAAAATGAGAAAAACATTCTGTAAGCATACTGGTACTTAGAAGAGTAAAGAAACATCTCTACACAAAAGGAAAGGATATCCAATAGTGGAATATCCTGAGAACTCCGGAGTGTTTAATGTTTTTTTTTTTTCATTTGTGGTGGGTTGACCCTGGCTGGGTGCCAGGTGCCCACCAAAGCCGCTCTATCACTCCCCCTTCTTAGCTGGACAGGGGGGAGAAAATATAACAAAAGGCTCGTGGGTCAAGATAAGGACAGTTTAATAAAATGAAAGCAAAGGTCACGCGCGAAAGCAAAGAAAAACAAATGATATTATTCTCTACTTCCCATCAGCAGGCGATGTCTGGCCACTTCCTGGGAAGCAGGGCTTCAGTACGCGTGGTGGCTGCTCCGGAAGACAAAAAATGCCCCCCCTTCCGTCTCCCTTTACTTAGCTTTTATATCTGGGCTGACGTCATATGGTATGGAATATCTGTTTGGTTAGTTTAGGTCAGCCGTCCTGGCTACGTCCCCTCCCAAGATCTTGCCCAGCCCCAGCCTACTGGTGAGACGGGGAAATGTTGGAGAGACAGCCTTGATGCTGTGCCAGCGCTGCTCAGCAGTAGCCAAAACACTGGTGTGTTACCAACACCTCTCTAGCTACTAATGCAGAGCACAGTTCTATGAGGGCTGCTATGGGGACTATTAACTCCATCTCAGCCAGACCCAATACATCATTCTTCACTAAAAAGCCTAATTGGTTAACACAATTAACACACATGGAAATAGAGGTAAGAATCATTGTAATATAAGAAAAAGAAGAGGGAAGAGATTCATGAGTCATTTTCAAATCTGCTCAGCCAAGTAAAATTCACAGCAGGAGATTCAGCAAACTGAATGAGACCATCTCAAAGACGTTAGCATTTATATCTGAGAACTCATGCAGAATGGATGAAGTTCCAAAAGACTGTAAAAGGGCAAAAATAACACTAATCCTTGAAAACCATAGGGAAGGAAGTAGACGAGGAAACTATATACAATTTAGCCTAACTTAAATTCCTGTAAAACTACCATAACAAATAAACTCATTGAAGGCAAGATGAAAAATAACAGCCCTCATCAATTTGTCCATTACAGATCATGTCAAACCAAATTATTTCGCTTTATGACAGGGTAATAGGCCGATGGATAAAGAAGCAGCAGCAGATACGATGTATTTTGACCACTGAAAGTCTTCAGGCACCATTTCACATGACAGTTTCCTGCAGAAGCTAGGGATCTAGATGATCCCACTGTAAGGTGGCTGCACAGCGAGGTGCAAAAGTGAAGCTCAGAAGAATGGTTTCAACGGCTTGCTGTCAAACCGTAGGGATATATCAAGAAGGGTTGCACAAAGGCCTGTCCTAGGCTGGACACTACTTAGTGCTACCATTAATATCTTGTATCAAGGACAGAGGATGTTTACTACATTTGCAAGCAATACAAATCTGGCTACAAGCACTAAGGATGGCAGGATTTGAATTTAAAGTGATCTTGACTGACAGTCAAGAGTCAGTCAGGCTGAAATAGTTATGTTTGAGTTATATAACGACAAGTGAAAGGTTTTACACATTGGTAGAAAAAATCAAGTACAGAAGTTTAAGATGGAGAAGGCTGGCTTGGCCTTAATTTTTCTATGAAGGAACTGGTTTCCTGATTACAAACCAAACGTTACTTAAAATCGTATTTTATCTGTTCATCAATTTTTAAGGCAATCTTGTTAAGTGGGTGATATGCATGGTTGGAGAAAAGTATCTTCTTGTGCCCAGGCTTTTAGTCAGATGTACCTCCTCTTCTTCCTGCACCTATTTTCTCATTTAGCAGTGGATGGTTCATCTCTGCTTTTATGATCTGACAGGTACCATAAGCTTCAGCTATCTTTTCTGCAAAACTATGAAGCGAAGTCTTTTAGTCTTGGATGGCCCTTCTTCAGCAGCCAAGAAGGTAGCATGTGTCAGAAACTCAACTCCCTGTTTACTTCCAGCTGATGACTACTGTGTTTGCTTCATCCTCAGGCTGCTTAACTGATGATACTTCTGAGGTACTGCTGTGAATATTACCATTTTCTGTCTCCAGGATAGTGGGGCCACTCCCTTATCAGAGATGTAGTGCAATGAATTAGGCTTAGCTGATCATTTCTTGGGACACAGGAAAGGATTAGTCAGTTGCTTGAGGTCAGCTCCAGGGCCCACCCCTATATAAAGTTCCAGACACCCCCCTACCCCCCGAAAAAACATATTTGTATAAATAAATAAATATCTGTATATCTAAGTCATTATTCATATAAGTTATAAATTTGTACAACTTCTAGACATACATGTATTTACGTTGTCATATATGTGGCATATGCAGTGATCAAAATGGAGGAATTGTGTATCTCTACATATCTGAACTGATTGAAATCTACAGAGTAATTTAGCAATGCTAAGCAAATTAATGACATCTAAGAATATTATCCAGAAAAATGCCTAGGTATTGAAATCTGTTGCACTGTAGAGATAGTGGACATTCTTAAATTAGGCTAGACAGAGTATTAATAAAAACATTTTCACAAAGTGTTGAAAGTATCAGTGTTAAGTCCATAACACATAAAGATGTAAGGCAAAACTCTTTAGTGAGAGGTTATGAGGGACTTATGAAGTTATCCAGCTGTCATTAAAGGAATGAAAGTAGTTTTGTACTATAGATGAGCTTTCACAGAAGACTGAGTGCCTATGATCCCAGATGAGCAGACTTTAAGCTAGATTTTTATCTATTTCTGAAATTAAAAGCCTGGTCTTGTGAATGCTCCCATGTATTTAAATGTGAGGCCTCTGCTATCATAAGCTTTTTTACTCCTTGAGTTGATGTTCTAGTGAGATTTCTTCCTGGAAAAATTAGATTACTCCACTGTGAGTCACACAAGAGCCTGGGGAGTGTAAAATGTTTAGTATGAGTATGATTAGCTCCGTATACAGTGACATAAATATGAAGGTGCTCTGCACACAAATTATTTAAGTTAAGGAAAGTATGAGGTATTCACATTTTCTTAATTAGAGCAGAGATTGTATTTACATCATTCGTCTTGATTATAAATGTTCATACAAGGCTCTGGGAAATTGTACTAAACCCTTCAGAAATGTTTGCACTGCCTTAGTATGGGGAGGTATAATAGACAGTGTGGGGATATTCAAACAAAGTATAGTCTAGACTAGGATTCAGTGATTATATCTAAATAATGAACTAGTTCTTGATTTCATATTAATAGTTAATCCAAATGGAACAATACTGAATTGTGGTTGTATAAAATATTTGCATTTTTAACTGTGATTGAATGGCATGCATGAAATCTGTTTTGTTCCATTGATTTTCTTTGTAAACTTGTCTTAGCTAAATTACCAATAGCAGATTTTTAAATGAACAAGACCTTTGCTTAAATAATGGCATAAGTGGGATCATATGCACAATGTGGTAGTCTCTTAATTCTGCCACTTCTTTTACACCTAACTTCTATGTGTACCTACTAATAATTTTTTCTATGTTGTCTGACACTTGCCTATAAAGTTGAAACTAGTAAAATAAGACAAGAAAACTGACAAATGATCTAGAGACTACTTTCATTAGTAAAGTCTCTGAAGCACAAGTTCAGTGTCAGACAGATCAGTGACTCTTCTGATTTTTAAAATATGACATGTACAGAAAATGATGGTCCATTGACTGGGTTTTTTTGTTCTTTATGAACTTTCTGCCACTGCATTTTGTGAAAGGTCTGAAGAGAAAACAAGTTTGGTTTCCTTACAAGGAAAATACTCTAAATATAAACATAACTATTATGTGTATACATATAATACTTTTAAGTAATAATCAGTGCCAAGGACAGTTGGGACTGTGTATTGTCCCATGACTTGCCCAGTTCCTAACAGGAATCGGGTAAAATTTAGGCTCAAGAGATGATCCAAGAGCTCTTTGAAGATCATGCTACCTAGAACTTAGAAGATGTCTCTGCCCTTAAGCTCCCTAACTATTTAATTGAGATACTAGATGGTGAGGTGGCTAAACTCTACTTAAGTCCCTTAGAGGAACCCAATTATCCAAGCATTTTAGTCAGACTTAACCCATGCAAATTGCACTGAGGTGTGCACAAAGGTCGGTGTTTTAATTCTCAGAAAACATCATGGACATAACAGTGCCTTTTTTCCACCATAGCCTCATCACTGCAACATGTATCAAAGAAATGGGAAACCTGAGTTCATATCTTCTGGAGCCTGAGGTGATTCAGATGCACAGATCTCCTTTCATAAGAACACATTCATCACTATCAGAGTATCTTAGTTAGTCTGGGGAGTGGTGTCTCCATTCTTCTTCTTGAAACTGGGATACATTGCAGCAAAAAATGCAAAACAGAGGTATAGAAGATGAAAACTCAGTAACCCAGTGACTGGGGTTTTCAGCTGAGATGTGGAGGGACTTGTGCCTTTTTTAAATCAAAGACCTGTCTAAAGGAAACTGTATCAATTGTTAAGTTCTTATGAAGAAGAGGAGTTTCATCGACATACTTTAAAACATACCTAATCAGTTGCCTACTTTGTAAGAAGAGTCAGATATTCTAGGTCCTTAGTGCCTATAGCTATGTAATCTGCAGTGTGAAAGAGATCTTTTTTGCGTGTGTCTTTACATGAGTGTCTTTTCACTCCTGTTCCAGGCTGGTTACTTATTCAGCATGTCAGTTGCTCTCCAAAGACACCTAGAGCTCCCCACTGGCTGCATAGCACCCATCACACCTCTGGCACCCTAAGTAATCCTGGTAGATCAAGGTGCTTACTTATTAGACATTGTCATGCCAAAGCATCTGTGATCTCAAGCACACAAGGGAAGCGAACATGGGTCTTCCACATCATAGGCAAAGGCTCCATCTGCAAGGCTAATACATAGAGTGGAGACACACACTGTTAGTGTAAGGATCTGGACTACGAATCCCATGTAGTTGCATGGGATTTCATGCACAAAAAAGCAGTGTTTAAAATACACAGCTTTCTTTAGGATAGCCTACTCACTGCTCTAAATTCAGGCAGCTCTTCATGCACTCTGCATGGAGCTCTGGGCTGTGTTCTACTTAATGGTGCCTTGCTGCACCAAAGTCCTTTCTCTGAATCTAGCCCTAATCCCCTTTTCCTGATATAATAATACATTAAAAAGAGATAGTAAAAACACAGAATCAGCAAAGCCATTCCACTGCCTGAAACTATTTTTAACTGCCTTTTAAAAGTCGACAAGAATTTACATTGACAGTTATCAATTGCTCAGAAGTTACTAGTTAAAAAAAAAATCAGGCGAGTTAAAAAAGGGACAAAGAATCTTAAAACATTTCCTAAAATTTACAAGTGAAAGTGTTTTTAGCTCACTTGAATTAGACAGCAGGCATAAATGGGACTGAGCATTAAGAAAACTACAAAGAAAAAAAAATCTGCAAAGTTGAATACATGGAATTTATCAAGTATATTGCTATTTGTAGTAATACTATTACTACTAATAATGCAGTATGTGTGCACTATGTTTGTGAGGTATGAAATAAAATATATTAATAAGTTAAAGCTATTGCCTCGGAAATTAATTTGTGCCACGCTATCTTTTAAATTAAGCAGTCAAATGAAGAAATATTTTATGTCTCTAAATTTTAACCTATTGGTCTACTGTTTTCAACATATTCATAAGCAATTGGATGAGCTACAAAACATTAAGTGCACAGCAAAGTACAGAATATTTTTATCTCTGCAGCCTAGAACTGCATGCTAGTGGGGGACGCATAGTAGTTGGATTTCACAAATTCAGTCTAGCCCTGGCACCTCTCTCAATGCAGACAATTCTGCTCCTATTCCTTTGACTGAAAGAAGTAGTTGATTGTGTTATCCATATGAACAGCAGGCTGAATAACAAAGATTACAGGGCACATGATTGTGTTCTTGCCAATGACAACAAAAGAGTAATGGCATGTTGCCACCTTCTATCATTATAAGTCTTCCTTTGCTTCTCCCCTCTACAGTTTCAAAAGAGGAATTTTAGCTTTAGTTAATACAAGGTAACTTTTTGTGGAATCATTCAGTAATACCAAATAATCATGGTTAATGTATTCTAGAAGTTGCATTACTTTCTTTCCTTTAAAATTAATGACATTTTCTTATGCTTTTTAATCAGTTTAAATGAAACATTCTGTTGATAAGGGATTGAATTACTCTAACTGGAATGTAGTGCAAAGGAGGCGTGATTGGCTCTTCTAATCTGATTGAAACAGGTGGAATTTTTTAAGATCCTGTGGAGACTACAGCAGGTAGAAGACTGTAAGACTGTATGCATAAAAATATGTTGATATTTGCAATAATTCTGTTTCTATCCAGACTGACTTCCTTTGAATTCTCTCATGCAGTACTCACAGAATAATTTCCGTAAAGGTTTTACGAGATGGGACATAGCAGATTAGGGTGTTCTTGGCATGAAATGATTTACACATTCCTGGTGCGATATGTGCTTTGTAAAGTTTGTTAGGAGAAAGGTGCCATGTTGATATCAGATTAACATCTGATGATGATCCAAGTATCACACTGTGAAATGAGTTGATATTTCTGTTTGCTATAAATAAAGGTTTGCGTGTTTAGTTAAACAATTTTTGTTGCATAACAAAAGAACTTTTTTATTTCTAATAATTTTATTTTATTAAGATGTTCTTGATTGTTACTGATTAGGATGACATTTATCTAAAGTCTCATTTAGCAATTAAATTTTTGATGAACCAAGTCATTTTTTCTGTTGCTTATTTATAAGAATCATAATTTGCATATGTGTATGTCAAGGTTAGCCAAGCTACTGCCAAATTTTCTGACTTGTTATTCATGAATGCCTATGATATTGGCAACTCAAATCATAAGATGTCATTTTTGTTTCCTAATTAAATATCTCAGACATCTGTAAATCAGAAGTAACAAGTAGTTGCTGCCCACAAATTAGTTTGCTCACACATGCTTTACTGCATTTATGATTAGAGGATGTCATACATACAAATATCCATTCTAATAAGAAATCTTTCATGAAAAGCATCATGAGCATTGAAACATGAGATGCAAGCATGACTGAACAAAACATCTGTTGATGAGCACCTTCTAGGTGCTTGCAAAATGTTTGACTAAACCAAGCATCCATTGCTAGATCTAATTTGCAAGAAATGTTGTAAAATGTAAGTAAGGCTACAGATTAATAAGGAGCTCACAAGGAGATGGTTCTTCAGTAGCCGATTAGAGTGAATGGACTAGATAAGTCTATCTTCAGGGATCTGAGCAGTCAAAACTTTGGTTAAATATTTTTTTTCTATATAATTTTTTTGCATGAGTTACTGTTCACCTGTGAAAGCCTCAAATTATGAAATGCGTGTCTATCCAGTTGGATGCGTGCTCTTTCTCTACTCTTTTCTGATTAGATACAGGAGTGGTCCTTAATACCTAACAATTTGTTGTGCTAAATGTTGCTAAATAATTCCCTTTGACCTTTTATTTATATAAGTCCTAGCTACAAGGAGATTTGAAAGAAAACTAGAACCCCAAAATGTTAAGATAAATTATTTCCTATAATATATTGTGATTGAATAGACAAAAGAATACAGTTACTCAGTATCACTCCTCAACGTATGTGGTTTTTTGTTATTCCACGTACAGGGCACATTCCTGTTGGGCTAGGAACATCAGCAGTTAAGTAATAACATCAGTAATTCCCCTGGAATAATCACTGCATCAGCAGTTAGAAGCAGAACGTGTGGGAGGCAGCTCTTAGGTAGCCAACTGGGGTGAGAAAGTGTTGGAGTGCTGAGGTGGGAGATTTGCGGGGTCTCTCAGGGAGTTCAAACCTGCATCTCCCCTCTCAGGATAAGCCTCACCACACCCATCTAGAAGACGTGAGCAGACCTGTATCCCATCATAGCCATCTAACCTCTGACACTGGGTCAGAATTACCTTGCTGGTTAATGATCTGCACTTGAATTAGGAGTTTCATGCCAACACCAAAGTTTAGGAACAGAGCAGGTTTCAGAGTATGCCTTTATAGCTTCACAAGAGACCATTCCCATAGCTACTTCCCCTGATTAATTAGATAGCAGAACTTCATTAATGACTTAGCAGCAGGGTAGCTTGTACCTTCCTCTAGGAAACAGATTAATAATGCATAAAATGCAGAAATTACATACAGAAGATGGTACATATTTACATTTTAAGTTTCAAATCTCTGAAAATCTGATGCCAAGTTTCAACAGAGAAGCTGAATCATGTTATTAAGATAAGACTTGCTTCATGTGGCATCCCCTGATCCAATCAAAAAAAGGAAAGGAAACAGTAACTTATGTTCATGAATGTTATTTCTGTTCATTTATTTTTAGTGAAAATTTTGTATAAAGTGCAGCTAAGAAGCTGATCTTCTTTAATGGAAATCATTGAATTGGTCCCCACAGAGGAGAAAAAGAGGAAGAAGGATCTTTTAAAGTGATGGCTGATTTCTGCAATCTGTTAATGATTCCCTTGGAGATTCCTGAAAGCATCCTGGAGACAAATGAATAAAAATTGCAGCATCAATGGTTTTGTCTGGGGAGGCACTATTGCTGCAAAATTCCTTGTCCCAGACAGAGTGAGAAGTATAATTTGCAAGCACTATTACTCCCTGCTATTTGAGACCACATAATGTGGACCACATTAGCTGAGAGAGCATGCCCACATCCCTACATACTGAGCTTATTTGTCAGTAATTACTTCATTGCCAGTCTCTTCAAGTTCAGAACATAAGTAAATAAGCACATGCTATATCTGTGCTTTATTCAAGCTTGCAACTAGAGGCCACCCTGCTAAGCACCTTAGAGCTGAGAGAACAAGCGCGAGGGTAACAAAATGTGTAATTCTGATATAATGAAAAAGCAAGATGCTTTTTCACACTCAGATTTATTACAAAACATTTGTAAGATGTTTCAAAGACCCCTGCTACATTCTAATTAATCAAAAAAACTGTAAGAATGCAAGGAGTGAGATCTTTGTGTAAAAAGTAAAACAAAAGGGCATATCTTTGTTGAATCCATCCTGGGATATTTAACTTCTGGAAGGTCAAAATATGCAGACATTTTTGTTTGCTGGAAGAGCAAAAGAACTTCTGACTTCATCTAAGAAGACATTTCTTTGCAAGCAGGTTGCCCTTCAAAGCTGTCTGTTCCTACAGCAGCAGGCTTCCTGCTTGCAGAGACAAAATTATAGCATTAAGCAAGAGATAGATTCTCCAATTTTTCAGAGCCTTGACCGAGGGGAAGGCTCAATTATCCTTGCATTGCTGGAGGGGGAGGGGAAATGACAGGTGAGAGAGGAGCAGAGGCTGACCACATTGCAACTGTTGTAGAGAAAGGAGAAGTGAAGTACAGCTGGTTATAACTCTATTGCCTTCCCTCTTCTTGACCTTCATTGCCACATTGTGTCTGCAAGGCTTGACCTCACGACCACATCTATACTGCTAAATGCATCCAACTCTGATTGAAAGTGTCTGAGATAATGGGAAGGCTGTGATGGGGCCCAACAGCACGATGTTTTAATGGAATGAAATTAAGGTAGGCACGGCGAGTCCTAAGGGTTAATGGAGGGGGAGAAAAGGGCTCAAAACCTACCAGAATAGCGTTGGAGGATGGTTAGGGCAAAGGGTGCCAAATCTGATGCTGTCTCACTATACCGCATACTATTTCTGAACCTGGGATTGCAATGCCCAGAACAGGACCCAGGTGTGCTCAAAAAAAATATCTATTAATCTTTTCACTTGTCCTTAGCATTTCTGTAACTGTGGGTGGAAGTCAGCAAAACTATAGTATAGTGTATTCCACTAGGCTGAAGTTTACTTTAACCTTTTAGACTCACAACAAATAGCTGTAGAACTATGGTATAAACTGCAAAAAGCTGAAATGAATTTCAGAAGTCAAGGATGTGCATATTTTCTAAGTTAAATAAATAGATAATTGCCACATCTTGTACTTATCCATCTTCATGAAAGGTACTGCAGTCTAAAAACTCATCTGCCCATCACTCAGAGAAGTGAATTGTCACCTTAATCTCATCTAGTTTGTCAGAATTTGCCCTGTGGGTTTGTTACAAAGTTTTCCAGCATTAGCAACAAAACAAAAGCTTCACAGTAGATTCTTCTGGGAAGTTTGTGGCATTATGTCTACGCAACAAAATCACCTTGAATTATGATGGTGTGTAGGTAAGGTACACATAAATAATTTCCATATTATTTTCAGCATCTTTTTCAAAACTTGCATCCGCCTTTCTGTCAGTGCTCTGCATTCTGTCCTACAGCAAAAGTTTGAGGCATTTGAGTTCCCAATTTAAAATATTTTCGTGCTGAGATTGCCAAAACTAGTTTTGAGCCTAAACTGGTATGTTCTGTATAGAACTAAAAATCTGCTCGGGCTGTAAGATTATGTGGAACTGCAAAGCTGAAGTAGACATTCGTACAAAAGTGGTCTGTTGTGCACTTGTATTTGGTACCATAACTGGTCCATGTAGGTTGACCTGTCTTTCCTGTTTTCTGTGGGCCTTGATGAAGCCCACACAGTGATTCCACCTCATTTTCAGCCAGCAATTTGAATTTAAAACTTATGTAAAATACAATAAATATTTTCCTTTTTTTAATTCAGTGCAGATGATAAGACAGATGCAGAACTTCTTTGTGATTGTAACTGGGAGAGAAGGACATTCATAGGCTTAATCTATAATCCAACCAACCATATATCCATAATTATTCTTCTAAAATATAGGTCATATTGTTAAACAGTTCATTTACATTTTAAGTTCCAAGCTCTAACTCAACAGATTACCATACTTTTAAGAAGTTATCAGTAAATTTAAAATATGTTTTAAATATGTAAGTTCGGAGTTGCCTTGGGATTATAATATTCATATTAAGACTCAAAATGGAAATTATTTCAAATACTTCATTTAGATCTATGAATATTTTAAAAGACCAATTTAATGTGTAGGATGTAACACAGTGCCTAAAGACTGTTTGCAAATCAGTGAAGTTAAATGAGATAGTCTCTGTATTTTCATTTTAGGTTATTTTAAAATATAGGTAATTTCTAGGGAGTATCACATGAAGCTTTTTGCTTACGTTTTGTTAATTATAGCATATATATTTTTAAAGTAATACAAATTACTCAGCCTTTATTCTTTTCTTAACAAACTGATGAATCATAGCAGGTGTCTACATTAAGTACCAGCATGCTGTTTCAAGCAAAAATGAGCACAAAAGCACAGAGAATACCCATATAAAATATAAATACTAATCCATACAAAAAATATTTTAATGATTATTGACATTAGCAGGTTAGGAAAAGACACAGGAACTGGGGAATTTATTTTAGAATTTTACTATGAAAGCCTCAGTCATTCTCCCAGGTTGCTACTCATGCTGTCAATATAAATTCATATTTATCTTTCACAGAAATTGTTATCAATGATAATTGTTATAAATGCTAATAATATTACAATCCCAAGACTTTCTTCCAGAAAAGTGGTTGATTGATTGCCTTATTTCATGTCATAAGAAACAGAAATCTGGACTGAGAGTTCTGAATTGCAAATATTACGGAAATCATTACAAATTACAATTATAACAAATAATGATGCAGGTATTTGAACTTTTTTTCCCCACAGCTGGTTAAAGCTGACAATCATGATAGCATCTATGTACTACTGTGAACACAAGGAAGGAAAGAATGATCAGCCACATAACATCAGCTCTTCCACCTGCTGAACAGAGAAATTGCTGTATGGTATTTCTGGAAACTTGACCATGCATGTGACAGCACTGTGCTGAATACAGCTCCAGTACTGCCTGGCTTTCCTCCCTTGGTCCAGCAAATGCTCTCCCGGAAAACACATGGGCATAAAATGCACCACTCCGTGGTTATGGTGGTGAAAACTGTTACCACCCACGTCAACCAGGAAGGCATCCACAGCTAACTAGCCCTACCTAGCACCTCCTCGGAGTTGCATATGATGCCTCTTTCGTCATAAAACAAAAAAAGACCATTTTCCATGCTGTTTATTTTGTTCTTAGTTGAAAAGGTCTGAAACCATGGGAGGACTGCATTTTTAAAGTATGAAACTGAGACTATGCATTCAAGCTGTCCTCCAGCAGGCATTTCAAAATGAAGCAGCATCCCAAAAGTCTTGCGTCATATCTATCAAGCTGACATGGATGTAGCATATGTCATAAAACATCTAAAATGGCACTAGATGCTGACGGTTGGGCATTAAATGTCAACTTCTCTTTTTCTGAGGGAAAGCATGTCTTCAAAACTGTGTTCTAAAACCCAGAAATACTGCATATGCATATTCTTGCTGCAATTAGGGAAAAAAGAAAGAAAAAAGGGATAGCCTGTAAACTTTGTCTTTTAAAATAACAATGCTAAAATATATATTGTCACTTCTTTAACTAGCTTTGAGATATAAAATGAGAGAACTAATAGCTACAACACAAATTTTACTTTTAGACAGTAATTCTGATTACTACCCCATTTTCAAATTCTGACTAACTCTGCAGTTTGTTTTGTGACCAAAACTCAGTCATATAGTATGTTAAAAGTTGTAATGGAGCCTTTCAAAGCAACAAATCATTTCAAACACAAGCACTTTAAACCATATGACCTTGATAGTCTCATATCAAACTCTGATTTTCTCTGCCTTTGTATTTGTACTCTGAGAAAGTGTGGCAAAATTAATTGAAGGAGTATTGAAAATTTTCTTGGTATGAACTGGAAAAGCATACACAATTACAAATATGTGGTTCTTTTCGCAATAACCCCGAAGGGATGCCATCCACCCAACCTGATGTGGCCCTGATTCAATGCTGTTTCTAAAGGAGTTAAATTCTACGATTTTCACGGCAGTGTCTTAACAGCAGGCTCTATCCTGCCCCATGTCAAACCCCAAAGCAGTTGAAAGTATTGGGAAGCAAGAAAATAGCAGAGAAAGGAATATTAAAACATATAAATGGTCAGAAGAATCACTGGAGATGCAAAATCTGACTACTGAGCTCTAAGACTGACATGATTTTACTTTCAGCAGTCAGGTAAGTATGAGTCTTCTTGAATAGTGACATCACCTGCTGACTTTTTAAAAGTCACTCGCAGTCCTACAAAGTTCTTTGAAAGAAAGGATGTGAACCTATGTTTTTCAAGGGAACATTATGCAGATCAAAAGGCCCTGAGCTCTAGAAAGTGGTGGGATTTCAGACGTCTTTTGGTGAAGTCTAGACATTTGCCTGCTTAGCATGCTGGCTGTTTCAAATTCTATCCTGAGATATCTTCCTTTACAGTGACAATGCAGATCATTCTCAGGAGGCATTTTATTATTCACATAACTTTTAGGAAGCTAACTTCTTTCTCTGGATTAGTCTTAAATTGATCTTCTCTGACCTTCTTATGGGAATGATTTTATGCAAAGTGAAAGTTAAGCATCATTCTGAAACGAACAATATTGCTTTTTGCCATTTTATTTCAAGAATATTTTGTCATTATATTTGACAAACAGTTAAAGCAACAAAATCCCAGCTCTTTCTAAAAACATACACATATGCTTTATTACAAGGCAACACAGCCTCTGCTGAACAGAGGTGCAATCACACTGCTGTCAGAGGTGGTGAGCTGTGGGCTAAATGAAGCATCATTGAAGGACCTCAGTAATGAATCCTACTCCTGCTCTATTCTCTGCTGAAAAGGCACTTGTGAGCAGGGGAAGCTCTGTCCCATTATTCACAAATATTTGGTTTCTGAGCTTATGGTACTCATTAAGCATTTGAGAACATGGCCAACATGTCCTCCACAACTCTGTCAGATTGCTTTATGTTGGTCACTCAACAACCAACAGAGAGAATTTTAGTTACTATCAAATGCAGTGCAGGTTGGCCATAGATTTGTAAAGGCAATTGCCTGAGCCTATACTGAGTATCATTTAAGTCCAGCACCTTTTTTAATCCTCTGAGCCATGCCAGATCTCTAGCAATCCTACGATTGAAGAACTAATGCATTTAAATCAATGTTTAACTTACAGTGCATTTTACCTGTAAAATGTTCATTGCAATACAGGAAAGACTTGCTTGGGTATCTCACAGAGTTACTAGGAAGAATGTTACTGTTTTAGCAAGAAATTTGTGACATTCCTGGTGAAATATCAACAGGATGATGATTTATTTTTCACTTAACAACTGTATTACCCCATTTGCAAGCCTTTGTCTGCACCGTGACCTTGTAATAACCGTAGTTAACTGCTGTCTGTCTTCAGTCTAAGCAGTTATTTGAAGAGTAATAGCAAGTGTCTAATTTGTCCCTTACTATTTATTAATCTGCTGTATTACTATGTCAAACATCTTTCTAAAGGTTGATATGTTAAATACACCACTCAACTCCAGATTTCATCATATTTGTTATGTCTCCTTACAGGAGCTTCTGACTTTTTTAAGCTGGATCATATTTTTGACTTTGTAATTGACCCATAATTTTTTCCAGGATCTTCCTTGCTGCAAAATCAGAGTTGCCAGATAATTTATTGGTTCTTTCCTATTCTTTTATTAAACTTGATGTTGGTTTGGCATCCTAGATTCCTATCTTCTAAGGGGTATACTGGCTCTGTTCCCTCAAAGGAGTCTTACTGCCAAATCAGGACAAGGCAACGACAAACTCAAAGCCAGGAGGGTTGTACTGGCAAGGACTTAAAAAAACCAACAACATTTAAGCTTCAAGAAAGAAGACCTGAAGTATTGATTCAGGCAAGCATGCCAACTTTCGAGTTCTTACTCTTCAATCAGAATTGTGTAGATATAGATAGCACATACCCAGGGGTACTGCCTTTTGGAGGATCAGAGTAGAAAACCACAGCTGTAAGCCTGACATCCAAACACTCAGTAGAGCACCTACAGTTTCTGAGGGTTACACAAAATATGCTGCTTCTAATTAGCGCCATTTTTTCAAATAACTTCTAGGTTCAGAAAGCTGAACATTTTGATATAGGCAGTAGACACTCACACAGTGATCCTAGTTACAAAGCCAGAAGTGCTTAAAATAGAGCATGTCGTTTAAAAATCTAATTTTGAGACACCCTAAATGATGATGAACAGATTATATTTTCTCAAAAACAGTTTCAACATTTATTTATGCTCTGCTAAGTTGCATTTTTTCTTGGTTCTCCTCATTTCTTTAGTTTCTGTTTGGAACTCAGCCCCTTGGTACGATATATAACCTCACAACATATCACCGTTTTCCTTTCGCATTACTTTTCAGTGATACATTACGTCAGTTTTAAATACTTTTTTTGAAAAAAATAAAGAAGTTCTAACATTGACCTAGTGAGCATTCTTAATGTGGGGGTTTTTTTCAGTAGAAATATAAAACTTAACTTTAGTGGCAGATCAAATAAATGATCAAAGAGAAGCTCTGGAAAGATTCAGCATTGCTGTAAAGGTAAAGAAAAGATATGCATCATAAAATTAGGAATAATTTGGCAGAGTTTCAAGACACTATGAGACTTCTGATAAACACGGTAACAGTCTCTTGTACTGGATTTTTCAAACAATTTAAATAAAAACAACAATAAACTGCCAATGCTGTCCCCACCCAACATAACTATTAAGTATGTTAAAATGATAGGGTACAAATTAAAATGACATTTCAGATCAAAATATGTTCTAGATTACCGCTGAGTTAACATTGAGTAATTTATGTAACTCAGTGAAGACATACTACTGAAAGCAGCTATAAAGGGGTTTCACAAGATAGTTGCATCAGTTGTAAAATAACGTGAGACTTTCCATGCTGCATATCAAGTATCAGTATCTCTCCCTCAGCATCACAGTGGGGGAGAGAGGTGAGCAAAAGCTTGTCTACATAAAAGGGAAAATAGATATAACACTACCTTGCAAACAAAGCTCAGGGATTCAACTACTTAATGGAATAAATGTCCTATGAGAAAGTTTTTCTGTCTTCTTTGAGATACATTTATATATAAAAAAATATATGTATATTTTAAAAAAATTGTTAGAGCAGCTATTGTTCCACTTCCATCCCAATTATTCTGTGGAGGCTGAGTGTGTTTGTGGCACAGAGCAGCCTAAAGACACAATCAGGGAGCAGAATGAGGGCCTCATTGTGCTGAACAACCAACAGATGAATCAAGCTGACAATTGAGAGACGACTATTTGCATTTGAAAAAGAGTGAAATGAATTTGCTACGCTGAGGTCTTAATCCTTCTACTTCTAATCCTGCAGGTATCTTAATTCAAGTCAATGGGATCACTTGTTTGAGTAAAACAAGCAGGATTTAGTTCCTCCTCAGTGCTACGCATTCATTAAAGTGAGGGGCAGAGAGCACTAAAGCAGTCAGACAACAGGCTTGCCTTCAAGTCCTTTGTGTCTGCCGGAGAGGAAGAGGGACACTCAGAACTGCTGTTTTTCCTTTCAAAAGACAGATTGTGCACGCTGTTCTTTTTGCATTTCAGTCTTTCATCAGGGAACAATAAAAGATACTGCACTTCCTTCTATAAGGCTTGTTTGCACAGGAAAATTCACTACTGCATTTATAGTAGCATATAATCAGACCAGTGTAACAACCCATTGCTAATACTGTTATGCCAGAATAGTTACACCATACATTTCTCCATTTTAGACAGCACCTTTGTTCTGAAAGTAAGATCACATGCCAGGTGCCTACACTGTTATGCCTACAGAAGTCCTCACTGCCCAGGATTATTTCCTATGATGTAGTTTAAGTGTCCTCCTGTATACTGCTTGGTGCTTTCATTGAAGAAATACTCAATTTGATATTTATGCAAAGAGCTCCAACGATCTCAGTGAGATCTCCTCTAGATGGGCTTATCACAGGCACCCACAATGCCTCCTGTCAATATGATTCAGGGATTAATCCCCATCCAACAGGGAATTTGGAGTTGCATGTGCCCACCACATAATGTGAGTAATTATATGGTCAGCCTTGACCTCTCTCCACTGTGATGCTTGTTAGCCCTTTGCTCTCTTATCTTCAAAGCCACCGCTTCCCTTCTGGCTAAGGACCAGAACTAACTCAAACCTTTTTGGCAGTGCAGACAATTTTTGTGGAGAAGCAGGTTTCTAGGAAGCTGGTAGGATCCCACAAGGGTAAGATAGGGTGGGGAAGATCTGTAGGGTTCTAAGGAAACTACAGGTAGGGCCAATAGATACCAAGAAAAAAGGGATCTGCTGTGAAAAGGCAGAACTCCCTCATTCCTCTCCAAGGCCACTACTCCCTTTTAGACCTTTCTCATTCCTGTGGTGATCTGGACAACCATTTTGCTTACTGCTTTTCACCCTCCAGAGTTTCTCAAATTGTAGAAAAGAGCAAAAGAGGCAAGGCTACCCCACTGAAGAAGGAAAGGAGGTAAAGCACAGCAAAGCCAGAGCTACACCATGTAGCTGTAAATGGTCCTCTATACATTTCCTCCTCAGGAGGAACAGAAAGCTGTATGGGCAGAGACATGCTTTTTCAGGCTAAACCAGCTCCATCGCCAACTCAGAAACAGGCAAAACAGTCCATCTTGCCTTAAAACAGCTGCAGGATAATATATAGGAGAGCCAGTCCCAGAAACTACTTCAAACCAGAGGGCAAGAACTCCAAATGAAAAGGTAAAAAAAAGGAAAAAAAGAACAGCACCTTATCTGACCCTTATTTATCTTCCCTGCTCAGTCATTTTCTCTATATAATTTTTTTCCTCCTAATCTGCAAAGCCAACAAAATCTCTCCAAAGCAAGCTTCACACCTGCCGTCCCCAGGACTCTCCCCTCTACCAGCTGCTTTTAATTGTCAGGTTGCGCACAGGTGGAAGAGGAAATTAGAACCATCATTAACCATTTCTGGGCTGTTTCCCTCTCGGACATGTATACCTCATCATATAAGCCTACATGTAAAATTTTTTATAATTTTCAACATTACAGTAACTAGGTTAAAAACAATAAGCTGGCACACCCAATGCTGCTTTCCAACATGATGTCCCAGCCCTGTAATTCTAACAAAAGGCAGGGTGAGGGTTATAATGAAACAGTTTAAATTCTCCTTAAATAGGAGAGGAAATAAAACTAGCCATTTTTTGTCTTGCCTTTTCTGTAGTAAACAACAGAGCAAATGTTCTTATAACCTAAATGGGAATATAAGATGAGTGCAGTATCATAGCAACAGAGGTTTGTATCAATATTTGAATGATTATGAACATCCTTGTTAAGTGCATAGGATATTGATATTTAATAAAGAAAACCTAGTAAATTAATGCCATAAAAGTAAGCTGTCAAAACTGTGGATTTTAGATTCCTTACTATTGGTATTTATTTAACACTGCAAGAGTGAATTCTGATTCCCAGGCATCTTTTTTAATGGCAGAAGACAGATCATGAGAAAAGGAATAGTAAGTCCTGCCACACTGGGAGCAAAAACCCTCATATGTTTTTGGAAAGGACTTTGTGCTTCACAATTTTCAAATCAATGTGCAAATTAACCTTTTTCAGAAATGAGTTTTCATGTTTACTGTTCAAACAGGGTGAATTGTCAACAAGAGTGTGACATGAAAAGCTTGTTTTATTGATGTTAGAGGCAAGAATACCATCTTCTATAGAATTTGGTCTGTATTGGTCCAGAACAGGGGTTCTGTGGTAGGCTGGACGGGATTTTCTGTTTTAGATGATTTCTTGCACCAAGTTACTTAGGTCTATTGTGTCCAAGTTCTTAAATATTGTGTGTTGTAACCAAGCAACATGACTAACATTTTGAAAAGCACCTAGCTAGCTTCCTACACCAGGGCTAGATTCACAGAAAAATGTGCTGTTACAGTATGTGCCTTGCAAGGACATTGCTGCCTAGTGAAATCCCTCTGGAGCAGCATGGGATGAGAGTACCATGCACACCAGGAGAGGTATTTATATGTGTATGTGTTTGTGTGTGCATGTACATGTGCATGCATGTGTAGAATAAGGGCTTATGAATGGGGAGCATAAAACCCCAGCAAGCCAAATAAAGAGCTACTACAGCTGGTCAGTACGAAATATGGGGGGGAAAGGCATCTTAAAAAAGACAGCAATTTAACCCTGGGTTACATGAAGTACTTGCATTAAACTAGGATCCAGAATGATGAATGTAATTTGACACCAGGCTTCATTCGTGTGCTGTCTGCCACTCCCTGTCACATTTTAATTGCTTTATTCAAGATAGAAAATATTCAGCAGGAAGGATTGAGGGTATTCCCTCTTCCCAGGACAACCTTCTTGCTGTCTAAAAAATTGAAATGGTTTTGAGGAATGTGAAGAATGCAACCGAAATCACCTTACACAGCTTCATTACCCTCCAGCTATATTTTAAGGAACAGGAATTACTTTTGAGACATGCTTTTAATTTGTAGGAATCAGTAATCGCTTCCCTGTGATGAATTCTGACTGGAGGGAGGCACTTGCTTCAGCTGTGACCAAGCCTCTCCTTGTCTGGCTGGAAGAACAGCCAAACAAGGGTATTGTTCTCCTTCAACGGCTAGTTTGGAGGAAGAAAAAGCATCCCCGTTCTTTTGCCGCAGTAACTGGATCAGTTTTTCCTAAAACTCCATGAAAACCGGTACTCTGATAACATCACACTGGGTAGGGCTTGACAGCATGCCCATGGTTAGCTCGTGAGCACTTATGTAGGAAGGGAATCACACCACTTGATCCCATTTTGGGGCTGAGTGCCAGTCTCTAAGTTCTAGTCTCTCTGAATATGTCCATTTTGTGAAGTACCAGTTGCTGGTTTTGGGGATTTATTGCTGGCCTTGGGGTCAGATGGCACGGACTGGCTGAAATCCATGATGCTTAGGGTTAGCTCTCTCTATGGCAAAATGGTTTTGGCTAAATCCATCCAAAATAGACAGGGAGTAGCCACTGCTTAGGCAATGTGGACAGCTAGGGTCTAGTGGTTAGCAGGATTTAATAGGATTTTAGTTCTTCAGTCTTTTTAAAATATAGCACTGGGGCTTCTAAAGTGCTTTGAAAATTGTGTAACTTCCCCTAACAGAGGAAAGGCTTTAAATAAGGCTTTACAGTTCTGAATTTTTTTTTGAGCTACAGTGTTTTGATCTCATTCTAAACTAAAACATATTGATTTTTCTAATGATGTGGGACAAAGTCATCTAATATGCTCCTTTATAGAAGCTCTGACAAATATAGAGAAAACCTAGAGAAAGATAATAGAAAGGTTAAATAGGATATGCATGGAACGTCTTAATTTCGCTACAAGCTGGGCTAATTAACTCCAATTCCTTTTAACGAAAGGGATGATACATAAAGCAATATTCAAGCTCTTGTCTCTTATCCTCTCCTTGCTTTAATGCTGGTATTACTCTATTGCCTTTCTGCCCTGATTTCGATAGGTGTAAGAGAAGGAACAGGCCGTTTCATTTTAAGGAGGGAATCATTGAAATCAGAACTCTCCTCTGGCACTGTAAATCAGTGCAGCCCAGGAAAGACAACTGCTTCCCTAACTGGTTTCTGGAGGTACCTGAGGATGTTATGCCACTCGGAAACAGCTTGTCTGCACCGCAATGTTACTTCTTTTAGAGAAATGGACATGTTCATTTTCACTGAACGTGAAAACTTAACATGTTGTAGTCAAGTTTTTTTTTCCTGTAACCACCCCCTCCCTCCAAATGCTATTGCAGAGGTAGCTTTTTCTTTAAATTAAAATCCGAGTTTCAGAGCACCCTTCTATTTTGTAATAGCAATGGAATATGGCCTGTAGTCCTCTGTGATTGAAAAATATACGCTTTCAGTTGAAAAGATGCATTTTTTTTATCCTTGGTCTCTCTTCCCAGACACTTTGAAGTCTGAGAAATGATGCAGCAGATGCTCAGCTGAAAACTAGAAGATATATAATGATTTAAGTGTCAGCTGCCTAGTATTTACTGTTCTTTTAGTTCACTATGATAGAAGACTGCAGCTGTGCAAATTAAAAAAGAAATCTTAAAAAGGTCATATTTTTCATTACGTCTTTTTTCCTGCTAGGTTTGTTTATTTTCAAAATGACATACTCTTTGTCAATTAATTTCAATATATATTCTATTAAATTCTTTTTACATGTTAATTTTGTTGTTGCCAGTAGCAACTACAAAAGGAGTAAACACAAACAGCCAGTGTATTCCATGCTTGTTTTCCAGTTGTTACTGTGTCATGGGCAAAGCACTTGGGAGGATTAATTTATTGTCATAATTTTCCTCTGTTAAATTATGGGATCATTGGTTCTGTTCCTGGGGTCTACTGAGGCTGTCATGAAGACATAAGGGCTGATGGGCTATATTCTAGCTTGTCTCTACATGGGAATTTTGGAATGAGGTGGGTTTTTGTAGTTGACTACATCACCTATGTACCTACTCAGCAATCACCTGTATTGTTAACCATTGGCCATTAGCTATTGCTTAGGAATGTTTTAAAAATAAAAATCCTGGACATCATTAGTATGTGGGTTTTCTTGAAACTTGCCCTTTCTTATAAGGAGTCATATATAAAAGAGTAAAAAATAAATATTTTGGCTGGACTACAGCTAAATGGTCTGTATGCTGTATAAGGGAAGCTTCCTATATTGTTATGCACTTTGATGTTTGCATTTTCTTTTAATTTGTTCTCTGAAAACTGCTATAATCTATACACCAATTTAGCTTCAGTGTCACAACTCAGTCCTATAGCTCAAAAGAGAAAGTCCAAGGAATGATGATTTATAAAGCTGAAAATTCATGAATGTTCACCAAAAAAAATTCTTCCTAGCCGTTGCACTTGCTGCTTTCCTGTTTTAGATTCTGTTTTAGGGTACAATCTAACCTCTATGCAATAAAGAGACTATTTTTCCTTCTCAATCCACCTTTTCAAATTTTAGGCACAAACTCCACTCCAGAAATGAGCAGCCCAACAATATTTTTTGCTAGTATCAGAAAAGACAATGCCTGAAGTGATTACAAAGATCAACAAGGGAGCTTTGGAGAGATGGCTAACATAAAAATTACACTCTATGAAAAGGACTGAAGATATTGAAGGGGGGAATACTTAAGACTAAGAAACCAGTGACCTCTAAAACAAAAGTTTCAGCTCCAATTCTATTGAAAAAACATGCAAGTCATCATGATTTTTCTGTAGGCTACAAAGAAGGCTTAGGCTTCAGTTTGTTACTTTGTGGATAAAAGTCACCCCTCCATGTATAAATAATCAAATGTTTTAAGAAAGGTGAAATGTTTCATAATATTTTGGTCCTCTCCTGAGACACTCTCATATCCTCCAAGTGCAGACTGATTTTTCCCTCCTTTTTTCTGCCCAATACTATGATGTTTTATCCATTGGATGGATAAGAGATTATGTTGCTGTGATGGCTAATTGCTTGTAGTCAAGGATACAAATATCACAGCGGAGCTGGATGAGTTAAATTTAACAGGTGTGTAACTGACTGACATGTACAGGATAAGCACTTTTTATTAGGTACTTCTCAGTTCCACTCAGTTCACAGTGTGCTCCACAAATATTGGCAAGGAAATATGTCATGTGCCAGGGAATGAGTAATAGAGATTTGTGTGAATTACGGATGCCAGAGAATGTCTAATTATAGCTCATGAAAGACCAAACAATAGGGTTAAAAAACAATAGAAACATTCTCTCAAAGCAAAGGTGGATTAATGAGTCTTGGAGACAGTTGACAATATTGATAGTCACTGAAATTCCTATGTGGCCAAGAACCCATGGGTAAGGAACTGGCCTAGATCTGTGGAAAAGAGGGTCTGGTCATGACAGAGTGCAGGATGAAATGAACTTCACTTGTGCAAAAGGCATTGCAGCATCTTAAATATAAAACTGTGTGTTAAGCTAGGTTGGAAGCAGGGAAGGAGCAGCTTTTCCCTAACTAAAAATAATAAATCTGACTTGTACTTCCAACATACAAAATAAGGCAGCAGATGGAGTTGCTAGGAGACAGAAGGCAAAGAACAAGAGCATGAATGTGCTCTAGTGTCTCTACACAATAGCAAAGAGTATACGAAACAAGCCAGAGCTACAGATCTTACCATCAGCTATTACTATTACGAGTGATGAAATTTAGTCTTTGTGCTAACCAGGTAAACGGTAAATCTGAACAATTTTAATAAGAGGATCTATGAGAATGATATTATGTGACATTTAATGCTGCTCTGTGGGTGATCTTTGTAATCACAGAATTACAGTATAGTTCAGATGGGAAGGACCTCGGGAGGTCTCTAGTCCAACCTCCTGCTCAAAGCATGACCAGCTCTGAGGTCAGACCAGGATGCTCAGGGCTTTATCCAGTCATCTCCCTCGTGAATGGAGATGGCACAACCTCTCTGGACAACCTGCTCTACTGCCTGACTGCCCTCATGGGGAGGAAAGGTTTTCCTCATATCCTGCCTGAACCACTCTTGTATCAATTTATGCCTGCTGCCCCCCATCCTCCCACCACACACCACTGTGAAACTCCTGGCTCCATCTCCTTGCTGACATCCCTGTAGGTACTGGGGACTGCTGTCAGGTCCCCCCAGAGCCATCTCTTCTCCAGGCTGAACAAGCCCCTGTCCCTCAGCCTATCTTCATGGGGTTAGTGGTCCAGACCCAACCATCCCTGTGGCCCTTGCTAAACTTGTCCCTGTTTATTGATGCCTCCTGTACTGAGGGCCGAAAACTGGACACAGTATTATTCAGGTGGTCTAACAAGTGCTGGCTGTTCTCCTGTTAATATAGCTCAAGATGCTGTTGGCCATCTTTGGCATCTTTTGCCAAGGTGCACTGCTGGCTCGTGTGTAGCTCACAACTGTAACATTAATGCCTAGTTTTGAACCCTCCAATACAGAAGGTCATCAATAGCTTGCTGTCACTCCAGGGCTTTTACATTTTATTACAGTTGGCTAAATGATGTAAGAGAGAGGAGATGGTGAAAGGTGGAAAGAATAGTAGGGTTATGTGCAGTACTGATAAAATGTGAAGTGAAAGTAAAGCCTGGCTGGGAAGTTGTCTTGGGAAAGATAAAATGAATGAGAAATGAGAGAAGCTTCAGTAGACTTTGACTATAGCACACTAGGAGTAAGAAAGATTTAGTAACAAAATAATTTTCTTGTGGGAGAATCTCAGGTAATTTGACCACCACTGGATAACAAACCATCATGGATGGACTTTGTAAGATGGATTAGAAAGCAATTTTAGACTATAGATATTAAAATATCCATTGAATGCTTAAGCTCTTCACCTGCTTCTTTATGATAGTGCTAATGAGTGAAAAAAATGAAAAAAAAAAATTGTATCCAATTATAGCAAAACACTTAATATTTAATGATATAAGAAGAAAAGAGTTTACCAACTATAATATTAGAAGGCTATCACATTTCCAGTCAGGTATGTCTGCAGAACAAAGAAATATGGTGAGCAATATGTAAGTAAGTCAGAGAATTAATTGGTTCTATGAGTGGAGAAAAATATTGCCAATTAAAAAAAAACCACAAGCAATTTCTCTGGAAGACAACACAAGGCATGTGATTGGAAGAGTTCTTCATTAAATCTGAGATCTGGGACTACAATGTAAAATGGCAAGCACAACCAAAAAAGTTTAGAGAGAGCTGTTCAGAGTTTTGAGGCAGAGGCAAAGACTGCCTCAAAGCCTCCAAATAAGCCCCCCAAATTTACAAATACTGTAAAAGCAGGAACGGCTTATAAGTTTGGGTTAAATTAAAAGGCCAAAAGGGTAAGCTATCTCATTAACAAAATCAGAAAAGATTACTTTTCAGTAAAAAATAAAGATGTAAGACATTTTGAAAATCATTTCAATTAATTCTGTTTTAACCTCCATTACTAATTGAACCAGTATGTAGAAAAAATTATGCAGATAAAAGAAAGTAGAAGAAAAGTATTGCACACAGTGAGTTTACATTACACTAATGATTCAAGAAAAAGTTTGCTGGAACAAATTACTGGGTGAAAGGAAGAAAGTGGCATAGTTCGTATGTGGATTCTAAGAAACTATTTGCATAATTATCCATTATTATTTTAAATATTTATTCCAAACACAGTTTGTGATAAATTCTGTCACATAGTTTGAAAATCTCATAAAACTACAGAGAGTACCAGTTTTGAGCAATGTATTGAATTTAGATGATGTCTACTAGTCTTCTGTAAAGTTCAGTGTTATCATCTAATCATAGTTGTTAATGATCTCAAAAAAACCCCCAACCACCACTTGAACAATGTGTTTGTGTTCTTATGAGATAGGGTGTTGCAGGTAATCACAGAGTTGACATAAAGAAGAGCAAAATACAATTAGAAATAAGAGTAGATAAAAATAACAAAATTGTTTCAGATCCCAGCAAATGCAGGCAATAAGGCATTTGGACAAAACCACAAAAAGCACAGAAAATAGAAACAGGCATTGGGGTGAAAGTGGACAATGAATTAGGGAGGAGTCACCAAACAAGTAGGCTATGCAGTGCAGGAATCTGTACACAGCATGAAGCCCTGGGGCAATGCTGGTTAACCAAACCTGACCTACAGCATTCAACACAAGCCATCTCAGTGATTAAAGTAAAAACAAAACCAAAAAAGCAAAAAAGCAAGTAAGCAAAGTAAGCAGGGCATTCAGTGCATGACCAGCTGATACTAGTTCTCAGGCTAAGACTTAAGAGGAAATGAGCTTCAAATAAGCTTCAGTAGTTGGCATCGCCAGACTTCTCTCAGTGGCAGGTTCTCTGGGGTTGGCTTGTGCACAACCTCTGTCTGTAAAGATCCAGTGGGGAAAGGATGAATGTGTCTGTGCTGGTACCACCACCTGTTCCAGGGATGAATTCCTAGTTCTCCAACCAGTGAATTGTGTCCTACAACTTGCTGTGCTCCCCCTTGAGCAGCCTGGCCCTATCTGTAGCACTTGGATATCACCGGTGTAGCACTGTCCCTTGCAGCCACTTACTCACAGGTGTCTCTAACACTGGTGTGTTTGTGCGTGATGCCAAGGGTGTGTTTGCATAAGGAGTTATGCATTATGACAGCTCAGTGCCTGGTAGGATGGTGTTTGAAGGCTAGGCCAGGTGGAGGTGGTGAGAGTTGGCTTGCTTCCACCCATAATGCTTATTGGAGCAGGCCATGAGATGGTTTTATCATTGAGACAGTTCCAGGTTTTAGCTGGGCGGATACCAACTTGTTCTACCCCGTGAAGGATCCAGCATGTGCACACGAGCAATAGGAGCAAGCCCAACTGACAGCTCAGATGTACCCAGAACTTGTTTGCCAGGTACTCTAACTCACTCTTACCACCTGGCAAGCCTTCAAAGTGAAAACAGGCACATTTCATGTACTAAAGCAAGTGTTCACAGTCCTTGTTGCAATACTGGAAACCTTCTTTCTGCTAATTTTCAGGTTTCTTCATCCAAAGGACCATAAATATTTACATTTTCCCATGTACCTACGGAATGTAAATATGTAAACACCAAACTTGTGGAGAAATCATTTAATAAGATTCAGACCCAGGACATGCCTATTTAACATTAGTATAAAAATAAATATCTATTAATATTCTTTATCTTATTATCCACTGACATCATAACTATGCTCTAAAAGACAGAATTTCTAGGATGAAATTAGATAAGGAAAAAAATGAACCGAGTGGTGAGAACACTTTGCAGTGTCAGCATGCGCTGTGGCTTGGACAAGTTCCCCAAGTCCCCACCAGAAGGTTCATCAATGTAGATGTGAGGGGCAGAACAAGGCTCTGGACCTTCTTTGCGCCTCAGCTAGAGGAAATCTAGGAGGGAGCAGAAAGCAAAGGACGGACTAAAAACATCCCTCTGTGCACTGCCTTTGCAGCTGTGCAAAGGTCTCTACCCAGTCAACTGAGGTGTTGTAGGTTTTACATTACTTTCCTAAGGGTAATAGTGGTTCTGCATTGAGCAAACATTTGAAGCAAGACTGACTAGTACTTCATGATATGACACCACCAGGCCAAGTACATTATCTGACTGGTACAGCAAGTGGTCTTTTAATCTTTTTGTGCCTTGCTTGTTTTTGTAAAGCCTTTTTAATTATCTTTTTTCTCTCTGCAGAATCACAAATCTCAAAGATACTCCCATGAAATAAAAAAAAAAAAAGTCAGTGCCAGGCCTTTCTTGTCACTGTGCTCTTATTTGTATCACCACATATTTCAGCTACCTCATTAATCTACCTGATTATAATTCTGAAATTCTCACTAGCTCCACTGTGGGATATCTGATGACTTATTTAGGCTTCCTCGTCATTCTGAACTTTGCAAGTGAATTGGTCTTCAGGAATGTCACTTAATTGGCAGGCTTGGGTCATCTGACTGGTCAGAGTTTACCTCTTCAAACAAGTCCTTACAATTAATTTTTATAAGATGAAGTCTTGCTGATAACTTCTTTAATTTTTCAAAAAATCTGGCCAAAATGCAGCTCTCTGTTTAGTAAGACAATAACTTTTGGAATCTTCAATTTAAAACTGGTAATACATCAAGAACATCATGATTCAACCATTGAGAAACTATTTTCTAAGAAAGTCCTCTTCCCACCCATAAGAATTTAAAGAACAATGAAAAATGAGGTAAGTTAGCAGCATATTTCTGTAACCTTGCTTGCAACCTATCACTTTTAATGTCACATATAATCAGTGAATATTTTTTATTCATTCATCCTTTGTCTTTCAGATAAAGACTATAATCATGATAAAGAAAATAGTACATTTTTTAAAATCCCATTGTAGTTTGTAAGCAGAATGGGTTCCTGACTCACATCTATGTATAAATGTAAATTATTATATTTTAAATAAGGAAAAGAACAAAACACAGTCCTTCCAGCGGCTTGAAATGTTAGTTCATGTACCAGGGAGGGAGATAGAGAAAATTCTGCAGTGATACAGAATTGAGTGATAGAATCCAGTGGGGTACTAGATCTGATAAAAACTAAGGCACCTATTCATCCCATTTCCCTTTGGCCTCTTATGAGTACCTAAATTAGGAACCAAGTGCTGCCAGCAACCTAATCAGTAGTGGGAGAAAAGTTAGCATGCCCTGCAGTCCTGTATCCTTAATTGCCCAGATAGGGAAGAGCTGCTAGAGCACATGGTGGTTCCCTTCTGGCTTCTGCACTTGTATCTCATTCATCTGCAAACCAAGGCAGACAGTCACTTAGGTGTCTTGCTTGTCTTAGAGATGGGGTGTGTGAGGTTGGGCATGCACCTAAGTATGGGAACTCTAATGGATTCCCCGGGGGGCATCTCCAGATAGTAATTCAGATTAGAGACACTCCCTAGAGCTGAGTCTCTTAATAGACTACCAAAAACCTCTAGGCACATCAGTTAAATGCCCAGAGACATAAGATGAATTCAGGTCTTAGGTACCCAGACATGAAGACAACAAAATACCTGCATTTCAGGCACACTGCTGGATTTAATATTACATGCGTAGTCTATCTAAACAATGAAATGCCTCAGTACGGGATCCAGTGTAGTCAGTGGTCTGAGCAGGGAGCAGACAGCAGAGACACTGCTGGCATAGAAGTAAGTCTGAAGTCCCCCCATGTGGGGTATATGCTCTCTGAAATAAGTGATCCACCTCTAAGATTCACCTCCTGAAGACAGACTTTTTTCCTTCAGGGTGGACACACTCTCCATTTTAAAGGTTGAAATCATAACATGGAGGTGTTCCCTTTGCTTTTTTATCATTTCAGCACACGCTCAAGCACTGAGAAACTGAGGTTCAGATCGCACCTCTGCTTTAGGTCTGAGGGAGTCAGAGGTCAAACCCACCTTCTCTACCTCCTAGATAAATCCTTCCACTACCAGGCTACTCTGGGTTCAGATGCTCCTTCCTCCCGTTTTTGGAGCTGTGCCACTGTGCAGTGCTGCCAGTTGTTCATTTCTCTGCATGACTCACAGCCCAATGGTTAGGTTACCTTTTCAGAGATGGGATGTATGGATTTGAGTCTCCATCAAGCTCAGGAGGGAGGTGGAACTATGTCCCAGGTCCTGGTGAGTGCCCTAATTTTTATCTAATTTGACACAGAGTGGGTAACTCCATCACCATCTTTGTCTTTGGAGGGTACATGAAGAAAAATTACAAGGTTCAGTTGCTATTTTTATGGAACCTCACTTTATTGCAGTTAGTCTAATTTTCAGATCAAGTATTGGACTGGAACCTTTGGGGAGGTGAAGCAGATGAAAGGTATCAGGTTATAGCTGGTGTGACACTTGGGATATGTATGGAAGGTCAACCCATATAAAGGACGTTAAAACCAAACAAGAAGGTGACTGGCGAGTCTGCATGACTTTGGGGGTAGAAGGCAGTCAAGCAGAAGATTTGGTATTGCAGTGTTGGGTATAGAGGCACACAGCCTGTCACAGTACTGCTTCCACCCCAGCCCCTTTTAGGTAGAAAGAAAACTGATTAATTCTGAAGGATGTGTCTCTGTTCATCTTTTGCTTCACATACACGTCTATGGTGTATCTATGGTACTTGGCACCTTATAGTCTGCCATCATTCCACACCTTGGCTTCCTGTGGTATGAAATCATTAGTTGATTTAGACTTGTCAGGATTAGCTCTGCTCCGGGTGCAGTGGGAAGGCGTCCCTGTAGAGCCAAGTTCAAAAGTAGTGCTGCCACCAAGACAGCAGGTGGTATGTCAAGTGGCACTGGCAACTTAGGACATAGATTTTTCTCTCCTCTGACCATCTTAAACCCGCATTCAAGATATCGCTATCAGAGTGACCATTTCTTGTGACTCCTGCTGGAAATAAAAATTGCTTAGGGGCACCTACATTCCCTAAATATGTCTGTTCTATATAATGTCGTTATGAGTTGTTATATGGGTGTGGCTTTTTAATCAAGATGTTGTGAGGAGGTAATGGGTGAAGCAATTATTTCATATGGCAGTAAGAAATGCTTTAAGATCTTTTATCTTTCATTAGAATCTAGTGTGTTATTTATTAGTGCAAATCCCATTGCAGAACAGGTTTGTACAGGAAATGAAGAAACTTCAGTAAAAGTAGATGTAGGAGAAAATCAACATTCAATTTAGCTCATTCTATTTGAGGAAAATGTCCACATCAGTTTTGGCTCAGAGACTTGCAAAATGTTTTCTGTTTGGGGGCTTAAATCAACACCTAGCTGAAATAGTTGTTAATATGCTTTAGTGATTCAGTGTGTACCAAAACTAAATTTATCTTCTAATTAAAGGAGAGAAACAGTCAAAACCTAGCATTTCATCTATCTTAATGAATTCCTAAAGAAGGGGCAGTGTTTAATAGCCTCTTTTGACTTAGTTGTGGTAAGAATGATAGAGGGAAGGAATTTAAAACTAATGAGTCTAAATATGTTTTTTCTTCATTTACGAGTGCAGTTGAAATAATCCTTATTTGTTTCAAAGTAATTTTGAAGGGAATAGACACAGGTTTTTAACCTGGCCAATTGGATAATCTCAAAAAGGTGTAATGATATAAAATTACCACTCCCTGCTCAGAGAAAAAGCAACTATTAAAATTTGCCAGCCTGACTGCTTGGGATTTCATTTGACTTCTTACTGCAGCTTCAGAGGAGGTGAACCTTTCCAGCAAATTCAAGTTATTAAAGAGGGTTTATTTTTGCTACTGAACTTGATGGTCTACTTTGTCTACAGATCGCAAATCCATTTTAAAGGATTTTGAAGAGTGGTGATAGAGTAGATGTGCATTTGCTCCTTTCCATTCTGCTTGATTAGTCCTTGATACATCACAATAGTTTGTCTAAAAAATTGGCAAATTTGGGGGAGTTTACTTAGCATTTTGAATTTATAACAAAAGCCCGTGACTTGGA
Organism: Aquila chrysaetos chrysaetos; assembly: GCF_900496995.4. Lineage (NCBI taxonomy): Eukaryota > Metazoa > Chordata > Aves > Accipitriformes > Accipitridae > Aquila > Aquila chrysaetos. The sequence continues at coordinate 16,539,922 of NC_044017.1, read as the reverse complement.
AAGCCCACCTCAGCTTGCTATAATACAAACATCTCCCAAAGCCATGGAAAATACTTGACCAAAATACAACAGAACACAAAACAATCTTGAATCTTGAGAATTTTGAACACATCTGCAAACACTGTTGGATAAAAAAAAATCCTTGGACTTTTAAATGTCAAAAATGCACTGGGGGGGCCTGTTTCCCCTCTCTCCTCGGAAGAGCACATCCATTCACTCCACCTGCTTTCATCCCTACTCGAATCAACATGGGCTCTTACCGACCTACAGGATATAAGCTGTTTTTTCCTCTCTAAGTCTCCTGGCCCTTGCACAAGTGTTATTAATGTTAGGAGTCATACTGATTTCATCCAATTCCTAGCAGTAAATGTAACAGGTTTTGCCTCATCAACACACAAGGGCTACCCCTGTACTTGTAAATTCAGCAGTGCCAGGATCCATGCTCCGATCCTCTGGCCAGCTGGCACGGACTAGTCTTGTTCGTATTACTGAAGTCTCATCACAAGCTTGCTATGTTCAAGCTACCTATTGGGAAATAGTCTCTGGCCTTTTCTAACTCTAGATCTCTGCTGAGGGTTTGTTTGGGAACTTGCTAGCTGGTCAGGGCCAGAACCATACCAGGGCCTGTTTTAGCTGTTTAACAGTAGAGATGGCAAAATAGCAGCGTCAGGCTCGGTCTGTCAGTTTGCCAATATAGACATAATCAGTGGATTTCTTTCTAAGGATGTTCCCAGGTTTCCTTCTGGATCTACAGTCTCCTCTGGAGCTGGTGGGACACCTCCAAGTGAGGAATCTTCACCTGTCCCCTCCCAGCCCAGGCAGCAGCAGAACAAGTGAGGGGGGGACCCTCAGAAAGCAGTTCTTCAGTCTCCTTCTCCTGTCTGTGGGAAAGGGAGAGAAGTCTGGGGTTTGTTGTATAGGGACAGTGGTGCTCCTTTTTTTACAGACAGTGGTTTTATTGTCTGTCCTTTTTGGAAAATCAAAAATTTCTCAGGGGTCAGAGTTTTATGGAGGAGAGTGAAAAGTTTTATTCAGCAGGGAAAACAATACTGCAGAGAGGTTCATTTTTAGAAGATTCATTTCAAGTAGCACCTTTGAAAATCTGGCAAAATCTTATGTGATTACAAGTAAGAGATACTATTTCTTTTATTTCAGAAAGAGCAGATTAACAGCCCAATCTTTCCAATCCAATGCAAAGAAGTCCTTAAGAGAGCTGAGGTAGCAGTTTATCTCAGCCCCATGCAAACCCGACTCTCCTTTGCAATTTATTCCTGTAAACTGACAGCCACAAGCTCCAAATCATGAAGCTGAAATGTAAAAAAAAAATCTTTTTACTGTAATAAGGAATAGCTTACATAATATTAAGCTTCCAAGATTTCTATTTCTAGTTTTATCATGGCCTTTTTTTTTTTTTTTTTTAAGTTTTTGTCACACAGTAAGAAGGGCAGAGGCACAACCTTGCATCTTGTCATGAGGTATGTAAGTCAGCTGAGTCCTAGTGTGAATAAAGAAAACAAAGCGTTTCTAGTTCACCCCAAACACTTCTTTTAATTGTATTTCATTTAATTCATCATGGGCCTGTCAGATTTGAGGCAACAAAATAAACACTTTCAGAAATGCTGTTGGCTCCAAGCCAATTGAAACAATTTTTAGTTCTGTTTGTTTGCTACAGAATATTTTCCTTTATGTTGTTATGCTGAACTGAGACTTGGCAATGTTTTCCATTGGAATGTAACACTGCAGTGTCAAGTCAAAAGGGAAAATGCCAGTCGGTGTTTCCCAGTGGTTATACACACGTAACGTTATGTCCTTTCAATGAACTCAGCCTTTATTCCTGAGAAAGAACTGTTATTTTAGCTTCCATCACTGCAGATATTATCAGTCATAAACATATGCAGCTTTTTATAAGTCTTATGTTCAATAGTGAAAGAAAAATAACTATTAAACTTGTCATAAATATTATCAATTCTAACTTTCCAGAACGAATCTTCCTTTTCCTTCCTCCCTTCCTTCCTTCTTCCCTTCTTCTGTCTGTCTGTCCTCTCATACTGGATTTTTTCAGGGGATGGGCAGAGGGAGAGGGGCGTAATAGCAAGGCCTAGACCTCGGACCAGATTTATAGTAAGCTTTGGCAGTGATGGCCAGTATAACTGGTTCAGGTAAAGCCCTCTCATATCTTTTGTTTCTAAAATAGAGCAAATAATTCTTACCTTTTTCTGTAAAATCTTTAAAGAGTATCTGTATAAAAATCTGTTGTTTTCTATCTCTGCTAGAATCCCCCCAAGTAGTGTTTAGAAGCTTTTAGAGAATGAGAGGATAGCATTAATTCATTCTTTGATTTATTTTGAATCTAAGCCTTTTGAATGGCAGGAATGCAATGCCCATTACCTTGGAGACAGACACATCTGCAGATCTGTTGAAGTTAAGTAACAGAGTACTGCTTGCACAAGCTGTAATTTAAAGGTTGAAAAATCTTGCATCATCCCTGAAATATAAACCCACAGATGCTCGGTTTCCCAACACTGCATTTTACAAAGCTCTGGGCCAACTCCTTAAAAGTCCTTACACAGTCCTCTTTAGTCCTTTGGAAGGGAAATTATCTAATTCAATGTATCTATTTTATTTCAATATGAATTGGTCTGAATAAAGACAACTTAAAAACTAAGAATGTATCTCTTGTTCTGATTACTGAAGTGGGAGTGTCAGTGGGAATCTTCTTTATTACAAAATAAGTTCCCTCTCACACATCTTTGTCTAAGCACATTTTTAAGCACTTTGCTCTTACCTAGTGCTGTATTACCACAGGCCTCCGCCTGCAATAGCCTGTGGGTTTATACCAGACATGAGATTTAGGACTCTAAACCCTTGCAATAATTGTGAGGTTTTTAATTCTTTCTGAATTGTTCTTTAAATCCTATCAGAGAGAAAGGTCCAGCTATGAAATGGAGTCACACATCTCAATTCTTGATACATGATCTTGATATGATTACACTTGGAGTTCAAACTTCCAAGTCATTTTCCTTGTGAGTGAAATAAATTTGCTGTAACAATTCCATTAACCACAAATAGAGGAGGGTTGATTATTGTTTTTATCATGTTACAATATTATGTATATACCAAGCAAAATCACAAGTGAGTTTCAGCAAAGTGCAATGCACTTGGAATGAGCAGGTACGGTTCAGAAAATAGCCCTGTATACACATTAGCTCAGTTCCTACAAGCAATAGATCTGTATTAGCATGGCAATGTCCCAGACTGATTATTCCTACCTCTGAGGAAGGGCTAATTACCATAAATGTAGTGTTGCATTGACACTGTTATATAGCATTTAGTCTAAAACAAACAGAAATATCTTTACACAGTGACGCATTTCAGATATACATGTACTGAGATACACCCAGCCAGATAGAGACTAATTGCTCATCTCCAAAAGTGTGATGTTGGTTAACCTCTGTATTTATCCCAGGTTCCAGCTCCTCGTATTACAGACAAGTTACTTCAGTCTGATTTGGAGCAGAGTGGTTCCTTCAGCGGGATGGAGGATACAGCTGCGAAGCAGTTCAGGCTGGAGTCCACATTATATTGAATGACACAGGCCTGTCTATACCCCCATCCATGCAAGCCAGGGACCTTCACTCTCCGGTGGGGGTAAGGAAGACAGATAAACCATGTCCACCCAGCTTCACAAAAAGCTGTCCTTGGTTTGGAAGGTTCCTGGATCGAACACTGATTTCTCCATGACTTGGCCATTTTTATTTTCCCTCCTCTGCCCGAGGTAAACAATCAATTTTTTATTCAGGTACCAAAGTGAGGTGGCTGGTTAGAAATACCTTGACTGCTGAACAACTTGCAAATGTGTCGTGGTTTCAGACCAGCTGGTAACAAAGCACCACGAAGCCACTCACTCACTCCTCCCCCCGGGCCCCCGTGGGATGAGGAGAAATATAAAGAAAAGCTCATGGGTCGAGACAAGGATAGGGAGGGATCACTCACCACTTATGGTCATGGGCAAAACAGACTTAACTTAGGAAAAAAATAAATTAATTTAATTTACTACCAGTCAAGTCAGAGCAGGATGAGTAAAACCCAAACCCTAGCACACCTTCCCCCAGCCCTCCCTCCGTCCCGGCCCAGCCCCACTCCCGGTTCTCTCTCCCTCCTCCCCCGGCGGCGCAGGGGGACGGGGAATGGCGGTTGGGGTCAGTCCGTCACACCTTGTCTCTGCCGCTCCTTCCTCCTCAGGGGGAGGAGGACTCCGCACTCCTCCCCTGCTCCGCCGGGGGTCCCTCCCGTGGGAGACAGTCGTCCACAAACTTCTCCAGTGTGGATCCCTCCCACGGGCTGCAGCCCTTCAGGGACAGCCCGCTCCAGCGTGGGCTTCCCCAGGGAGCGGCGGCCATCTTGGGGGCCACCCACCCCCTGCTCCGGCGTGGGCTCCTCTCTCCCCGGGCTGCAGGTGGGCATCTGCTCCCCCGCTCCCCTCCGTGGGCTGGGGGGGGACAGCCTGCCGCCTGGTCTCCCCACGGGCTGCAGGGGCATCCCCTCCTTCCTCCCTGCCCTCGGGATCTGCACAGGGGTTCCTCTCCCATCCCGATCCCCCGACTCCCGGCAGGTTTCCCCTCTGGAATCTGTTCTCCCAGAGGCGGGTCCGGCTCCCAGCCGGGGAAGCTTCCAGCAGCTTCCAGCAGGAGCCGGCCCTGCAGACCCTACCCCGGTACCAAAGCCCCGCCACACAGGCCCAAACCAAAATGAAATGCAAATAACTTTTATTTGAATAGCAAAGGCTAGGCCTCTGCTTTCTGAAATTTAGCTTAGAACTGGAAATCAGCTTCTCCTTTGCTACATTTTGTGGTGAAGTCATAATTGTGTGTTTTGACATTAGTCTGTTGCCATGGATAGTTAGAATCAGGGTAGGACGTGATGACATTAAAAGGTCACTTCAATCTCTAATGGCTATGGTTCTGGGAATGACTAATGGCATTGTACTGCTACAAATGTAGAGCTGGAACAACATGATGAACTGTAACTGACTCTTGTTTAAGCATAAATATCTCTGAGATTTAGAAGAAAAGGTGACAAAACCATATTAAAAGGTGAATGAGTTTATTTTTCATTTTGTTCTTTTTTTTGAGTGAGATTGCTTGTATGGTCATTGGATGGGGTCATTTCACATGTAAAAAAAATATAGATTAGCAAAGTGGGTGTATCAATGAATGTTATTTCTGGTTTAAATCTATGATTGTATTTAAACTATCATCCCTAGATAATACTTTACAGGGGAATGACTTCGACCAATAATCATCACTAGTTTTGTTTTCCTAGAAATATTTCAAGACTGTCTTTAAGATGTGACTCTTCTTGTCTGGTCATAGGAAATAAGGGATAATGTTTATTTTCAGAAGTACATATCTGAAGTGTGTAACTGAAACCACGGAGTTTGTGCTTGGTTTGGGACAGTTGGGTTTGATCTGGCAGAAGAGCGTGACTAAGTCATTCTGAATTGTTAACACAGCCCCGATGGCTATGTCAGAAACTCTTCAGGGGATGGGAAAGAGATGGAGCACAGATTTCTACTACAGCAAAAACTGTTCAAACAAAAAGAAGCCCAGAGTACGTAAATCATGAAGGCTGTTTTTTAGAATTTCTGTGTAGCTCTGATATAAACTTTTTATTTACTCATGCAGTTTGACAGGAAAGTGAAAACATATAAAGCCTTCCCTCCTTCCTTCCTTCCCTCCTTCCTTCCTTCCCTCCTTCCTTCCTTCCTTCCTTCCATCATACACTGAATTTTAAAAGTGAATGCATTCTATAGTCTGTCTTTCTATTAAGCTGGCTATTTTAACACTTAGCTGTACCCATTTTCTAGTCATGGTATGTTTATTCATCAACCAGTGTTGCCACATATGTGTTGCTTTATATTTCATTTTTACATGTAGAGGAGTTCATTGCACATTTTGCATTCTTGAGAACTGTTTGTAGAAGATTTCCTTTGTTTGCAAATGGACATCTAGACCAAGCTGCTATTCACTGCTGCTGTGAAATGGTGGTATCTCCATCTCCCTTTAAACAATACTCACAGCTTCGTGATAGGTCTAAACAGCTCTTTGCTTTAATGCCATCTGTCAGTTATGTCATTTCACATTCACAGTTCCAACAGCTTGTACTCCAGATGAAAATTTCCTCTTGTCCCTCAACCACTGTATCCCAGAAATATTGTAGGAAGATAAAGTGTCCAAAGAAGAGAAGAGCTTAGATTAAAACCTGGGTAACCCACAGTGCTCTTCTCACTGTCAATAAAAGCTCTGCTTTCAGCAACTGACTCATCCCATAGCAATGAACTTCATTTGGGCAATGCGAAAGCTCAAGTGAATCTTCCAAGTTTTTCCTTATGCTTAAGTAATCCAGTGCTGATCACAAAGCCAGTGCTAGTGTGCTGCCCAGCCTGTGCTGGCTACAGTACCTTTGGCCATAGTTTGACACGTAACCCTTGGCTACATCCACACTGCTAAAAGGAGAGGGCAAGGGACCAATCCCTTACCCCACGGACTGGCTCACGTCCCCACTGCCTGTGGCTTGTCACTTCTCTAACAGATTTGCCTTGGAGACAGCTAGTTGGTGTGGTCCACAGTGGATCCACATAGAGGAAAAAATTTAGGCAACATGGGTAGTGGAGGATCCTGAGCAGGAGCCCACAGCCTATCCCTATTTACTTAGTAGTGAGGAGCTACCTTTTGAGACTAATTCAGTGCCTGATCTTAAGCTGGTAAGAGAATCAATAATAAATAAATAAATGAAATGCAAATCCACACTGATAAAAAGCCCTCCCAAAATGGTATCAGGATGCGCTGCCCAGCACATGTTAGTGTAAGGCTGCCCTTTGAAAACCTTTTGGCAGCAAAGGCAGATTTTGCAGTGTGGTAACAGCTCTAATGGGACTTTTTTCCTGACAGCTGGGAAGAGGGTGACGTTGCCCTTATTTTCCCAGTTCTGCAAACAGTGGGAACTCTTCAGTCCGTTTTCCACCTCCCCTGCTATTAGCAAGTAGCTTGACATCTGCTATGGGCACTGCCTCCTGAGAAGAAGTTTAGGTATGCCATGGTGTTCCTCCTGTCCATCCTGTGCTGGTTTTGGCTGGGAGATTTAATTTCCTTCATAGTAGCTAGTATGAGGCTCTGTTTTGGATTTGTGCTGAAAACAGTGTTGATAACACAGGGATGTTTTCATTGCTGCTGAGCTGGGCTTACACAGAGTCAAGGCCTTTTCTGCTTCTCACCCCACCCTACCAGCGAGTAGGCTGCGGGGGCACAAGAAGTTGGGAGGGGACACAGCTGGGACAGCTGACCCAAACTGACCCAAGGGATATTCCAGACCATATGACGTCATGCTCAGCATATAAAGCTGGGGGAAGAAGAAGGAAGGGGGGATGTTCAGAGGGACAGCGTTTGTCTTCCCAAGTAACCGTTACACGTGATGGAGCCCTGCTTTCCTGGAGATGGCTGAACACCTGCCTGCCCATGGGAAGTGGTGAATGAATTCCTTGGTTTGCTTTGCTTGTGCACGCAGCTTTTGCTTTACCTGTTAAACTGTATTTGTCTCAATCCATGAGGTTTGTCACTTTTACCCTTCAGATTCTCTCCCCCATCCCACTGGCAGGGGAGTGATTGAGCGGCTGCATGGTACTTAGTTGCTGGTTGGGGTTAAACCACGACACCATCCTCACAGCTTCTTCTTTATAAAGTAGTGAAATCCTTCTGTTTCTAAAGGAGAACTGCAAGTTACTTGAGAATGTCCCTTGAAAACAGTAAATAATCAAACATGAATTTGCATTTTGTTTCTAAAGCTCCTGTTTGCATTCATTCATGAATGGAGTTTCATCATTGTCAGCTCCACTAAAGAGTGGAAGTAATGCATCTCACAGTTAGCAGACTTGCCCAGGTGACGATGGAAGATCAGAATAAAAATTTGTGTCTTCTTCTGCCCAATCATTTGCATTAATCATGCATATCCCCTCCTGATTATGAGTATGTGACCATTCTTAGGGGCAGCTGCACTTTGCCTGCAGCAGGAGAATAAACAAAGGGAGGGTAAATCCTTTCTTTAATCTCAAGTGCAGAGATCATTTTTTCTGCAATAATAAGAAGCTTTCTTCTGAGGGTGCACAACTGCACCATTGGAGCATCTGTCTTGTGTCTTGGCACATGCTACAAATGATCAAAGCAGCAGCTTTTGTTTAAAGCAATAGAAAAACAGGGTGGCAGAACATCCAGGGTTGGATATAGCACCACAAAGCAAGGAAGAAACACAAGAGCCAAACTGTATAAAATGTTTTTTCAGCAGTTTGCCAGTGCACAAAATAACAAGGTAGATCAAGGACAGAGCTCTGAAATAGTTTATTCAACAGACATTCTCCCCATTTTTGTTCTCCCACAAATTCCTCCTATAGATTTTGTGCATGTAGACCTTTTTCAGCATCCGTTTCTCAGTTCTGTAGATAATCCGTCCAACCATCAAAATAATGTTGCGATTTCCCATGACAGTGAGAAACAGGTTTTTTTTACCAACATTTTTCTTTGCTTGCTAGGCAAATTTAAACTCCATTATTAAATGAGCAATGAATAAACCTAGGCACTCTGTTCATAAGTAACAATTCTCAAAATGAAACAAATTCTATTCATACTAGTTCTACTTTTATACAAACATAACATTGAATCAAGCAATAACTTCTTCATAGTATTTCTATAACTGATAAATTCACTTCATACAGTCAAACAGTACAGAGAAGACAAACATTCTCAATCCACAACAAATCATTGAAATACATATTTTTAGGCACCTGGTTCTTTTCAGGAACTTGAGGTCTAAAGTATTGCTTGTGAGTATTCATCAGTATCAGTAATCTTCACATGATTTATTAATGCCTTGCTAAAAAGCTCTGATGTAACTGTCCAGCGCTGTTTTCTTTTTTCTATAGGGAGAAGAAAATCCCAAGCACTGTCATCATCAGCTGGCTTGTGTCCAATAATTCCAAATTAATTTAAGCAGCCAAGAACTGGGCGTTAACTTCTCTCATATGTCAGGAGAGTAGGTAATAAAATAAAACCAATCAGTCAAACGGTAGCAGCTCTTTACTCCGTAATAGTGGGAGGAGAGGGTGAGATCACCAGTTCTGCAAAGCTGAAGTGACCAGCTGACTTCTTTGTCTGCTAGCCTGCATGCTCTCCACTAGCAAAGCAAGAGAGGAGACATTTCTCCCTGCTACTTTGTGAATAAGCAGCTTTCACATATAGCCACTGTACACAATGAAGCTAAGTGACTCGGTGACAGTCCTCCTGAAGACAGTTTATGCCTCCATAATTTTATTTCTTCTTACATCACACCTGTGGAAAGAAACAGCTTAGTTAATGAGAAGAGTGATGCATAGCTTTAATTCTCATGGTTATGAATATGAGCAAGGCCCCTGAGAACACTGGAAGTAATTACGTTATATTCCCTTCTGTTTTAGCTACTGGGGCTGGCTTTGTTCACAGCAGATGTTACAAGAATTTCTTGCCATCTTTAAGACTGGCACTTGCCCTTTTTGGCTTGGAATGATTTCGGATGTGTCACTTCAGTTCTGAAGAACGGGTGCAAGGATTTATTGCTGAGCTACCTTCCCACAAGAAACAATCCCACATCCTGAAGTAAAATTTTCCAGTTTTTCTATTAATGTATTAAAGTACCATATGTCCATACTGCATTGTAATGGACTACTTGATTTCGTCATTTCTTCATTCAAGACTGAAAGCAGTCTATTTCAATTTAAATATAGTATGCGTGCCTATAATTTGAGTTTAGTCGTCTTTAGAGTCATAGAAGACACGGTACAGTAGGTTGACACAAAACACTATGAACTGAAAGCGTTCTTAAGATGCAGGTCACATGCTTCTGTATATTGTGCGTAGGAAGACAAGATTTCATTTTTCATGTGCCAAATAGGCTTCTATTTAAAACATAGCTATAAGAAGATGCATTATCAGTCAAAATCCAACTTGTTTTTACATTGTTGTTTTATACAATGAAAGAGAAGTTGTGCCTACTTGTAACTGAAAGTCTGTTGTGATTTCCTCAGTACTTTGAGGAAACCTCAGTTGATAAGACTTCTTCAATAGTTCCCTTCATCCCAGCTGGAAAGGAAAATATTTTTAAGTATCTCCAGTTAGAAACTGCACAGGGGTGCTTAATACACTGTAGTTATTCTGAATTAAGATTAAAATGCTGCTTGATAGCTGCTGGCTTTTTTTAGTAGCAATTATTCTGAGTGCATGATAATACTTGTTAGTGACTGCGTGTGCTTTAAGCTTTCCACTCTTTGATATGTTCTTGAACTTCTGCCATTTTGCAAGGGGCACTGGATCAAAGGTTTTGTTGGGGTGACAGAGGACTGACATTATAAAATTAATGTGTCCTGAATTACTATCCAAGAATCACAGACTTGCAAGCAGTGTACGTTTTGTAGAATTACAGTCATCACTAACTGACATTAAACAGACACTGTTGTCTTATTAAAATGCTGTTAAAACTGCTGCTTAATCATTCACTATGATTTTATGATCAGGTATGCTAAATATTCTAAGATTTTGTTAGTTATGAACTAGTTCGATAGGAAATTATTGTGTCAACCTGGTACATAAATGTACAAGTAGTATTTTCAATACCGCCCACTGAGTATTGGAAGATACTGGTTTATTTGGCTGTATAATATCGTTATAGTTTATGCTCTCCAAGACTCACTTATAATAATATCATTCAGTCCATTGGTCTATTTAAATAACCTAAAAGATATTTGATGTGGAGACTGAATTAAATACAAGTAGTTAGTATGTTCATGCATGTGTACATCTGTGTATACAGAGCTCATAATGAATTACTTTCAGTACCTTTTAGTTATGAAGATGAGGACCAGCATCCAAAAGCTAAGCAAACCATACAGATAAACTACTTTTGGCTTTAGATAAGGCTTGTACTTCTAAAAGTATCTTACAAGCAGCAGCTCTGCATCTAACATGCTTATGTTTTAATCAAGGGCTGTCAAACTTTTTGACAACTAAAGGAGAGATTACTTTATAGCTGTTTACTTGAAGATCCGATGGCAAATAAATTTTAGAGTGTTAAAGGATGATGGAAAATGATCTGAGGACAATTTGAGAATTCTTCCATGGCCTGCCAGTTTGATGGCCTAATTTGAGTAATGAGCAAATTTTGTTTTGCCCTGCATACAGATTCTGCAAATAACTGTGTTACAGATGCAGCATTGCTGCAAAGATCCAGTTTTCTATTATCTCTGATAAAGCAGAATGTATACTGCACTGTCTGATAAATTATAATATTATCCACTTTATCTGAAAAAATATGTTCTAATATAAACAAAATTCAGAGCAGTTCAATGGGCTTTGCAGGATGTCAATGGCCTTTACAGGATGTCAAAGTAAAGATCAAAGTGTTCTCTTTCATGATTGTGATTCTACAATATTATAGGGACAAAAAAATGCAGATTCATTAGTGGCTAAGTGTAGTGGTTTAACCCCAGCCAGCAACTAAGCACCACGCAGCCGCACACTCACTTCCCCCCCACCCAGTGGGATGGGAGAGAGAATCAGAAGGAATAAGTAAAAACTCATGGGTTGAGATAAGAACAGTTTAATAGAATGGAAAGGAAGAAACGAATAATGATAATAATAATAAATTACAATAATAATAATAAAAAGATTGGAATATACAAATGATGCACAATGCAATTGCTCACCACTTGCCAACCGATCAATGCCCAGTTAGTTCCCGACCAGCAATCCCCTCTAAGGCCAACTCCCCCCAGTTTATATACTGGACATGATGTCACGTGGTATGGAATACCCCTTTGGTCAGTTTGGGTCAGCTGCCCTGGCTGTGTCCCCTCCCAACTTCTTGTGCCCCTCCAGCCTTCTTGCTGGCTGGGCATGAGAAGCTGAAAAATCCTTGACTTGGTCTAAACACTACTTAGCAACAACTGAAAACATCAGTGTGTTATCAACATTCTCCTCATACTGAACCCAAATCATAGCACTATACCAGCTACTAGGATGACAATTAACTCTATCCCAGCCAATGAAGCAGGTGATATAAGTAACCACTCACAGAGAAATCCTGACTTCACTGGAGTCAGTCTTCTTATTTCTTTAATTCCATGTCTTACTTCTCCTTGAATTTTCTTAACAATTTGAAAACTGTGTTTATGTCTGTTTGTTCAGTTTATTGGAGATAGCAGGATTAGGTAGAGTCTGCAAAGAATATGGTTGTATATGTCTTTTTCTGTCTATGACGATCTTATTTCTATACATTTGAAACACAAATACCTAATGTCCTTTGTTGCAAAAGCACAGTTCCAGTTTGTCTATTGAATATATTCCTTTAACATTTTATATATGCAATTCCATTCTTACAGCAGCAATTAGTAGCTTCAGTGAATGAATACAGAATCCTGCTGGTCACCTGCATAAAAACCAGTCTGTCTGCAGAAGATATTCTACACTGCCAAGACTTGTAATGTGTGATGTTAATCCAGGAAAGCAAATTACTATCCCCACGATATGTAGCATGAGGACATGCTCCAAAGAGCTCAGCTGAATGACTCTTGCTGCAATGCAGCTGTTCACCTGGAAAAAAATTTAGTATGTAAAGATTTCAGATTATGCTATTAGCTGGAATGTAACTTGACCAAACCAAACTAGAATATAAAGGCAGCCTGTTTGAGGAAACAGTGGAAACAGGACAGGGAAATTTGTCATGAGGGGTTTTCTGGTAGAGGAAACTGTCTGGAAGCAAAGATGGGAGAAGATGCAAAGAAGTGGCCAGAAGAGTAAGATGGGGAGGAAGAAAGTGGGGTCTGTGGGAAGCCTTCTCCAAAGTGGTCTGCAATATGTTGGGGCGATGCTGTTATTTTGTTGAGATCAATGGGATTTTGCTCTTGGCTTTAGAGCAGCCAGGATCTCATTCTTGATGCTTATCACTCATGCTTGACCTTGCAGGCAAGGAAGTCACCGCAATTTAGAGTGCCTCAAAAAATAACCTGTGTCACATGCCTATTGGGCTCAGTATGAAGACAGTCTTTATGTGTCAGAAAGGCAGATATATTTATTGCATCTAAAGATCATCAGATTTCTGTATCGAATCACTTTGTTTACAGAGCAGGAGGAAAGCTGGGCATGTCTGGATTTATCCCACGTGTTGACTCACAACTATCCTATTCAAAGCCAAAACCACTCCTAGTAACATTTTCAGCCACCAACAGCAACTGCCAACCAGCAGGAGTAAATAACAGCAGAGGCAAACTTTCAGTCTGCTTTAACCTGAAACTTGAAACTTGGTGGAAGAGGGATTTTAGCTGTAGGAAGTAGTAACTGGAGGCACATTAGGGGTCCTCTATTCAGTAGTCAATAAATCAACGACTTTATAAGCAGTGGAAGTTTTTGCATCTGGAAAGCTCTCCCGAGCTATACTCTTCAGTGCCAAAATTGGTAAGTCCATGTTATAGCAATAAGCTTACTTGTGGAACTTGGAAATGGGGATTAATTTGAAATTAAAAAAAAAAAAAAAGGAACATTTGTGTTTGACTTTCAGTGTTTTCCATATAACCTCCACTTAATTTACAAGTAGCGTTTCCCCTGCACTCCTGCCATGTGTAATCTGGGCTCTGATCATCCTGAAAAGTTCTTTTTTCTTCTCATCTCAGCACTAGTATGTGACTTCTTTAAGTTAGCATCAGGAAACTCTTCAGTCATGTAGCTAGACTGTACTAAAAAGTCCCATTGATATAAAATCCAGTTCCTACATACTTAGCAGAGTTGGAATAATAGGACAAATCAAAGACATGCCAGTATCTTCTGAGACTGTTTCAAGCAGAGGTGGTACTGAATGTACACAAGAACCTGGTTTCTTAAAGATGTGTTGCCATTCTGCATTTAACAATTGCTATATTTTATTTAGGAGTTCATTATCTTTCAATAGTTAAGTGAAGAATGACTGACTGTTTTATTGTATTGCAAGGAGATTTCCATGCTATTTAACATGTGCCTTCTCCTCTAAAAGATGAACTTAAGGATAAGGATTGGGATGAACTTCTTGTGAGAGACAAAGAACTAAGTTAGACACTACTTGTCCTACAGAGTTTTTTTGGGGTTTTTTTGTTTTGTTTTGTTTTGTTTTTTAATTTTCAAAAAGCCTTTAGGAAATCCATAGTATCTCACTGGTAGTTTAATTCAATGGTGACTGGCACTGAATTCCTCAAAACCCTTCCAAAACAGAAGTTTTTACTTTATAATTGCATTTATATCTTGCCCTATCTAAGCTTCCTTGCACCCATCACAAACGAACTTTCTTCAGGAACGAAGACAGTAGGTCTTATGCACCTACCTGATATTTGCTTTTTCAGTTTAGCTTAGCATTTGTTTCTACAGAGTTTAGAAAATGTGCTCAAAATCATGTAATCTAACATACTGAATTGAAATACTTAGTGGATAGAAGATTATATTTACTTGGATAGGGAACAATAGTCTTAGTTACTCCCCAGGCTTCAACAGGTTTCAAGTTCAGTTAAGATTTTGACTTGCATTCCACCAGTATGAATACTTGCTCTGGCATCTGACTAACTTACCTCAGGCAGTTGAAATCTGCTTCAAACAGTTTGTAAAACTGGCCTGTGGTACTAGTATCTGCACTCTTGTTGTGTTAAAAGATGGGCAAAGAGGCAGAACTTGGGTAAACATGCAGAATGAAATAGAAGACGTTATTGATGATCACCAATGTTTTAATTAAAAAACTTAGAAGAATTCGGAAGAAGTGAAAATATTGCAGGAAACCTCATGGTTTGTTATGTATTCATTGTGGATACAAGCAGGTAACCAATCACAAATGAAACAGCATGCCATGAACTCTGAATAAAACTAGAGATGTCCCTTGCTACTATACCAGCTTCTTCAACCAGACCTTTCAAGCTCTGCAGACAGTACTGAAAGGGGTGATGGATGACTAGGTCAGTCTCTTTTGAGGCTGCATAAATCATGACTGTATCCTTTCAAATGGATGGTCTTACACTAAGATCGATCATTTCTTGGAAGTGAGGTGGGAATGCCTGGATGTCCCATCCTGACCGCGCATGCAGCACTGGTGTTGTACAGCTCAGTTCTGCTTTGTGGTTTCCAATGAAGTGCTACATCATTCCTCCTTATTTCTGTGGGCTTTTGCTGCAGTTGTATTCTGCATATGGATATTTCTGGAGCCAAGTTTTCCATAAGCAACACAATACCTAAAAGATGGCTATCATCCAAAGCTAAATATCAATTTAAGTTCTCTTTCCTGAGCTGAAAAAAATTAGAATTATAATAAAGAGGCTCCTAGGCCTGGCTTATACAAAGGAGTAAAATTAGGGTGACTTTTCTAGCTGTGCTTTTCTTGTTGCATAAGCATGCAGTGAGTGAAAGGAAAGCATTAATTTCTATTTTCACTATTTTATTTGTTTAGAATCTATGACAAGCAAATGGCAGCAGACAAAAACAGCTCAGTCTAAGTATATGTTCAGCCTAAACTTTCACAAAACTGCAACAGCAATAGAGAAAAAATTGCTACATGTCTGATTCAGGTGCTAATTTCCACTGAAATACTTGAACAATCAATAGAAATATATCTGAGTACTCTGAATACATGTATCCCAAATTTTAAAGCAAGTCAGCAAGGAAAGGAAATAAAAAAATCAAGTTTAAGAAGACTAGGGAGATTATTTTCTCTTATTCTTGTCTGCAAGAAATGAGAATGATACAGTTCCCCAATAAAATGAAGTGGATTTTAGCTGCCATTTCTCCCTTCTCGGATTGTTGGAGAAAGCTCTTCCATTTGTTGTGCTGAAGATTTGGTAACAGGACTTATTTTCATTGCTCTATTTCCACCTAGTGCTCAAACTGCAAATTGCACTAAATTGTAAGTATGTTCTAGAATCGGTAACTACAAATCGGTATCACTCTCAGTTTTCAGGGAATCTGCATTACAAATGAGCAAGTGGATAAAGTAAGATTAAATATTTCTTTTATAAAAAGGTGTTTGCACTAGCTCCCAGACTAAAGGCTGTCATGTATCTAATATGGTCTTTGGTGCATGATCTGTTCAGAAACAAGAGTATCATTATTTGATTTAAATGCTAGAATCCCTCCTGTGGCTATAATTTTTGTGTGAGTTCTGTTGTTAACTGAAGACAAATGGACGCATATGAATAAAAAGGGCCACACCATGGTCATTAAGAGGCATGCATTACCCTCACAGGCAAGTGTGTGCTCAGGATGAAGTCTAGAAAGGCGTAGCTAAACCACCTGGAAGTTTTGAGGTGGCCTCATCTGGACAGACTTTCCCCATATATCTTGAGCTATAAAGTACCTTTCACTCTTTATAACAACCATAACATTTTAGTAACAGAACTGGAGGATTCAAAAACTCGATTGTGCTGCAGGAAGAAAAAAGGAGAGATTTTGTGCTGAGCTATGAAATGTATTTTTTTTTTCAGGAGGCTAGGTAGAGGATAGCTAGAAGACACAACTTGTGGATCTACTTTGTGAAATGTAGCAGGAGGCTTATGGACAGATACAAGCATATATAGACAGTACAAGTGATGTTTTAAATCTCTTTCATGTTCTTAAAGTAAATTGCTGTTATACTTTGTGTTATATATGCTTACCAAAAGTAAAAAAATACTGGTGTTCGTAATCTCAAACAGCACTTCATACAACACAAGTATGGCAATGACTTCGATAGCTATAAGATGTTTTTATGCATACATTTTTGTAGCAAAATCTAGATGCAGCAATTCTGTTTGTTTACCTGTTCTTGCAACTAGTGCAAAATAGCCAAATGACTCTTAGGCACACCACAGGCACCATCTGAAAAACACAGGTTGGTTATTTTTCCAAGCGTCTGATCTGTAGGGAGATGGAAACTCCTGTCTTCAGAATTTGTAGTTTGGATATTTTCTGTAGGAAAAAGGCTTCAGCTCCAGCTTTTCCCTTGTACTTTCTCTGAGCCCATGCAAAATATAAATGAGTTAATGCCCTGACCAAGAAACTGCAGTGTCCTTCACTCAGGACAGCGTACTAACTGCTGGTTTATTACATAGCAGGCAGCACAGCTGTGGCCACCTTCTTTTCTTGGATACAAGCAGGGTACCAATCACAAATGAAACAGCATGTCATGAACTATGAATAAAACAAGACAGGTCCCTTGCTACTACACCAGCTGTGGTCACATTTATTTTATAATAAAGCATCTGCAGCAACTGTTTTTTGAAGTGCCCAGCTTTGACTGCTGGGTTAGGCAACCCCTGAAAACATGTATTGCACCAAACGCTTTTCAGGTCATCATCAGGGGACTATCACCTCTGGATACCCCTCACCCAGCTTAGATATGAGGTAAACAAGTTGCTTGCTCCAAACCAGGCAGATACCTACACAGAGGCATACATGTATGTGGCTAGAGAACTCCGAATACAATGACCTGCCTGTGGAATTCACATTTTTCTAGAGAAAAGCAAGAAGTAGGCTGAGGTTTTTTAGAGTTACAGCTTTGGATTTAAATTTAAATTTTACAGAACAATTTGTTTAACGTTTCAGAACACTAAGTGCATGGGACTCTATAGGTCAGCAGTTTCCTAGCAGAACTGCCTTGTTAAAATACTGGATTATTTTTACCTCTGTGAACATTACTGTGAACTCTAAGCTACAGAGTGGCTCAAGTCTGGACCAGTTTCTATTATCCAACATTCTTGCTTGAACAGTAGACTCAAATTTTATTTACAGTCAAATTCTTATTTGTGAAATAATCTTAATTGAATAGTGCTTTTAATGGCGAATACATGATGGGGGAAAGTAAACAGCACTATTTTATTGTATTATCTGTTGTTACCTGAAAGCCTTGTTCCTGAAAGAGCTTCCTGCACTAAAGCATAGATTTGCTTTGGTTTGAGTCCTAAAATAAGCTGGCAGAAGATGTAAACTAGGGAAGAGATTGCTGTGGATGTAGCTCTGCACTACAGAAAGCAGCCTCTGAAGAGGATAGGGTCTGTCTGTGGGGTCTATGGGAAAGTCCCACCCATCTTGGAACAGCTACTCTTGTCTTGGATCGTGGTAAGGTCAGGGGCTATTCTATTCTCTGCAGTTGCCTCATCAGATGAAGACTCTCTGAGTCTTTATATTACTTCAGGCAGGGTGGGACTGAGACAGTGTCCTTCCAAGGGAATGGAAGGCAGGACTTTGTTGCTGGAGAAGAAAAGTACTGACAGTATCTAAACCCAACTATAAATTAGGGCAACCAGAATAAATGATTTTTTGAAAGTATGCGAAGCCTCAAGATTACCTGATATAATTAAAATTAGTACATTTACCTCTAAGTAATTATTTGTAATAATACGTGTAGTATTTCTTACCCTGTCGTCCTTCAAGGAACTGCTCTTGGCAAAATAAAAACATATTTCCTTGGAGGATTGTATTTATGTAAATACTTAATAGATTGTGATTAAATTAAATTAGCACTATGTATCCTCCTCAGACTTGTGTATGTTGTCCTGTCCTGTGATCTTTGGGCTAATGAGTAGCTGGATGAAAATATTTGTTTTTTGAGAGAGAGTGTGGAAAATTAAATCAATTATTACAGTTAAAAGTGAGGGGGAACCTGACTTTGATATTTGTAACATTTCAATGCCAATATCGTATTTTGAATCACTCTTTTCTATTGCAAAGGTTGGCAGAAAGAAGGGCACTTTTGCTTTAAATGCTTTCCATTATAGAGTTATGGACACACTAGATTACACCTACATCCAGGCCAGTAATTTGTTTCTGACAGACACCAGAGCCAGCTGCCTCAGAGGACGGCGCAAGGACCTGCAGGCAGAAGTAAGGGCACTGCTCACCCTCTAGCATGGAGATAATAAAGCTGTTCATGCAGCTTGAGCAGCCTCCTGAAGATTCATCTTGTTGTGCCAGAAATAATTAGTAAACCTTCACAGATATTTCTGTCTGTTGTGCTGAGTGATTCTGAAATACAGCAGAAGCTCTCAAGCCTGATCCTTCCTTGAAGCTTCAGCGTAACAAAATGTAATAGTTGCTGTGACGTGGAGGCATTGCATGGGGCTGAGAGGCAGAGACAGCAATAGCTACGGCAGACCCCAGCCCAAGACCCATAACAATTCATACCTGGACACGCCTAAGCACGTCTACTGAAAATCCCCATCTACTGATAGAAGTAAGCACATACTTGTATCTGTTACAAGGGAGTAATCTAACCTGTTGAGTTTGGTGCTGTTTTGTGAGCATTTCAGAACCTGCATCTGTTCTTAGTCCCAAGTTTCTCCCTGGATTTACGGGGAGAATTTATAGAGGTCTCGACAAGAACATTTGAACAGTTCAGGGAAGGTCAGACATAGCCAGAGGATGCAGTGAGGTGTCTGCACCTTACACTGGCATGCAAAGCTCTGAGTCAGGTCATCCCTGCCTGCCTTAAATGATGCATGGAGTCAGAGACCCCTGAATATGGAGTCACCTGAAATTCCCTTTCCCTTTGTGCAATTGCCTAGGGGTGGTCAATACAAAAATACTGAGGGCAGGGGATGGATGTCTTACATCTGGCTTGCAGGTGCCTTATTCTGAGCTCTATCCCTCTGGAATCAGAAACAGATGGTCGTCTGCCACTGTTACTTTGAAGTACTGACTAAGGACCACTCCATTAAACACAAATTGAGGAGAAAGTAACACAAGGGACATGTGGCCACCTTGTGTTCAGACACTGTGCATGAGCAGCCCAGGGGCCAGAGCTGGGATAACTCCTGTTTGTATGACAACACTGCTCATGACAGCTATAAGAGAAAGCTTGTCATCTGGAACATTAATTTTGTACATGACCATATTTAAGCTCAGTAAACTAATATTTAGTTTTTACAAACATGAAATTTACTCTGGAATTAAAATATATAAAGTAGTCATTAAAGTTTCCCTGATCTGTACACTATCTATGATGTCTGCTTCTACTGTATGGTCATATATTTGCCTGAATGCATATTCTGTGCCTTGTTGAATAAATCAAAGCTGTTATGTATCTTACCTTTCATAGTACTACTGCTTATGAAACACTGTGCCTGTGTATTCAGATTAGCTTGGATGTTCATCACAGAGCAACACCTTTACTACTTACATAAAACTGCAAGTGATTAAATACTCTTTGACTCAGTAGGAGCATTGCAATAGAATATGCCTCTTTATTACGTTCATCTCCTTTGCTTCTAATACAAATTTATATTTACATTTCAACAGCCTCCTGTATATGAATTTCAGTTTTGGGGCTTATACTATTCTTTCTTTTCACAAACTTTTTAATAGTCATCTCTGTTGCAACAGAAGAATGAAAATAAATCAGTACATTTTAGTAATTACAATAAATTAATTAGAAGGCAGAAGCTGAGAAAGTTTACATTTCATTGACTTTATAATTATAGAGTTGCCAATGTATGGGTGATTACCTCCTTCCTTCTTGTTCATTATTAAACGAAGAGTTCAAGGAAGTCCTTAATCTTTTCTACCTACCATGGTTGTCAGAGACAAGATGCGGCAAGGATGGAAGAAAAAGAGGAAGGAAACAGGTTAGTGCTGTCGCACGAAGAAAAGATGCACTTAATTACAGAGTAAGCATGGACTGCTTTTCAAAGTTGTTAATTCTGACTTGGTCTTCCCTTTGGGGAAGGAGCAGTTTATACAGTATACATACAGCCTGGGGAGAAAAGAAACTGTCATTCATCACAAGAAGGAAGGTCTATGCCTTAGATGGTTGAAGCTGCTAGTGATGTATCCCAGGGCTTAATACTGAGGCCAGTACTGTTCACCATCTTCATTAATGACCTGGACAAAAGAGCAGAGTGCACTTTCAGCAGGTTCACGGATGACACAAAACTGTGCAGACCGGTTGATATACCAGCTGGTTGTGCAGCCATTCAGAGGGACCTTGACAAGCTGGAGAACAGGGCAGAGAGGCATTTCATCAACTTCAACAAGGGTAAAGGCAAAGTCTTACATCTGGGGAGGAATAACCTCAGGCGTCAGTGCATGCTGGGGGCCCACTGGCTGGAAGGTGGCTTTGCTGAGAAGGTCCTTGGAATGGAAGATATCCAGGAGGTGGACAACAAGATGAGCATGAGCCAGCAATGCACCCTTATGGCAAAAAGAGCCAGCAGCCTCCTGGGCTATGTTAGTAAGAGCATTGCCAGCAGGTCAAGGGGGGTGATCCTTCTTCTCTTCAGCATTACTGAGACCACATCTTGAGTACTGTGTCCAGTTCTGGACTACCCAGTACAAGAAAGATACGGACTTACTGGAGCAAGTCCAGCGCAGGGCCACAAAGATGATTAAGGGACAGGAGCACTTTTCATACGAGGAGAGGCTGAGAGAGCTCAGCCTGGAGAAAGAAGGGTCAGGGGGATCTCATCAAGGGAGGGAATGAAGAAGAGGCAGCCAGATTTTTCTCAGTAGTGCCCACTGACAGGAAAAGAGGCAATGGACACTGTCCTAGTTTCAGCTGGAATAGAGTTAACTGTCTTCCTAGTAGCTGGTACGGTGCTATGTTTTGAGTTCAGTATGAGAAGAATGTTGATAACACCGATGTTTTCAGTTGCTGCTAGTAGTGTTTAGACTAATGTCAAGGATTTTTCAGCTTCTGATGCCCAGCCAGCGAGAAAGCTGGAGGGGCACAAGAAGTTGGCACAGGACACAGCCAGGGCACCTGACCCAAACTGGCCAACGGGGTATTCCATACCATGGGACGTCCCATCTAGTATAGGAACTGGGAAGTGGGGGCGGGGAATCGCCGCTCGGGGACTAGCTGGGTGCCGGTCGGCGGGTGGTGAGCAATTGCACTGCGCATCATTTGTACATTCCAATCCTTTCATTATTGCTGTTGTCATTTTATTAGTGTCATCATTATCATTATTAGTTTCTTCTTTTCTGTTCTATTAAACTGTTCTTATCTCAACCCGTGGGTTTTGCTTCTTTTTCCCGATTTTCTCCCCCATCCCACTGGGTGGGGGGGAGTGAGTGAGCGGCTGCGTGGTGCTTAGCTGCTGGCTGGGGTTAAACCACGACAGACACGAATTAAGAATAATGAAATTCCATCTGAACACAAGAAAACACTTCTTTACTGTGGGGGTGGTCAAGCACTGAAACAGGTTGTCCAGAGGGGTTGTGGAGTCTCCATCCTTGCAGATACTCAAAGCCCAACCGGACATCATCCTGGGCAACATACTCTAGCTGGTTGTTCTTGAGCAGGGGCATTGGACTACATTATCTTAAGAGGTCCCTTCCAACCTCATAAATTCTGTGATTCTGTGATTCTATGAATTGATCCTATTATTTGATTAAAGTCTGTGTTATGGGTTAACCCCAGTATGCATCTAAAAAGCACATAGTCACTTACCTACTCCTCCCATGGTGGAATGGGGGAGAGAATCTGAAGGGTAAAAGTGACAAACCTCATGGATTGAGACAAATACAGTTTAACAGGTAAAGCAAAAGCTGCGTGCACAAGCAAAGCAAACCAAGGAATTCATTCACCACTTCCCATGGGCAGGCAGGTGTTCAGCCATCTCCAGGAAAGCAGGGCTCCATCATGTGTAAAGGTTACTTGGGAAGACAAACGCTGTCCCTCTGAACATCCCCCCTTCCTTCTTCTTCCCCCAGCTTTATATGCTGAGCATGACGTCATATGGTCTGGACTATCCCTTGGGTCAGTTGGGTCAGCTGTCCCAGCTGTGTCCCCTCCCAACTTCTTGTGCCCCCGCAGCCTACTCGCTGGTGGCGTGGGGTGAGGAGCAGAAAAGGCCTTGACTCTGTGTAAGCCCTGCTCAGCAGTAACGAAAACATCCCTGTGTTATCATCAACACTGTTTTCAGCACAAATCCACAACAGAGCCGCTTGCTAGCTACTGTGAAGGAAATTAACTCTATCCCAGGCAAAATCAGTACAGTCTGTCTTCAAGGGTAGTGGTGGAGAAACATAAAAAAGTATCTCTTTTTATCTTTTGAGTTGTTGACTACTTTGGAGATCAGATTAATTCCTTAATATGTAAAGTGATAATGATTCCTGGCACTCAAATCCCATCCTCAAGTTTTGCCCTTCCCAGTAGTGACTGAAAGATATCAAAGGCCACTAATATGAAAAAAAATGTTGAGATCAGAAAAAGTTCTTCCATACAGAAAAGAAGATGTATGGGTAATAATTGGCAAATTACCCATATTACCCAATTATGTTTTGAATAGCTTTTCCAATATATGTATTTGTAGGGATTTGCTCAAGGTGTGATTTGTAGATGAGGGGAAAGCTAAGGCAGTACTTAAATAACTTAGGACATACTCTGAAAGGCCATAGATGGTTGCTTCTAAGTTTGGCAAGTCCTTTCAATTGAAATCCTCGGGAGACTTCTCTTGTATTAAAAAATCTGTAGCTGTTAGGACAGGGAGAATATTCTAGTGAAGGGATGTCACTAGTAACAATAAGACTCAATTTACAGAGAAGTTAAAATATTGATTTTGAGGTGTGAACTGTCACTTTGTTTCAGTAGTTGTTAAATTAAGATGCTAGCTTTAAGAGCTGTTTTCCTGACTGGCATAAACCAAACAGCACACTACGACTATGGGGTGGTCTTGCCCTACCCTGTGTCTTTCTTTTTTGCTGTATGCTTTGCTTCAGTTCTTTTGATTGTGAGACTTGCGGTGAATAGGATCAGTTTACTGACCTGACTGAGGCAGTCTAAGGGACTGGTGGGAGGACACAGACAAGGGCAGGACAGGGAAAGCAGAACCGTTCCTTTTGGTGGGAATGTGATAATAGATCGGTTTAAACCGATAATGAAACCGCGCCCTTGCTGTTCACTGCAAAACCTATTGTCAACATCCGTTTACTGGATCACTGCACCGTACAGTTAGATAAGTGACAAAGATACTGATTCATGACAATGTTTGTGGTGTTTTGGGAACGGGTAGTCTCTGCAGTTACACCTGTGACTGTTTAGCAGGCTGACTTTACAAAACCCTGAGAAAAATTGTAGTAAGACCTTATAGCTGAACTTGGCCTTCTGCATGAACCTCTGATGGCTGCTTGTTTGGGGCATTTTCTTCAAATCTCTCAGCTCCCTTGTTTGCAGCTGAGCAACCATCCTTCCTCATCCTGTGCCTTTGCCTTTATTTGCTCCTTTTGCAGCATAATCCAGATGTTAATCTGCCCCAATCACAAGCCACGTGGAAGGAATAGTTGACATGCCACACATTGTTCATGACACAGTTCTCATGCAATGTCACTGCTCATCCTGTCTCTCTTCATTTGATTGCAGTTTTTCTAAAATGTAAGATTTCTGGGGAAAGAGTTGTTCTATTTTTAATATAAACACTTCTATCATGGCTTAAAAAAAAGTAGGAAACATTAATCTTCATATGCAAGGATACAGTTCTCGAAACCCTTCATGAACACATCTCTGCAGGATTTGCATTGTCAGTATATGAGATCAGACTTATCTTTGACCTTCTAGATCCTTTTCTGCTTGCTTCCATTTTCTCTTTGACATCTTCCTACATCATTTTTATTTCAGCTCCTCTTCAGTTACTTTGCTACCTACTTCCAAATTTCAGTTGCCATCTGCTCTGCTTCTTCCAAACAGTGGCATTCGCAAGTCACATTCCCACTCTGCTCTTTCCAAGAACTAAGTTTTGGTCTAGCTAACAATGTTTTTTGTGTGTGTCATGGTGCTCTCTTATTACCTTTGGAAGGGGGAATTTAAAAGATGTGTTTCCTCAAATAACTAAACATTAGACCTTTTGATGATGAATGTTTCTATAATACAGAATGTCAGATAGCACTGTAAGTACTATAGTATAATCATAGAATCATAGAATCATTTAGGTTGGAAAAGACCTTCAAGATCATCGAGTCCAACCATCAACCATGCCCACTAAACCATGTCCTGAAGTGCCTTGTCTATGCGCTTTTTGAATACCTCCAGGGATGGTGACTCAACCACTTCCCTGGGCAGCCTGTTCCAATGTCTGACAACCCTTTCAGTAAAGAAATTTTTCCTAATATCCAACATAAACCTGCCTTGCCACAACTTGAGGCCATTTCCTCTTGTCCTATCTCCAGCCACCTGACAGAAGAGACCAGCACCCACCTCACTACAACCCCCTTTCATGGGAGAGATCTAAAATCTAATGTATTTACCAGCTGGGGGAAAAAAAGTGATTTTAAAATGTTCCCTAGAGAGGGAGGTTGAATCCTTCCAAACAAAGACTTCAACGTTATTTGCAATAATGGCAGGCTGAAGTTTGTCTATACATTGTGCTCTGCTAATTCTATTCTCTTATACTAAACAAGGGATTGAAATGGATATTCCAGTCATCCCTTGTGAAATCCATTTAAGAAAGATTAATCTCATTTTCAGTTGGAATTATCCTTAGTTCCAGTAGGATACCCAGACGAAAATACCCAGTAGTTCTCCAAGGCTCAAAGACAATGATGTGTATATAAAAGATTAAAAATTATGTCCATTCTCCCTGTAAAACTTCTGAGAAACAAGAAAATTCAGGTTCAAAATCATGTGACTTTTGCCGAGGTTCCTGGAAGATTGCAGCCCAGACTTTAGACTGGGGTATTTCAGACCTTAAAGTGGTGGCCCCAGGAATACTAGCAAATAATGTCTGTACCGCTCTGAGTGGAGAAATAGTTTGATTCAAGTGTTCCTTGTCCTCACCTCACTATTTTTACAGAAAACCATAAGATTTTACTGGCTGGACTTGATGGCACGTGGATTCTGCTCTCCAAGGAGTGCGAAGAACAGCAGTCCTGGCAGTTTCATTTCCTGACTGATGGCAAAAAAAGGAAAATAAGACAGAGAGAGCAACCAGTGTGACACATAACTGTTACACTGGATTTTGTGGTATCACTTAAAGAGAGAGGCAGGGTGCAGCTCAGCTGTTTGTAACCACAGAAACAGAAAATGTTATTTGGAAGGCAGGAGGAAGTACACCAAACCTTCTATGTCTCAAACCTGACAGTGTCTCTTTAAAATGTTCTTAAACCTGTTTAACACACCCCTACTTTTCACCACTCCCTGGGAACATGCACCTCTTATAGCAACTTGTAAATCAAGAAAAACCAAACCCAGCAATTTACTCTCCAGTGTGTGGTGGCTATTTTCACACACCCAACCTGGCCGTATAACTAGGCTACAACATAGCTCGCTGACTTGGAGCTTCCTGCTTCAACCTAAAATGAGTTTAGCACTATGAGTTTAAAAGTTTCAAATATTCTGGAGCAGAATTGTGTATTCCTAAATGAAAATTAAGAAAAGATAAAGAAATAAAAGGTTGTGATTTAAGCACAGTACTATGGAGGTTCTGCTCACAGGTTCATAGAAGATGCCAAACCTAATTTATACTGGTTTGTCTGCAGCTCGGGGATCTGAACAGAGTGAATACAGTTACCTACAAGTAAAGCAACTAAACCCCAAAATTCAAGCCTTACTGTTGCTATAGCTAGAGGGTTCAAATACAGAAAGATCTGACGTATTTCTTCTAAAAACAGAAGGAATATTTCTTTTGCACCCATGAATGAAAGGGACAGAACTGTCAGGAAAGCACAATGATTTTTTGTTTTCTTTCTCTCCTCTCGTCTTGCAATTTCTCTGTGGGTCAGGCTCCCACATCGCCAGATTATAGCTTCCTTGTCACACTTTTTGTGTAAGTGGCCACAGTGCAGTAGGGAAGCTGTTTTCTACAATGCATCACAGGACAAGCAGTTTGCTTGAGAATGAGCCAAATTTTGATGTAGTATAGATGCAGTACTGCTGAGGCTGCAGAATGAGCTTTCTGACTGGAATTTTGGCCAGACACAGAGAAAAAAAAAATCTGCATGTTTTTTTCCTCTTCCTTTTAATTTGGCAAGAAGTCATTGCCTTCTGCAAGAGCAAAAATTTTATTTGAAATCCTTCCATTACATGGGATTCATCTGACATGTTTAGGTGTTTACAGTGTAGATGCCTACATCTGACTTGTCATTTTAGGCTCCCTTTCAAGACAGTGGAGAGAAATAGTAATTTCTACAGCCCAATGCTCTGACCTACTTTAGTCATCTACATTAGAGTGAGATTACATTAGGGGTGTCTTGAGTGACAAATGTAGAGGTAGGAGCCTAGCTTTTGATGTAGCCTAGCTTTTTTGTTAAATAGGGCCTGTGATGGAAAGTCTCACCCAGCTCTGAGGAGGCAAGTGTTTGAAAATAGCTGTCACTAGTTTGGCTTCTCCTTTAATTGAGTAGAATTCAGGTTATTTACTTAGACATTAATTGGCATTTCGTTTTCTCAGGCTAATAGCCTGCATGAGGATCCAGAGCAGCCCACGCTTGAAATTACTGGGTTCTTCACCCTATGCTCCTATAGCACCGTGGCAGGATCTGGAACTTCAGGAACTGATCTGGGACTCCATGATTCCATCCAGATAATTATAATAATTCTGTTCTGACTCTCTCCCTTGTAATATCACCCAAATTATTTTAAAATCATCTTGTTTTAAAGCCCAGCTTTGTTTTCATTGCACTTAACAACAGCAGCAGCAAAAACAACTGAAAAACCTGCAGCTCAATTCTTCGTGTATTGAACATTAAAACTCCTGTAAAAGATTGTTTCTGCCAACATTCTTTCCAAAGTACTCAGAGTTTTGAAAACAATTATTCAAAAGAATATAATTTACTCAGAATAAAAGGGAAGGAGAAATTGATATTTAAAATGTACTAACTTACTCACCATTGTAATAGTCTATTGGCCAGTTTATGTCAAAGGACAAGTGTTTTGTAATGGCAAGAAGAAAGCTCAGTTGTTTCATCAGCTTAGTCCATGAAGCCCTACTTGCAGATGTATTAATTTAGGAAAGGTATTCTCCTTTCTTTCACATAGTTCTGTTTGTGATTGAAATCTACACCTGAAATGTATTCCTTGGAATATTCTTGGAAATGCTATTAATCCTTCTACTTCTGTGGATAAGGGAGGACAATGAGACAGCTGAATTCTTCTCCAGAGAAGCTGGGAGGGGAACGTGGAGGGAAGATGCCACTTCTGTGATACCATTTTCTATTTTCTTCCTGCAGATGACCTACATTTCAACACATATCATGAATCTGCCTTGCTATTTTAACTGTTATTTGAACAGATGAGCAATTTTATTTGACTGCAAAGGTATTTATGAGTAAGGAAAGGGTCTTAAACGTGTGCTAACAAAACACAGTGCTCTCCATATTTGCATATATACATACTCTCCACATTTGTCATGTAACTAGAGTAGAAATTCAGTCTGAAGAAACTAAAATGACAGTGCTGAATGACTCTCAGCTGAGGGGCTGAATGACAGCCCCTTCACTAAGAAGACTGGCTTATTTTAATACCTAAAGCATCAACATTCTACAAAAATTTGGTATCACCTTGATTGTATTGCTAATTGTTTACATCAACAACAAAGAATTGGGAAATAATTTTAATGCAATTTTAGTTATGTGCCTTATACAAATTTTGACCATAGGGGCATAACATAGGAGTGGCAGTCCTTGGTCAGCCTAAAGGTCTATTTACCCCAATATTCTGTCTCCAATAGTGGCCAAACACAGATGCCCAGGGAAGAGTGGAAGAACAGGGGAAGCATGTGAGTTGCTTTCACTAAGTGTCCTTACAGTCTCTGTCAGCTTGCATGTTAGGGTCTTAGCTAAATGTAGCTTCTGTTTACCTAGTAACCATCAATGGATTTATCTTCCACAAGCTTGTCTTGTTTCTCATTGAACTGTTTTATGTATGGGTACACCCACACGCATATGTAAGTATTTATGCACATACATGCATACACACACACAAACACCAGTACAGATATACACATGTATAAATAAACTGTTGCATTTCATAAAATACTGGAAACACGGCTTCCTGCAACAAGACAGCTTACAGACATATTGTAGGAAGAAACACCTCTTTTTCTTTCTTTTTTTTTTTCTTCCTATTAGCTTAATTTTGATGCCAAATAGCTCTTGTATTGGGGGAGAATTAAAATACACCCTTGTCATACTGTTTGTGATTGTTTTAGACCACTTACACCTCCTTTCAGACAACCCTTCACCACACTAAAAGGGTCTTAGCTGATGCATTTGTTCCTTGTATGGAGAAGTAATTTTGTATCTTTGATCATCTTTTTTTGTCCTTCTCTGAACCCTATTAAGTTCAACTCCATTCTTTCCGATTCCCATTTTTGGCTTTTGTCTTATTTCTGCAGTTACTGATTTTGGAACACATTTTCTAACAACTCTTCTACAGGAAGCTGTTCTGTGCTAACTGTACCACAGCCAGCATCTTCCAGGAATGGGGAAAAACCTACCTTTCTTCCATGCTTATATTCAGCTTTGATGAGGATAGAGAACAGGATCACAATCTGTTACGTTTGGCTGGCATGCATAGCAGTTATGTGTGCTGATAATACTAGTGTGGAACCCACCTGTCAAATGAAGATTTCATTGAATAGGTGGGATATTGGTTCACTGGGTTTTTTTGATTGGTGTAAAATTTCCATATAGGTTTTCAAACGACAATCAAGTTCTCAATCAATTAATTTAATCCAAACAGTAAAAGAAAGAATCATCATTACAAGAGAAAAAGCTACTTAGCCCTAGCAGATAATCCCAATGCAATACCAGGACAAGGAGGGGAAACCCAATCTATCAGATACGTGTAATTTAAAGTTCCTCACATGGATATTTTATGGGGCAGATACATCTCCTTATCTGCACCATAAAAAGAACAGCCTGGAGGGGTTGTCTCCTATGTATTTGCAGTGCTCATGACCAAATAATTGCTATAAGAATATTTCAGATAGGGAGCAGGAAGAAACTCTCCTCCCCTTAATTTCTTATCTTCTAACATCTTCTAACAAGATGGCTTTCTCTGAGAGCAGCACTGTTCGTTCTTTCCCACACCTCTCTCTCAGTGGGGATTTTTAGGGGATGGGAATATTATAAAGTCTTTCTTATTCTTTAATGAAAAAAGGACATCTAATTGTAATTCTCACACTCCTACTACTATTGGTCAGAACCTGATTTTCATTTCTTTAGTCAGCCATATGAATGTTCTTTGTTAATTCAGATGATGGTAACACATTAACAAATAAGCTATTTATCAATAACATAAGCTACAAAACTGGTTATGGCCATTCAGCTGGTACCACCACACAGGTGTCATTTGACCTAGCCAGATTTTCAGCACAATTTTCCTTAGATAACTGATTTTATCAGTAACTTTTTGTGTTCTTTAGCTAAGGTAGTAATGGCAGTGGTGCAAGATCAAGATACACAAGTTTAGCATGCTATGGACTAGACTTTCAGGGACTTCTGCAAGATATTTCACTCATTTGCAGAGTAGAGAGGTATTCAAATTGTGGGAAAATCAGGCCCACTAACACTGAAGATTGTGTATCTCCATGAAATGTGCTGGCACCTGCTATGATTAGCATTTTTCTACGCCAAGCAATTTTAAAGGAAAACAGAAGACACTGCTTAGCCATTTTCTATGGCAACTAGAAGCAGTGAAAATGTTTAGACATTTTGCATACTATTTAAAGCAATTTTTTCTTCCTTCTTTAGTTTATGAACTTTGTCACACCTTTTGGGAGAACAATGGGCTGCCAAATACATCTGCATTGTCACTAGGGTTTTCTTGGCATTTAAAAAATGCATATGAAAAAGCTCTGACAGTGCTCCTTCCTGTACACAGGAAGGTGTGGTTAAACAACCAGACTGCATACCTTGCTTTAACCAGCTGAAAGGTCTTCCCCGGGAATGGCAACCTGCAATAGCAATAGGAAATGTAAGCTGGGTGGGCAAAAGTTAATCCATAAAACACAACATTATCCCTGGTGCATTCTGGTATTTCATATCAGACTTACTGAAATGTACTCACTTTAACAGTAACATAATCTAGTGAAAGAGGCTTTAAGTTGTTCTGCCTCTGCACAACAGTTGCTATATGATATTACAAAATTACTCTTCTCTCTACCTATTTTAATCACCCAAGTGATAAAATTCTGAAAAATACAACATAAAAGGGGAGAATTCCATATATAATATCTATACATTCATTTAGACAGTGGTGAGACCAATATCTGTATGTCATAGCAAAAGGTCTGTAGTGCTATTCTCTCTCCAGTGAATACTTAAATTTCAGGGAGGTAGAAAAACTGTGGTAATTGTGTTCCCTCCTATGAAAAATATCTTATAACTCAGTGGTTAAGGTAGTCTGCTGGTAAAAATGGGCTGCTGTCAAAAGGAAGAATGATTTGAACTTGGGTTTAGCCGTAGGCTAAGTGACTTTTCCAGTTGGTAGGCTGTTGCTTTCTCGTCCTGTTCTTTGACAGGGTTAGGCATGCTTGGAGATGAGCCTTACATGTGGAGGAGGCAGAGGAATGCTGACTTTCTGAGCACCAAGGGGGGAACAAAGTTGTTAAAAAGGACCCCAGGTGCTTGGCACTGCCAGTAGTTGCCCTTTGCAAGCCTGCCCAGGACATTGCTTATCTACCTTTAAAACCCACATCTTAGTATGAGCTAGGATGTCCATGGAGAAAGGGGGTTTCCATCTCACATCAGCTCAGTAGTTCATTTTATTTTGAGATGTCTGTCTAAGAACAGGAGGACCAGAATCTTCAGGGGAAAGTTACAGAAATCCCATGGGAGTCTAATGATAGAATAACATGCCCATGGAAAAAAAATCATGCTCCTTATTTCTCCCTCTCCTCTCTGTTGCAGTCATGAACACTGCTGAGATTCACACAACTGTTTCTAGCCTGGTTCTGAGTCATGCATACCTCTTGGTAAGGGTGTACCCATAGGCAATACGTTCCCTTGGTTAATTATTTTGACCAGGGGTGAAAAGTACCTCTGTACATAGAGGTAGCACAAGTGCCAAGCATCCCCTTATTTTATGTAGGGCTGGACTGGGAATTAAGGGAGGAACAGTCCTTGTGTTAGTCACCTTCAAGAGGAAGGTGTCACCCTATGCATGAGCACCACTTGCTTCTCTATGATAAGTAGTGTTATATTTGCTGCACTGGGTTCGTTTTTCCCTAGATGACCCTTCCCCTTTTGACTGTTAGAACTGCTGCCTACATATACAGGTGATCTTAGACCAAGCTTAAGCAAGAAAAATGTATGAGTGGCACAGATGTGCAACCCACCTCCCAGATGAAGGTTACATTAACTAGCTGTGTCTGCTTGCTAAATGCTGTCTGGCAGCTGGCCATCATCCACTGCCGACACTTATCTATATGTTTTAGAGAGTTTAGTTTTAGTCATCTTTTGACACGAGTTATGTTGAACACAATTCACTTCAGAAAAATCAAGTCCAATGAGTAGGACCACACTAGTTAACTAAGTAGGGGTAGGACATGGGCTTGAGCAATATCCTTTGTTTGTCCTTACCATTATCATGCACACTCCTTGACATAGTTTTGTTCCTGCCAATTAGCTATCTCTGAAAAAAACCTTGGGCATGGATCTCTAGTACAAGCCCCATGCTGCTTCAATAGGAGCATGGATGAGGCCACACAGTTCTTTTTGGAAAGCAAGTTTAGCCATTGAGATACAAACCATGTTGTGCCACTTGTCCTCAGGCCAAAGACTGGGCTTTGGTATGTTTTACTTAATAGGATAAATGTAGCTGGTTTATCTGTGTCTTGAAACTAAAAAAATTTGAACAGCACTTGCTAGAATGTCTTTAAATCTTTTGGACACACCAGTAATAATAATAGCGTCTTATAACCCAGAACACAATAGTTTACTAATCCTACTTGGAAAGTCTGAAGTATTAAAGGACTTTTCTTTTGGAGGTCTGCGTGTACGAAAAAAATGTATTCAGTAGTATATTCCTCCCTTTTTGGGAGGAGTCACAGAATGGTATTTGTCCAGAAAGTTGCCTACTGAGTCATTGCTCATGCCCATCTCTGTCTTGTAAATCTACCTAAAAGCTCAATAGATCAAGGCTACATTATGCTATTTTCATATGACGGCCACCCTATAAATGTTAATAAGGATGTGGAGTTAGAAAAATATTTTGCAGTATGTTTTCTACTTAAAAATGGAAACTCAACAAAAATTGACAGGAAAATCATGCAGAGAAAATGCATCTTACTAGCCATCAAGGAACATAGACTTTGTAGAAAAGTATAAACTAAAGCTAACTACACAGAACACAACCATCTTGTTCAGAGAGAGGTGGGAATTGGGAAGTACAATAATTTATTGCCACTGTAGGGTGCTACATGCATTTGACTTTAATAACATTGAGTAAGCCATTCAAGTTTAAATGATGGCATTTGTGAACTAGTTATGTTCACTTGCCTGCCAGTGCTACTCCGTTTTAAAAGTCAACATCCCCTACTGGCAGTTCCTTACGAGGCATTTTAAGAATTCTTTGGATGACAAATAAGCCTAAGCCTCCATTGTTGATGAGGTATTTAAAATGAGCTTGCTAGAAATGGCCTCCAAAATATGCTAGCAGCCTAAGCAGCAAGACATAGTGACCTCTGATTACTAATCAGCAATGTGTCCCTATTGGTTGTTATTGATAAATTAAAAAGAGGAGTTAATGTTGGGAGAAATTCTAAGACATTTCTTGTTTTCTTTCATAAATCATGTCAGGCCATGCACTCTGCTGATGTAAATCAAGCTATCATCAGAATGATTTTGGTGGAGTTATATCCCATTATATCAGCTGAGGATGTGACTGTTTGTGTTTGTATCTATTTTTCAGAGAAGTTCCTCTTTTTTCTTGCAAGAATGGCAAGCAAAAGCAGAGTATTTACCGAACTCCCAACAAGCAGATTACATAGACATTATAGTGATAGGTAGATATGAAATTAGTTACTGACATCACCAAAACACTTTACTGTTTGAACTAAAAAAAATTCCTTCAACTCTGATAAATCAATAGTAAAGCATGGCCCAATGTGGTGAACTAGTAGATTAGGTAAATTACATCCTTTGATTAAAAGTCATTGGTGGACAATACAGAGGCATATACGTGCTTGTATTTTTTGCATTGTTCTTTTTTGACATTGCTGAAAAATCTGTGTCCAGAATGCTATCTCTGTGCTACAACTGGGGAATTTTCTTGTGAGCAAGAAAGGGAATAAGGGAGACATAATTCAAATTCTGATATAGTCTGAGCAATTAAATTTCACTGTGTCTGTATTTTTGTCCCTCCTTCAATTAAATAAGGACCTTAAACTAGAGAATGAAAACAAAACTGTTCTCTAAACCTGACTGCAGAACAGTTCACACAATCTGGGGATGACTGGTTTTGTGGTACAATTTATTTGCTATACTGAGATCCAGAAGCAAAGTTTGAGTTCCTCTGAATGTCTGAATGCTGAATTTCTTCAGAGTACAGGAAGCTTGTTCATGGAAAATAGTTATAGGTCACTTTCATGGTATGCTTATGCTGAAAATGTTCAATTCCTGCTACATGGCACTGCATCATATATTATTTATAAACCAGGTACAATACTTGTATGTGATTACCATAGAGAAAATCAGACAGAATGATTAGCAGTAAGTCAGATTTTCTTTAATCCGAAAAAAATGTTGCGTTTTTTTAAATTATTTTTTCCAACTTTGAAAAATTAAGTAATCAGCATAGCTAACATCAAAAATTCACCATCCATTGAATTTACTGGTTGTTGCAGGTCAGTCAATAAAAGATAGCTGGTCTGCTTTATTCTCAAGCTAAGGTCAGTACCATTGCTGGAATTTCTTATATGTATGTATTTTCCTGTAGAGGGTCTATTCCGTCGTGCCAGCCGCTAAAGACTTAGCAAGGACTATCTTAGAATAAGCCTCTGGCTTATTTTAGGTAGCTGAACTGGCTTGCTGTGTCCCATAGTTTCTTCTCCATGTTAAAAGGTTATAAATACAGGAAAATATCAATTTAATTTCTCCAGACTGTATTAGTTGCACCTCTATTTGTGTTTCTCAAATGTTTTGGCTAAAGAAGGAAGCACTGTGAGACAAGTTAAGCTTATCTCTGATTTACAAGCAGAACTCTTCTGGTTGAATGTAAAATTATAACAAATTAATATAATCTAGCACCTGGATTGTGAGTGAAAAATGCTTCAAAACAAAAAGATATTCCTAGTCTCAAGTGTTCTTATTATAAATCAAAGCTATATGTCCATTTCAACTCAAAGCATATGTAGATTTTTTTTTAAGCTAATTCCCATTGTGCATTGCTTATGAGGAAAGACATTTGTTTCTTTTGGGAGGCATGTGTGTTAAAATTGTAAAATCATAATATGTCTGTAAGGAGATTAATTTGTAAAATTTTCTTCTTGATTGTAAAAAGATAAACATATAGCACGGTGTACCTGAATATGCCAGGACTGCTGTAAGTATTTCTCACTTTCAGAAACCCAGAATATGAGATGTACAAAGTTCAGAAAGGTTTGCTTGTTTGTATTCATTAATTCTGAAACTTGTGGTAGTTAGTAGTTTATACTTGGTAATTTCCTGTCTGCTGCTCTGCTTCATCAGCTGTATTTCATCAGATATAACCAATGTTTAGACAATAACTGCATGTTACTAAGCACCAAGCCTATGAAGAGGTAACCATCAGCAAAAATAAGGACCAGAAATATGACTAAGGAGACATTTACTAAGTTAATTTGTGTCAGAGTTGCGCTTTTTTGTGTTGAAAGAAATTCTTAATTTTCAAAAAAAACAATAGGACTAAAGTTTACTCAGAATCTTGTATAACCACATCTTACATATTTCATTACAAAAGCTCTCCAAATACAAAATAAGTGTGGGCTTGTATAAGATGATACTTTAAAACCAGACTGTATCTTAAACAGAGCCATAGGGTTGTATACAGCATTCCTAGAAGGAAGTTTATGTTCCTTGCTACTGTATTTAATAGTAAGAAAGTTCTTAGCCTACAGAGAAACGTGTTGCAGCCATTGTAAAAGAAAAAAAAGTAATGAAGGCAGTCTCTTCTCTCCTTTCTGTTTATTATTGGCTGTACTGAAGGAGAATGCAAATATGCACAGATAAGAGGGACTTTCAATAAGATCTCTCGTGGGAGGGTTTTCCCCCACAGATCTTTTGCCTCTGCCCACATACTCAGAAGGCACAAATACTTAATGCATATCAGATTGCAGTGTGTGTTCCCCACGTAACATTTTTGCAGAATTTTCCTTTGATGAAATATAGTGTTTCTTCATGTTCACCTGTGTAAATACCTGAAACCCTCTAGCTGAGAGGCAGCCCTATATCTCTGCAATGTATTTTTCTGCGGAAAATCCAAATGAGCATAGCATATTTTTTTCCAAATAGTAATTGATTGGTTTTCTGTTTCAAGGTCTGTAAAAGCATTTCATCTTGTGAAACCCAGCCCTACTGCACTTGAAAAGTACAGCAAGTACAGAAGTATAACAACTCACTGGTACTTTTAATTGATCTGGTATTTCTACAAGGTGCCACCCTTTTCCACACCTCCTACCTCCTCCTGAGGTGACTCAGCCTCTGAAGGAGAAGGCTCTTGACTTTTCAGACAGCTGGATGGGGAACGACAGTTCAGGTCTCTGTTTGCTTTGATTGTACCTCACTTCCAGATAACTCCAGGTTGACTTACCACACTGAGCCACGCTAGGACACTAACTTCTACCATACCTAGGTAAGGGCATTTGCTTTTCTGTTTTTATATACTATGTATCGAAAGTCCTACATTTTCAGATGTTCTGTGATTTCTTAGTGTCTAACTAAGGATCCCACTTCAAAGGATCCGATTTTCAAGAATTGTGAAGAACTTGACTATGAAAATTCAGCTCTTAAAGTGTCTCAGTTTAGGTGTTCAAATTCCCTGGACCTTTCTGAAATGTTCTCTTGGCCATACTATCTTAATTACTTCATTACATACATTATATTGTTAATTGTAATTTATTTCAGTGCTATTTCTCTCATGACAAACTCACTGTTCAGACCACTTTTCCCAAACGGCTGGTTTAATGTCATTTTTGCTCTTTGGTTTGCTTTACTGTTTCTATATTTTTTCCTGGGAATTTTTATCTAAAATTAAAACCTCATTTACTTGTATTTGCTTCAAGTACATGATTTTGAAAAAAATTTAGCCACAGTTTACTTTTTAAGAACAAGCTACTTGTGAAGTATCCAGAAATCATTTCCACTCTTGCTAAAGGTATAGCAAAAATACCTATTCTTTGTATCTGTTTTGAGACAATGACTTATCTGCACCATGAATGAAACCCGTGTATAAACAGGAAGCATTCTTCATTAAAAATATAGCAAAGTGAAAGGAAAGAGTTGAAAAAAAAAATCTAAAATTATCGCCCCCCCTTCTACACTCTATTAAAAAAAGCATGCCATTTAAAAATGATTCTATATTTCTAACTTGAAAACACATACAGATTTGGGTTCTGCCTTAGCAGCTGATTTTACATTAGTGACAGTTCCAAAGCTTAATTTCTTTCAAAACAGAATCTCCTCCGCCCACGTCCTGAAAAACCAGTTTTGAGAGCTCTTTCTGCTACAAATAGATGAATGATCTCTGTTGTACATTCACGTGTTCTCTAGTCCTACCTTGCCTGTTCCAACCTTCCCTGTTTTCTCTTTTACAAACATACACATGTTATTCCTGTTCTCTGTGAGGGTTGTTATCAATTTTGTGGCCTAAACTGTATAGTAAAATACTTATTTAAACAGAATGTATTATTTCCAGAAGTTTACAAATGTATTATATGGCTATTGCTCTGATGTGTAACTCTTGAAAAAAAATTCACTCTAGGAACATGTTTTTGTTGTTCTTTAATGTCTGTAAAATAAATATAGTTATTTTTACATGTAGTTTTCAGAAAAAGGACGAAAAGACTAATTGCCAAATAAAGAGAATCATGTTACTTATAATTTTGAAGCATATACATGATGCCCAAGTGTTTATCTGTTAAGCTCTGAGTACACACTTGGTACTGTGCTGAATTGGCAACACCATTGTTCTTTTACTTTATGTCCTGACCTACAGTCTTGAGCTACGACAGTGGATGCTGGTGACAATTTTGAACGGAAGAAAGTGCAGCATCAGTTATACATACAGATCTGCACCTGACAGAGTGGGCCTTTAAGGCTGTTTAGGAGATTGTATGCTTGACTGAAATAGCAAGTTTAGAAATGTGAAGGATGGTACAGCTTTGAGTGGCTCTAGATAGTGATTTGAAAAACAGCCTTTACCTGCTATGATGAAGTGAAGCCATGTTTAGAAATACAAATTATTATAGTTGAAGCATAGGTAGCCAGATCTGACATACCAGTCACAGCAATTCTGATATTTGAGGGGAGAAATGATGGATATAGAAAACAGCAAAATTGGTATTAACTTCCAAACCAGAAAGATTTCATGTCACACAATTATGGACATCTATCTAGAAGAACAACTGTAATAATGACGTGTCTCCCCAGTGCCTTATCTCTAAGGCTTGGAGATCTTTATCTTGTATCAAGTCAGAATTACTTTAGTCAGTTGCTTGCTCACACATCTAGGTCTTACTATATTCAAGAGAAATGATGGAGAAAACAACAAAGTTTGCTGACCTGACGTAAAAGTCATTAACTAAGGCAAGGAAATACTGTGGTGTGCTTTGAAACTGATTAAGTAGGATCAAATGCACTTTTGTTTAAAATGTTGTATTCTCCACATTCATCTCATATAAATGAAAGATAAGCCATATAGTATAGAATTAACATTAACAGTTCCAATGGCAAAAAAAGAAACAAAAAGTAAAGCTGAAGTAAGCCTCCATTTTATTCTTTCACCAACAGTTATTCTATCCAAAATTTCTTCTGGACTGCAGTGAAAGCAAGCAAATGGGTTAAAACACAAAGGATGTGGAAAATCAATTTCCTAACCTTTTTTTAGATTTCTAATGGAATAATTCTAAAATTTTGAGCTTTGAGTACTCGCAAGACACTGAATGTTCAGCTTACTTCAGAGCAGAATAGTCCTTCAAGAAGATGAAATTTTGGTGGAAAGTTTCATATTTGGGATAAAGAAAGAACAAAGTATATATTTATTTTCTTTTTCATATGACAGATATTAAGCATTTTTGAAAAGCTGGAACTTTAAGGATGCATTGCAAACAGTAGTCAGCAAGCTGTGGCTGTGTAGAGCCATGTATAAGAAACCTGTTTGTTCCAGCTGGCTTTTATGTGGACATGCCAAACACAGTGGCTTCTCTACAATCCAGGCTGCTTCAGCAATGCAGCATGAGAAGTTGGAAGACAGGAAAATTCTGAAACTTTTCTGTTTTAAACTAGTTGTTTATCTACAACTTTTTGTATCACCCAGTTCATTAATAATAGTAGGAAGTTTGATATTTTAGGCGTTCACATTTGGCAATGCTTCGGTATAAAAAAAAATGTTTTGACTTTTAAGAGAAGAAGGTGTACCTCCCTCAACACTCCTTCAACATCTACTGTATTGAATTACTTATTATACAGTGTGATGATATGTGGTACCTCTAAGCTGTGGAAAGAAATATTAAAAGCAAAATACATATAAATTGAATATTTATAAATAAGGTCTTAATCACTGTCATAGCTAGAAGCCAAAGAACAAAGACTTTTTTGGTTGTAACTAGTTCAGTTTGATGTGGAAAACATGATTCTTACAGGAAATGTTTGTATTATTCTTATGTATTTTTTTAAACATGGCAATGCATATATGTGAAACCTAATTACGTAGAAAGCTACAGCCAAGAACAGAAGGAAGGCAAGAGGACTCTGTGTTGGAAGAATGGGTGTGTTCAGACCAGCTGAAAACTAGAAGGTCTAGCTTTGAGAATTTAAGGCAGGCCTGAGATCTTCTGCTGACCAGTCACTGCAGGATGTGGAAAGGAGATGTAGAAGTGTGAATATGGCTATTTGTGATAAAAACGGAATTGGAGACCTATGCTGCTTTCTGAATAACTGGCTACCAGCTTGGAGGAGCATTTGACTTTCCCTGAAGTCATGTCTGAAGCTTTTTCTGGGTTTCTTCAGGATTGTATTTGGATTTCCCCAAAAATGGGGGA
Source organism: Aquila chrysaetos chrysaetos (assembly GCF_900496995.4). Taxonomy (NCBI): domain Eukaryota; kingdom Metazoa; phylum Chordata; class Aves; order Accipitriformes; family Accipitridae; genus Aquila; species Aquila chrysaetos. The sequence goes on along the minus strand of NC_044017.1, from coordinate 16,499,700 downwards.
GGGTCTGAATCCAGGATTGGCATGTCTTAAAACTCTTTGGGAACTGCTTATTGGACTGGCTGGGGCAGTTTTAATTTTCTTTTAAAGTTTCCTGATGCTATTTTTAAATTCAAATTACACTGGAGCTGCATTCCTGTTTGTTTTTGTTTTGCATTCCAGCTGAGTTGTTTTGCTTCAGTGGTTGAGATCTTATTAAGAATGCCTAAACATAATTTACTACTATACTATACTATAGAAGCCTATAACTTCTCTTTCTCACAATTTCATTTACAAAGTTAAAAACTTTTTTTTATCTCCCTTGAACTATGGGCTGAAGTTCACTGACCTGTGTGAATAATGTGATGGTTCCAGATCTTTATGAGCTGAAGTTTTTAAACTAATGTGATCCTCACAATCTTCTGTCCATTCCCCTTTCCACATGCACAGACACAAACACACTTAGTTCACAATAGTAAAGACCAAGAAAAAAATGCTTTGATGAATTGTATTCTGCCTCTTTATGCAAGATTCTTTTCATTTCTAAGATCTTGAAATTTAAATCTTACTCTGATGATTCTTGATTGTCTGTGCAGGAGATTAAAGTAGAATTTTCTTTTTTAATTTGCATTTTAAATTTTAACTGATTAATCTTTGATATACAACTTGAAAGTTTGGAAGTAAACCTTGAGGACAATATGGCAGTATTCTGTAAGACTAAAATGCTTGGGTTTAAAAATTCAGAATACCTGGCACATTTTCAGTGCCGACTGTGAAAGGGAGTGTGCCTGTTTCTTACATTCATTTATGCATACTACTTTCAGGCTGGGAGACTAGGTAGTAGTTTATTCTGGATGCTGTACACATATGCAACAGAAATATTGTTTTGCCCTAAAAACATTAAAAAATGAATATAGGAAAGAGAAAAAACACAGTTTTAATTAAATGATGGAGGATGAAAGAAACACACTTGCTGGACTTTCTTTTGTCATGCATGGATACAAAAGGGAGTTGCAAACCTGCTTTCCAGTTGCTTTTCAGGGTGTCAGTGTCATTAATGCATTTGTAGTTATTCTGTAGATTTTAAAGACAAGGCTCAAAATGTATGGATTTTTTGCTTTGGTGATAATTTATATTTCAGAACAGGTCTGAAGCGTTCTTGTTTATTTTAAACAAAGGTGTATGATACTTCCTTGCCAGTTATGTGAGAAATTTCAGTTTCCATCATGAATCTAGGGAAAGGAAGGGTATAGTATAACATGAAGTCTACATAGCAGTTTCCTGTCATTAGTGAGAAATACTTAAATCGCAAAGTATTTTAACAAGATAGTCTAAGCCTTAGAATGACCACATTTGGTTTAATTTAAAAAAAAAAAAAGGCTCCATTTTCAAAGTTTTATGATTCACTTCCATTAGGAAATGGCTTTAAAAGTCTTTATTAGAAAATAAATCCAAGTTCCTTCAATACAAACTACAGCTTCTTCTCCCTATGAAGAAATGCAAGCAGTCAGTGCTTGTGAAATATACTGAAACGTCAAATTTCCTATTATCCTGGGACTGACTGAAATAAAAACCTCAGATGTCCAGCTGTTGCTATGCTGAAAACATAAAAAAATCAGAGTCCTCTCTATGATTTTGTGACAGTTCAGGAAAACTCATAGCAAGATTGGTTATTATCTAACACCGATTGCTTGATAACCTACCTGAACAGTATCTAGGAAGTTCAGTACATATCTGCTTAAAACTTTATATCAGTAATTTTGAAAGATGTTTTGTAACTTATTGCAAAATAAATAAGGCTCACCACAGCCCTGAGCATATTTTTATTGGGTGGGAACCAGATCCAGCAGTCACATGTTTTATGCATGCTTGATACCAACAACTAAGGTTAAAAGAAAGGAGTGTGGGTCAGAGCCTTCCAATCAACATGCCAGAATTTTAAATGCTTATAAACATCTGCAATTTCACAACTGGGTAAGATATATGTGGACTTTTGGACTTCAATATTATTTTTGTATTTATATCTTTGTAAAAAGATCTGTATTTGTTTACATCCAGATTTTGGGTTCCTGCTTTCTTTTCTTGGTAATCATAAGCTTGTTTAGTAATTGGCAGTAAAAACACAGAAAAGAAAAATCTGCTCTAAGGACAATTGTGGCATCCACTAGTTTTATATGTTTTATTGTCAGTATTACTTTTAGTATTTTTGCTAAGCTTTTGCCAAAATTCAACATCTTCTTCGCCTGCCATCAGTAAAGAAACAGCCACAGGCTCCAGTCTCTCGATCCACTCTATCTTAGGTGAGTGAGCAATGCACTCTACATCTGAAAAAAAACCGGGACAACTGTGTCACCCAGAGAACCAGCAATGTTTCTAAATTTTAATGACAGCTTCTGTCACAAAAACTGTTTTCCGGTGCTTCTGTAAATTTTAGCAGCCTGACCAGTGGAGCGGGCTGGGAGCTTTCCAGCTTAACACTGTTTTCTTGGAAGTTGCTGCTTTTCAAAAAGGAATCCATTTGCTAAAGAGGGTTAGTTTTGTCCACACTCTTAAGTTAAAGTCAGGATTGTTGGGTTTTTTTTTACTTAAGGGGGAATTTTTTGTTGTTGAAATGTCATTATGTTCTGCTTGATGCTTTCTCTAGGAAAGCTGATATTCAAAATCCAGTTTCAAAGCATAACGTGAAATCTTTAGTGGCTCAACTCCCAGATAATTATTATTTTTTTTAAATCAGCAGTCTTGGAGGCTCATTTTTTTACCTGATTTGAGATAAGGGAAGAAGTCAGTGACTGGAAAACTGCTGCAGGGCAGAAGAGCCGGCTCTGTCCTGGACCCCCGCGTTAGCTGCAGGCCACAGAAGCTGAGACCCGTCAGCGGGGTGGGTGAGCCCACGTGCGCTCGAGGCGCCGCTCTGAGCCACAGGCTGATACCATCTTCCCATTAGGCTAATCACCTCGGCCCATTCTTCGTTACTCCGTCCTGCCCTCCGAAGGCTCTCACCACCCAACATGTTCTCAGAGAAGGAGCTCCCAACAAGGAGAAAGGGGGACAGTGTGACAGGCAGAGGCACAGGGCAAGGATACTGTTTTGGATTTGTGTGGTGGAGTTTTTGGTAGCGCAGGGCTGGCTCCTGCTGGAAGCTTCCCCGGCTGGGAGCCGGACCCGCCTCTGGGAGAACAGATTCCAGAGGGGAAACCTGCCGGGAGTCGGGGGATCGGGATGGGAGAGGAACCCCTGTGCAGATCCCGAGGGCAGGGAGGAAGGAGGGGATGCCCCTGCAGCCCGTGGGGAGACCAGGCGGCAGGCTGTCCGTCCCCCCCCAAGATGGCCGCCGCCCCATGGGAAAGTCTGCGCTGGAGCAGCCTGGCACTGAAGGACTGCGGCCCGTGGGAGGGACTCACATTGGAGAAGTTCGTGGAGGACCGTCTCCCGCAGGAGGGACCCCACGCTGGAGTAGGGGAGGAGTGCGGAGTCCTCCTCCCCCTGAGGACAAAGGAGCAGCAGAGACAATGTCTGGCGAACTAACCCCAACTGCCATTCCCCGTCCCCCTGCGCCGCCGGGGGAGGAGGGAGAGAGAACCGGGAGTGGGGTTGGGCCGGGACGGAGGGAGGGCTGGGGGAAGGTGTGCTAAGGTTTGGGTTTACTCCTTATTATCCATGTTTTGATTTGATTTGTAGTAAATTAAATTGATTTTGTTTTTTCCCCAAGTTGAGCCTGTCTTTTGCCTGTGACCATAAGTTGTGAGTGATCCCTCCCTGTCCTTGTCTCGACCCATGAGCGTTTCTTTATATTTTCTCCTCATCCCATCGGGGCTGGAGTGGAGGAGTGAGTGAGTGGATTCATGGTGCTTTGTTACCAGCTGGGCTTAAACCATGACAGGTACACATAGTCATCACTAGGGAGGGAAAAGCCACTGCCATGCCTGAGCACATTTGAAGTGGGCTGCAGCTAGCACTAAGTCATTTTACCCTATCAGACTAAACTTGTGAGAGGAGGTGATCAAAGTGGCAAAGGAACTTAAACTGTCTTTGGGGCTGATTCCTAATCTCACTGCCAACTCTCTCTTCTTTTTTTTTCATGTTTTCTTTTAGATTCCCACAGAAGGACACCCCACTGAACAAAATGTCATCTTTCAGCATAAGGAAACAGTCTCCTCATCAAAGCGGTAACATTGAATCTCCTTCATTTTCTGCTCTCAGGGCACTTAGAGGTTGAGGCACGGCCTCCCTCATTTCTAAGCATCGCCATGCCCATCGCACAGCTCCCTCACAGGGCACACCACCACTCTTTAGCGGTGACAGACTGGTTATTAGATTCACAGTAGGACCTGCTTCAGCTGCAAAGCTAGCAGTGTTGTGCATAAGCTTTTGCTGGCAGAGATTCAGGCCAAACCACCACATTGGGCAGTGTAGTGTGGTGTGGGGGAGCCAGGCTGTGTGGCGCAAGATGGTGGTTCCCTCTGCTGAGGCCTGTGGTTGCTGTGGCAACCCCACAGGAGCATGGCGACTGGGAAGGCAGTGGGCAGACAGGGCCTCCATCAATCTCAGCACTGTCTCTTTGACTCGCTCAGGGGAAATGAGGAGAAATTGAGGAAAATTAGAATGGGGGGAAGGGAGAGAAAAGCTATTTAATAATTGTCAGATGGGATTTTTTTGTTCCTCTGGAGGGATGAAATTTGAGGAGGGCTGGAGTTCAGTTTCTATGCAGAGAAATGACCAGAGCCAAACTGGAAACACGATGAAACTTTCCATTTCCCCAAAACGCACAAAATACTTTGAAAGACTGAAGTGTTTTGAGGTGCATGAGGACCTGGTTTGGGTGGGATGTGCCAGGCCTAAATACACCAAAAGGGGTACAGCCATGGTGAGGAACAGCTTGGCCTACCGTGTTAAGGACATAAAATTTTTTATTGCCAAAATAAGAAGGGGATAAGCTCCATCTGCCTGTGCTCATGTTGTATCAGATCTATATTTAATTTTTTAATTGAAACTGGGAGACAATTCATTAGACCAGAAATGAGTACTCTTCAGCAAACTCAAGGCCTCATGCATTACCAAATTGCTTGTGATGTTTCTTGAAAAGAAAACACAACATATATTCCTTGGCTACTGCCTTTATAGGAGATTTCCCAAAATCTTGTTTGCACTAAGCAATTAAGAAAGCCATGATTTCTGTGCAATCCAAGTGATTTTGGGGTAGGTGATAACAGTTTTCCTACAATGCTATTGGAAAAAAGCCAATGTTGCACATGCAAGGTTAATGTTAATGGCTGGATATGTACTGAGTACTTCTTGAATATATATGTATTTAAAAAATCAGTCTTGGCAATTGTCACTTAAAATAAATATTTTCCTGCTTTATTATGATTTAGTCTTCCACTCACTGTAGCTATTTGTCATTTTTCATGTTACTGCTACAGCTGAAGTTCTTGTATTAAAAGCAGGAACTACATTTTCTTATAAATCACAGCAGAATGAGAAAACACAGCTCTGACAAATGACGTAATACTGACTGTATGTGTTTTCTGTGAAGTGTGGTCTTTCTATACACAGTCTTTACGGTCAGATGTCCTTACTGAACACCAAATAGTGATGTCTCCTGAAATCTGGTGGTGTTGAACTCCTTTTGCATGGATGGTCAGAAAGTGAGGAATTTATGGAGAAAATCATGAAGGTCCCTAAAGGAAAACTCGAGAAACTCAGTATTCTTCATCAGTCAGTTTTTTGATTAATTGGATGCTATTGACAAAGATTTTGCATATTTAATTTTTCACCTTCTCTTGTCTGGGAAAGTTTGGGGCAAATATCACAATTAAAAAATGGAGTTTCTATTTGGACTTAACTTCTAGTCTTGCATTTTAAAGGGGAATGTTAAATTGGCACAACAATATTCCACCTCACCTCAAACAGGATGATGATATGAAACTTAGGTGGGAACAAAAAGACCTGAGAATACTCGACAATAGTCACTGAATATTTTTGCTTGCTTCTGGGTCAAACTCCTCATCAAGGGAAACCAAAGGAGATAAACATCAGCTTTCCAATACAGTGAGGAACATATATTCTCACAAATCAAGTGAACATCATATTGTTAGTTCCTCAATGTACTAAATATCAGCGTTGTTGGGCTAAGATATTTTAAGTTGTTTTCATAAGTAAATAAGGCTTCCATGTTCATCCAGTGTGTCAGTGTGCATGTCTGTCTGTCCCTCCCAATAACCTTTGAAACCATACACCAATTTTAGTTAAATTTGATGTAAAGTTATAGATCTTAAAGGTATTGTTTTTATTAAAAGTTCAGTAAAACTAGGTAGCTGGTTAGAAAAGAGACTGTTCATTCAGCCACTGAGGAAAAAGCTTCAGAGGGAGTCTGACCCTTTTGAGAAACCTGAAAATCCACACATGTTGGGCTGGATATAGGTGGAAGACCACGTGATCATCTCAAGATTAGCTTTCGTTTGAAATTTGCATCCTGTCATACATCTGCGAATACAAAAATCACAGACAACACCCCAGGAAACAGGATGCATTCCTGGAATTACTGTTGCATGTATATTTGATAATTCCTTTATCAGATCTTTGATATTTGTTTACATTAAAAATATATGAAGCTGTTTCATATTGAGGGTGAAACTGAATTTAGCTTGGTAAACTGGGCTTCTGCAGTGCCTTGAAGGGATTAAGCCACAAATATTTCAAGGAAACGGTCTGCACCAAACAAGAGTGATAGCTGAAGATTCAATCTGTGCTAAACTTCTACATATTTCAGCCTTTCTAATAGTACTTTAAGTTTCCAAAGTTGTCCCATACATTCATTTTCAAGACATGTTTCTCTGCATTTGCAGATAATAAGAGCCCCTCTGTTGCAATTAAAAGCAGACAACAGGCTACTCATGATATTAATAAACGACGGACCCTTTTGCAAGATAACAGCTGGATAAAGAAGAGGCCTGAAGAGGAAAGGTAAGAAAGATATGAAATACATTTCTTCTGTATGCCATGTACATTTTCTTGGAGGGTCTACTTTTTCATCAGTGGTATCAACCAGAATTACATGAATTTAATCAAATAACTATTATTTGCTTATCTTGATGAGGTATTGATTGCCTTTTGGAAGTATTAGTTTGCTGGACTTTCACTAATTATGTTTTTCATTGGAACTTTTGAGCACCGAGCATTTAATGAGATGTCTGGCTTCTGCTCTACAAGAAAAATTGCACATTTCATATACTTAGGTTGGAAGAATATGATCTGAATTTTTCTTTTCTACAAGCATGAAGATTATAAGTCTTGGCAAGTTCTTTTAAGGAGCTTAAGTCAGAATCAGTTGAAATTTACTGTAATGCAAACTAGGACTTGTATTACAGTAGAAAGTCTATCTTGAGACCAGGCCCTCATTATATGGTTCATGAACAGCATGTAGGAAGAGCTAATTCTTACTCCAACATGTCTGGAGTCATCTAATGCAGAGATATGTAGCTGGTGTGATTACGGTGGCAGTGGACAGCTATGAAATCTGATAGAGGACAGAAATCTTTCACCAAAAAACAATTTTCTATTTTTAATATTCAAATTTTAACTAACCACTCTCTTTCTTTTGCTTGAAGTGCTGATGAAAACTATGGAAGGGCTGTGCTTAATCAATACAAATCCCAAGACAGCCTACACAGGTACAGTAGAGTATGTGAACACTTTTCTAATGATATTGCCAAAGAAAACTGAGTATCCTTTTAGTATATCCTGTTTATAGCAAGAGATTGCTTTGTTCAGTTTCAGTCTATACATGTTTACACTGTAAATCTGACTTTGAAGTCAAGAATTAAGTTGATCATTGCAATGGATGCAGGGTTGGATCTGTTGACACCTGGGTGGTCTGAAATCCTATATGATACCTTAATTTGAGATTTACATAATGTTTTATTGGTGATGAGTTGTTTAATAAAAACAGTGGCCAAAATGGCATTTCTAACCTTTTTTATAGCAATAGCACAAATGAAAAGGAAGATCAGAAAGCTGTACTTGGACGATACAGGTCTGATACTACCTTGGACAGGTAGGACTTTTTTCTGTATGTATTTCTCATACCTGTGAGAGGTCTTAAAAATGAAAGCATGAATGAAAACAGTGGTGTTTTATAATTTTGTTGTTTATTAAGTGTCTAAGTAGAAGACTTTGAATGATTTTTGCATGAATTATCAGTGAGACAAATGGAAATGTGATTTGAGAAAAGATTCTTTTGACATCTTGCTCTTCTTTTTCTGTATCAATTTCTGTGTATTCTTGTCCTCATAAATGTAAGTATCTCTGCACAGATAACCACTCCTTCAAAATTTTCTGCTTTTTAAACTATAAATCAAAGTCCTACCTCCAATAGTTGTGCTTAAGCACAACACGGGTAAACCCCTAGTTCTTTGCAAATCCTTGCTGCCACTTCATACCATGATCAGTACAAATATCAGAATCATATGCTTGTCATACAGGTCCTTAATTTGAATGTCCTCTTCAGCCTTGACCTCTGTTAAGACATGCCCATGCTTGTGTTTGCAGATTGTTTCATCTGCATCTTCAAAATTCAGCCCTCATTAACATCTGGTATCCACAACATGCTGAGGCTATGAATACCAGCACTTAAATGCACACTGTGAAAAAAGTGCACTTGTTTGCTTGGATCTTAGCACTGTGTTATTTTGTTTGATGATCCTTACTTCTGTTGTAAGAAATGATGAAAAATTGTTACGTAAAATTTACCTTCTCCATATAAGTCTGGAACAGAACAGGCTACAGAGCTGTGTGAAATCACCCATCTGTCAATTCTTCTGCAAGCCAGTGAATACTGCTGTATTTGTACACCAATCACAAGGAAGCCATTCTATAACTTCAATTTACCTATCGCTCTTCTCTGTATTTTTTTTATTTCCATAGCAGTCTTTTTGATCTGGGGGTCCAAATTTCCATGCAGGTATTTAAGATGGGCGCACACCTTGTATAGATAGAGTATAACAGCGGCTTCTGGTTCACTTGCTATTCCTTCCCTCGTACTTCATAATACTGAATTTGCTCTTTTGAGTACTGCTGAGAATTGAGCTTTGATTTTCATAACATTATCTATATAATTCCAAGACCTGTTTCCTGAGTAATAATAGCTGGTTCAGAGATCAATTGATTTTCTTGGCAGGCATTACTTTGCATCTAAGAAAAGTGAACGTCATCTGCCATTTTAGAAATCTGATATGTTAGCAGACGACTTCTGAAAGCCTTGCCAGTCGGCATTTGCTTTGACTACCATGAGTTAATGTCATTGGCAAGCAACATAATCTCATTCTCCTCCTTTTCCAGATAATTTGTGAACATAAGGAAAAACACAGGCCTTGTACAGATCCCTCCTTCTGAAAAATTGTTGTTTATTCCAAACCTTTGTTTCCTGCTTTTCAAGCAGTTATTTATGCACGAAAGGACCTTCTCTATTGCCACATAGGAGATCAGTTTATTTAAGAGCCCTTAAAGCAAATTTCTGTGAAGCTCTGGAAATTCAAGTAGAATATATCAGCTGTCACTCTTATCCACATGCTCACTGACTTCAAAACAATTTTTAAGGCTTGATCTCCATGCACAGAAGCCCTGCTTACTAATTTAGAAGTCATAGGACAACTCCATTTTCTACAGTGTCACCAAACAGCATTGTCCTTTTGTACTCTATCTGTGCCTTTTTGCTTTATGCTGACATATTAAGATGTCTGAATTATTTTAGGTTGTAAGCTGACTGTCTTTTGTTTTCATATACACAAATATCTAATGTAAAGGGTTCTTAACATGCAACAGATGACAGAGAATACAAAGAAAGGATTATAGGTGTGACTATACACTTTTGATAACTAATACAGAATATGTCCATAAATGGAGTGAATAATGATGGTTCTACCATGAAATTATTACAATGAGGAAGCTGCAGTCAAGTTGTTTATTTTTCCTCAGTGATCACTGGTCTTCTCAAAACTGTGGAATATAGCCATTCCAGGATTAATGTGTGCACACCCATTGCCAGCAGGCACTTCTGTAAGGGATGACCACGTGTTCTGCATATCCTCAAACTTGCAACCTCAGGCATAAAAGGGTGTGGTGTTGTATTTTCTCTTAGCACCTTTTTGTAGCCTGCAGACAAATTTGGTACTGCTGCTTCCTCTGTGAAGGATGTTCTCCACCAGGTACAATTCCCTTATTTTCTTATAAATTATTTCTGGCAAGCATAACTGTAGTACAGAAGTCTCCAAGCTTAGAACAGACCAGTTTGCAGAACAGCTGTATTGCTTAATTGCCTCTGTGAAAAAGAAGCATTCATTGTTTTTTCCTGTTCAAAACTAAAAGGCAGAGTTGAAAATGGAGCATGTTCCTGGAATACAGTCTAAAGGACTGCTCCTAGTAGACAATTCTTGAGAAGAATTACCTTGGTATTGGAGATCTCTGAGCTGTTTACAGAATTATTGTAAGTCATATTGTCTGTATGGAAAATAATTTTTGTCTGGCTAAGACACTGTATAAAACGGTAGTCTTCTATCCTGCAAAAGGTCTTTAGGAGTTATCTGTTTTGAAGCTAGATATTGGAACATCTTTCCACAATTCTGCGTTGCATCTCTTCTGGCCATGACAGTAATATTCCAAAAGCCAAGGATTTAAAGAATTTGGATCTATCTGGATGAATGTCTCTTCAATAGCTAGTTTTCAAAACGGCAAAATACTCATTGAATTCTAATTTTTAAAAAAAAATCCAAAATAAAATCTTTGAAGAGTATAGGAGTAATTTTGAGTTCTTCACTGCATGTGTAAATGCGACAGTGAAAACATATCTAAAAGCCATATTAAGTACAGCTTTTTGCTTCCTGGATACTGCCATATCCATGTTCAAAGAAAGCATTGTTTGATATGAATTTTGCCTAACCCAATATCTACAAAATCTGAACATCAGTTTCAGTATTAAGGACCTAGGAGAGATGTTGCAGATGATTACATGCAATTGCACCATTGGCTGCAAGCACAAGAAAATACCAAACAGTGCTGTTAACAGAAATCCATAGCTTGATGGCAGTAGGTGCACATGTACTTGTACTGGCATGTAGATCTACACATCATAACTCAGACAACAATTGCATTGTGCAGATGATCACAGACAGCCTTTCTGGATGGGAGGAAAAATTTTATTTATCCTTTTATTTCTCTCTTATTATTAGCAACTAACTAAATATTTCACAAAAGATGGGAGAAAACTTAAAAATCAGATAGTGATGATGAAAATTACATTGCTATTTTTCCACGTACTAAATGCTACTAAGTCCAGAATAGCTTCCAGGAGGAATAAATCCTAACTGCATTTATAGCAATTAGATCTGAAGAGATGGGACTGAAGCAAACAAGACACTTCAATTGTCTGCTTTATTAATAATCAAATCCTTTGGAATGGTAGAAATTATTAGAAAAGGAACTGAGCAATCCAGAAACCACTGTTCAGTTGTGGTATGAACCTGTTTTGCACATCTTGAACACTGCATGCAGCATTTCGCTTATGTGAAGAAACTACAATAGAACCAGAAAAAAAATAAAGAGGAAGGTGAGAAATAGTGATCACAGGGAGGGAGTAGCTTTCATATGTGGAATGTCTGAAGAGACAAAGATTCCTCAGCTTGGAATGATATAGGGAATGTGAGTAAGGAAGGAATATTTTCTGTTTGTTCCACTGTAAGAATGAGGAGATACTCTACAAAATGTTTAAGTAATGATTTAAAGAAAGAAAAAGAAAGAGAGAAAGAAGAACATTTGTTTTTCCCTTAACACATATATTAATTGTAGGAGTCACCACCACAGGATATTGTGGAGGCCAGAAATTTAAATTGGTTCAGAAAAACATTGGATGGATAAATGGAACATTGATCCAAAGGTGCCTGTTGGAGACAGCATTCTGGGTGCAAACAGAGGATATTCTTCAACCACTGCTAAACAGAAGCTGAAATGTTCTACAAGGAGAAGTTAATTTTATACTTACCTTCTTTCACTTTTTTCAAAGCTTCTGCTACATTGGGCAGCAGTGGAGTAGGGTGCCAGATGGACCCTTGAAATCTTTAAAATGAGCAAATACAGAACTACTTAGAGTGTTGTGCTGAAATTTTGAAAATACGAATAGAAACGTGAAAGAAATGCTGGTTCATTGGATTAGTTGTGAACTAGCAGAAACGCTCGTGTTTGCACCCGCAGTGATGCCAGCAAGTTCCGTGAGACCTCTAGCGATCTTCCGCGTAACTGTAACTGCCGCTCACCGTGGCAAGCTGCCCGTGACGTGAGATAGTTTTTTGCACAATTAAATTTATGGTTTGAGAAAGGCAAAAAGGCACAGAGCGCATGGTGGTGCAGATTGTGTCCCAGAGCTCTCTTGAAGGCTTTTAATTAAATACAACAGTATTCTGTGATACTTGGCTTAAGGCAGTATACAAAATGTTTTGTACATTACATTAGATTAATAGTTGTAGGATTAATTATTTTGGATCTATAGCTTCAGTTTATAGATGGGAATAGATAACTAAAATTAAGTAATTTCTATATGTAAATAAGTTGTAGCTCAAAACGTGTTTCAGCTGTTTTAGCCAAATATTTAAGATAACCCCCTCAACTTAGTATTTGTAATCTATTTCAATGTACGTCACTTTACATTTGAGCTTTTCAGAGTCCCCCTGTTCTTATTAAAGGATATTCCATATATGGGAAGAAAGTTGAAATAAAATAAGTACTTAAACTGTTTCAACTATAGTAGCTACAATGTGCTTTCTGTGAAAATTCGGAAGGGTTTTAAGCAACGACTAGAATTCATAAAGGGCTTGAAAATCATGTGGTTGTTTCTTGGTGTAAATTTCATGGCTTAATAAAATCCATTCCAGCACAAATAATCTAACTTCTTTGATAGATGTTAGTCCTGTAGGTCACTACCATGCTTTATCTGGGATCTTACACGAGGGTATTTTCAGATCACATTGATCTCTAAAAGCTGTAAAGAAAATGAGATTGTTACACCTCTCAAGGGATGGTGAGGGAGAGGGAAAGGGGGTAGTTTATGTACTGCTTGACTGAACATTGCTTTTTTTCTAGTATTCTGATCTAATTCAAAGGAGTTGTAATAAATGAACTGTTAACACTGAGGCTTGATACAATATATCAATTAGAGTTTGAACACAACCTTTTAAAACAGTTTTTTTCAGTGAGCTACTTAGACTCTTCAGATATTAATGCACTAATGATATATTAATACAGCTTCTGTTCTATACCTATTTTGATACTGGGGAATTTTTAATCTGTACATAGGGCGAAGTGATACTCTGTCTTTTAATTTCACTGAAAGTGTGTTTTTTTTTTTTAAAAAGATCTAGAGTGTGTATTATAAATAATTTCTGTGTTTCTGACAGAATTCCAGCCAGAAGTGATATTGATAAAATAAATAAGTCCCCAACTCTGAATAATAAGCAAAGCAACAGGTATGAGTTTTGAGAACTTTATCATCTAAGTATTATGAATTATAATTTATCTTGTATCATTTATCATACATTATCATCTAAGTATTATATATTATCATAGCTTTTGATTACATGTACATACCAAGAATATATAGAGAAATGATTTGTATGGCATATGGCCTAATAGTAGGCTTCATTTCACTACCTGAGATCTGGAGTGCAGACATCTATATCTAGGTTATCATAGACTTTTTTTATAGCCAGTGAGGAGAAAAAGGGTCTTTTGGTGGACAGTTCATCTGATGTCACTCAGATATTTTCTTTAGAATAAGAGGAACTTTCCTTAAAAATGCCTATTTCTGCACATAGATTAAGAGAGACACCAGCTCAGATTACACATTTACTCAGCATAGCAATTATTTAAGAAATACCGTATTTTAAATACAAAAAAGAAAGAATGAAAGTGTTTTGAAAACAGTTCAGTGCGGGTATATTCTAGAGCTCTACATTTCTCTGCATGAATTATACCAAATACAGTATGTATTTCTGAGGAAAGACTACATGAAAAAATTCTAATGAAGGTTTTCAGTGGAAAATGCCATTGAACATTGCCAATGGAAAACTTGAGTACCAAAACATACAAAATACTATTTTGATAGACAGGCTAACTGATTTTTCCAGTGGAAAGCTTTTCTTATGTCAGAAGATTAGTCTTTTGTTTAAAACAGGTGGAAACTAATTTTAAATTTATAATAAGTTAGCACAAAATTTTTGATGTTATTAAAAAAGTTGTTATGATTCAGAGATGGCCACTTCATATATGTAATATGACTACACAACACTGAAAGTTTATTTTCTAAAGAACTTACAGCTCTTACCTAATTGAAATTTTTATTTAAAAAATGAAAGTCAGAAGAGCTCAGCCACCATACTTATAAATGTAAAGGGACAAATATATCGCTTTGTGCCTTCATCAGTGTCAGCAGTGTTCTATCAGTAACAAATTACACTGAGTATAGTTGCTAGTGAAGACTGAGCACAGCAATTAAATGTCATCTTGCAAAGTGTTGAGATATTACTGTGAAGAGCAAATGAGTATCTCTGGCATTTAAAGATCAAGTTAGGTCATTTTTTAAATTATGGTTTTGCACCATTATGTTGTAAATCATGGTGACGATGACACATGAAATATCATATAAATTGGATTTTATGTTATTTTGTCTGGAGATGATTTTTTAATAGACCTGCCACGAATTCTGAAGTGGGACTTAAGTGAGACTTAAACAGTATATACCTTTTCCTGCTAGAGAGCAATAAAATGATTTGTAAAGCTCTGTTCTTCAGTTATTCTCATTACATTAAGAATTGCACAGGACAAGACAATGACTTTTTGATAAACTTTATGAGAAAAATCACTGGCTTGGAACTCATATAGTTAGGAGCATGAGGAATACTGGCTCCTTTTACAGGTATATCATAAAATAGAGCAGCATTGACATAATTGAATAAGAAACATAAAACTTAAAGTATGAAAAATAAGGATATTAATATTTTAGTGGTTGAAGACTGAAGTGTAGGTACAGAAGTCAAGATTTTAAGAAGTCAGAAATCACTTTTTATATCAGGTAAAAACACATCTGTTCTCTAAGCATCAGAATCTCTTAAGGTGTCAAACCTTGTATCCTTTGAGGTATTTCCAAAATTTCAGTTGGCATATATAAACATAGTCATACCATTTACCATACACAGTTGGTTCATTCTGATAGTAGAAATATGATTTCTTATAATTGTTTTTTTAATTTAAAATTATACATTTATTGAAGGTTAATTAATTAAGTATATTTCCTTAACAGACAGTCTTGGACTCCTAATGCAGCATCCACAAACACTGCTGCAACTTCTCCAATCAAGAAAAAAAGGTATTCATTACCATCATTGCTTGGTTGCCAGAGGACATATAGCACTATTAAACCTCAGTAATGTATTACAATTACCTAAAAAAAATTACCAACTTTCTCCCCTAGAATGCTCTAACTCCTCAGCAAGCTTCAAGAAATAAACTTTAGCATGCTCTGGCTTTTTCCATGGGAGTACTGTGTTGCAAGTTTGTCTCTGTAGAGCCAGTTTTGTGAGCCCAGTGGACATACCACAACAGATGCTATAGCGTATGCCTTTTTAGTGTCTAAGTTTAAAGCATTATAGCTCACTGTAATTGCGACCAGTTGAAATCTCTGATGCCGAATTTGACTCTGTGCTGTTGCAGTACATATGAACCACAGAGTTTTCTGCTTGATACACAGCTAGCTTTAAAAATCTGGATTTCAGATAGTATTATCTGAGCAAGACTAAAAACAGGGTGTAGAACAAAGAACTACATTTTTAATTTAAAACTTACTGCTGGTGATAGCCATATTTTTATGCATCCTTCCCAGCTGCAAATTCTGTCCGTTTGTGATTTTTCTTTTCCATATTTCATGCATAAAAATCTTGATCAGTAGAATTATGAAAGTAGAAATTAAAATGTCATCATTTTCATATTAACAACGCTGCTTGTTCACTGGAAGTTTATGGTGTTTTCAGCCCAGTAGTTCTCTTCAGGCTCTTTGAAGATGTGAAAGGCCATCACTGAATTGCACTGTTTATGGTGCAATTGCTTTTCCCTCACAAACAATTGCTGGATTGATAGTTTTGAGGGGAAAAAAATGACCCCAAAAAAAGAACTGAAAGTGCTTGTGATGTTTATGTGACCTCTAATACCAGCCTGAATGTGTTTCTTGGGTTGATACTTGACACCCTTTCCTTTGTGCATTCTCTCTGGTTGTCCTTCCCATGAATGATCCATTTATTTGTACTATTCAGGTTGCAGAAAAGACCACCTAGAGTCAGAGAACACATTTTTCACAACAGTAATTAAAATTATTATTTTCAATTCCATTCAGTTGTCTGGAAAAAAAATAGGTCTAAAAAGTATCTGCATGCAGTATTTCAAAACACTAATAATTTAAGAGAAGTTCCAGGTATTTCTACATCACTTCTGACATTCTAGCATTCATAGTATGCTGTTCAACTGCACAGCATTAAGCTAATACTAAAAAATTTATTTGTTAACACTGACAGGCAGTCTTGGATGCCTCCCCCGGTTTCAAGTAGTAGGACCACAACAGAAACTGTGGAAACTAAACAGTAAGTACTGATGATTGCTAGTTATTTCCTAATTCTTGGCTAAAGCTGATTCTGGGAGTGAGCCAACAGGGCAATTCTTTGAGGGACTGAGTTTGATGAGTGAGATGGCATGGGAAGAGAAAGCATCCCATACCTAAATACTTGTTTGGACTCTTAGCAGCTTGATGCCCAGCATTGACTGAGGTCTGGGTATATGAAGTGCCAGTGACTTGAGGTTACATAAGTCCTCCCAAAATTTTTTCTACAATACTTGTATGCTTTCTTCATGGTTTTGCTTTGGACTATTCCAGTTAGCTCTCCACAAGACAAATCTGCTATAGAGCGACTAGCCGTTAAGGGCAGGAATCTATTGGTGCCATTTGGTCTGACAGCCAGGGCTAACCCTGGGCCCTTTTGGTTAAGTGTGGACAAAACCTCAAGATCTGCTTAGTCAGCTCTCAGTATGGTGTCCAAGAAATAGTTTAGAAGAAAAGCTCAGGTTAAAGGTACTTGTAGTTGAATGTTTAATGTTTATTTCTAAACTTGTGGTTGCTTTCTGGCAGACCAGAAACAGAACAGAGGACATTTCTTATGCTCTCATCTAAAAGCAGAATACGGATGGTTTAAAATATTCATGAATGAACTTTTGTGATATTCTTTGCTTAGGTCCCCTATTGGCTGCATCATGGCCTTGTGCTTCCCTAGTTTTAATCTGGGAAACTTCCAACATGAGTCGCATGCATATCAGTGATGAAAATTAAATGAAACAGAAATGAATGGATATATTGTTGTGTTAGGTATAATTCCTTGGTAGACCATTACCTAGGGAGTTTATGACATCTCTGTCACTGGAAGACTTTAAGATGAATCCTTAAAACCAAGTTTAGGAATTATTTTTAATCTTATTCTGTGTTTACTACTGTCCATCTGTTTGGCCAAGATTCAAAAAGTCACTCACCACCCAGCAGAAAGGTAGCTCCTAGATGCTAAAGTTTATTTTGTTTTAAGTCAATGCTTACTAGATATTTTTAATATGTCAACTGTGATGAATTTATCTGGCTTCATTTCAATGTCTCACTATAATCATGGTAATTTTGAAAGCATAGGATAGGATGCATCCTCTATATGGCATCTGCCCAGCTTCCAACAAAAACCTGGGATTCCTGTGTCCTTCTCAACACTAATTATCCAGTTACTCCTCTACTCTCATAGTTCAGAGAAGACCGAAATACAGGCATATTCTTTCTGAAGCTTTCATGACTCTTCCTGGATCATCTAACAACAATGTCACCAAGGACAGTTGGTTAAACAGTGATGGGCATTAAATGATTAATTTGTTTATCTTCTAAAAGTGCTTTGAAGATGTGAAAGCTATTTCAAATTGTGAATATCACTATAACTAATAATAGTCACCAAAGGAAAGTCTTTTACTCTCCTGTGAGTTTCAAGTAATAAAGTGCTATGTATAGATGCTAATAACCACAGTTTTAAAATGTCACTATCAGTCTTAATGATAGGTGGAGTAAAGAGCTGTGTCTTTTTCAAATATGAGAATGACTGATTGTTCTGCTGTCCTCAGGAAGGGAGTTCAGGAATCACGGTTTTGTGGGGGTTTTTTGGTCAAGGTTTATTATTTACTTACCTTTTCTGATTCTGAGACCTGATTCTAGTCTTCTATAGTCAAGCATGACATGTAAACTTCCACAGTGCTTTGCCTCAGTTCCAAGCTGATTAAGCACACTTTACAGAACACTTAAAAGAAATTGCAATTGAAGCTAAGAATATAAGCAGCTCACTGTAATTGAGTTTTTTGGTTGTGAATTGTGTGCTGAAAACAAAACACTATTGATCAGAGTGATTGACTGGAGAATGTTAACTGAAGAATGATTGTCTTAGTAACGTATAAAGAATATGATTAGAATTTAGTATTATGCTACTTGAGTTAAACATGTTATGTTCCACATTAAGAAACAAAGAAAAATACCATCTTGGAAGGAAGGAAAAGTAAAATTAATTGCTGTTGATTGATTTAAAATCTTGCAAAGTGCTTCGATACTAGCATTTTGCTACTTTGTTTCTGAAATGTTTACTCTTTTCTTTCTCTAGGACCACTTCAGAAAATTCAGAGGCTCCAAAGATGTATGTCTTTTTTACTTTGCTTCTTAGTAGTTTTAGAAATGAAACACACTCCTGTGCACAAACCTTGATTATTATTTTACATTTATTTATAATACAAAGACTGTATAATCTACCTGGGAGGGTTCCTCCATAGTCAGTGTCACAGAAGCACATGAAGAAGACTTCCTTCCTTGCAGAAATGTAATTATTTTCACATAGCTTAGAACATTTCATTGGATATTTATTCAAATTGAAAAACCAACTGTAACTGCATAAAAAATTAAAAACTGCTTCACAATTTTAGTTCCACAGTTATATATGTTGTTAGTGCAAATAGTCCTTTATATTAAACTGATGGTCTGAAGAGGGAGTGGAAAAGAGCATGTGAGCAAAATGAAGAAAAAAAAAGTGGTAAATTAAAAACCTGTGCACATGCAAAGGCTTGTAGTAGAAGGCATTAACATAAGATGAATTAATGTAAAGTACTCTAAACTTATTTGAGTATCTGCAAAGGTTGCTCTAATTTTAGAATATAAATTTATTAAATTCATTAATTAAATGTACATTTCATATGGTCTAAATTAGGAAAAGATTACTTAACCAACCTGTAATTTCATGGCTTCTAATTAAGACAGCTACACAACTTGTCATGGTTTAGTTTGCCATCCTAATAGAAAGATTCTCTAAAGCACATAACTCATTTCCAACTGTATTGGCCACCTTCTCCCTTTCTTACAATTTCTTATAATTTTAGTATTCCTGTAGTAGCCAATCTGACTGTTAACACAAATAAGTAAAAATAGGAAAGTGTAATTGTTTACTTATTTAATTCTTAAAAAATCAGTACTTTGCTAAACAAGTAAAATGTTAGTCTTTACTAAATAAGTAAAATTTATTTAGTAGGTAGTAGAAAAGTATTTAAAATTTCCTTTATTACTAAAACAATTTTGACACAGTAAAGAAACTCTGCTTTATTAGTATATCCATGCTAGAAAAGCAGCTAGTCTTAGAACACTAATTTTTCAAAAAGCTCAGCAGATGCAGTAATCCAGTGAACTAAAGCATTACATAGCTCTTTATATATGTATTCTTTACATATATATAATATATGTCTTTATATATATTATGTATATTTATATCAAATATATATATATGATATTTAAAGAAAAAAACCAAAAAAGTTTCTCAAAGAAAATCCAATCTCACTGTGGTTACAGTTGTAAGAAATACTACATCTGCAATGATAGCCCATTTCAATGATACAATGTGTTTCCAAATATCTTCTTGTGCCTTAAGTATGTTTTCACCATTCCTATTGCAGGGCTGCCTTTTCATCAGATCAGGTGACTCCTCAGAAATCAAAGACTGATGTGGATGATCAAGCTACAGCAAGGTAACATAAGCAGATATAATGAAAACAGTGCTTTGATAAACATTGATAAATGTGATATTAAGTACTCTGATTTCCATATTTGATAGCTCATTTGGACACAGTGTGTGATAAATGCAGCATTTACCTAGTCCTAACAATTGGCCTAGAAGTACAAACTATGAATTCCTTCTCATTGACTTGCTAAGTTATCTCTGATGTTTAATTTTTTATTCTTTCAGTCTGTCTAGCCTGAATCTTAAAGAGCAGCATATAGATAGTTGCTGCAAATGTTTGGAAACAGATGAATTGAAGTAGTATGGATTATACAGTATATTTTCTTTGGTCTTCAATAAACTGTGGGAGAGGTAATATCTACACACTACTATGAATATAAACAAAAAAACAACTTGTGCATTGTAGTGTTAACATTTTAAATAGTAAAAACCCAACATACACCATTTAGTGTGACAAAATTAGTACATTTGAACAGATGGACTTGTTCTTCTGGTATGAGTTAGATGGCATATGTACTAATGTATCTTGGAAAGCGTACAGAATACCATGAAAACTATTGGTGGAAAAGACAGAGAAATTTTATTTTTTTTTTTTTTACTGAAGTTCCAGCAAATCATATGGTTCTCTACTGATGGAGATGTTACATTTTTCAAAACAATCAGCAATAACCATGCAAAAAATATGACTCTCTGACCTTGACCAGAATAAAATGCCTGAATATGCAATTAAAAAGTGAGTGAATTAGAAATACATTTCCAGATATGCACTGAGAATTACAGTAGCTCATTTTTCAGTGTTTACCTGGAAATATTAAATGGTGCAGACACTAAAATCAGTTTAAATTAGCTAATTTTATTTAATTTGATTAATGAAGTACAGTTTTCTGAGGTCTGAAGCCACATTCTATATTATTTTGAATCATGCCCCCCTCTCCCAAAGCCTCCAGTATGTAAAAAAAGTACAAAATAATTAAGAAAGACATCCAAAAGATGCCTGACTGTGTAATCCCTAGGAAAAAAGCAATGTTTCAGTGAAACATTTTCCTGCCAACAAATGTGGGTGATCTTAGAAAATTAAATATGCCACTGTATTAACCAGGGAAGTCACGGCCATTCTTCACTCCTAAAGACTTGTTAAGGTCTTACTTAATCCTCACCCTCAATCAGTTCACATTCATCATCCCCCGGTGGCTTTCATTACCATATCAAGCTTTGTATTCCTGTCCCTCCATTGGTGGAGAGATGGAGGAATATTTTACTGGTCTGCAAGTTTCTATGGTAACGTTGTGCTGCTACAGCTATTTGTGTCACTATATAAACTATAAGTAGCCTGTAATCTTAGTAGGCAAAATTCAGCCCCCTCTACTCCTGCTACAATTCCTTTACATTTGGCTTGTGCTTCAGATGTCATCCATCTGCTGCTGCTGTGTTAGCTTCATAAAACTACAGATTTTTGTTAAATTTACGCTAACCAAAAATGCATTAAGCAGCTGTCAGCAGAAATGCCTTTTTTCTATTAAAGATGTCATATAAATACTACACTTCTGGCAAAAAATGGTTGGGCCACACAGGGGAAGTAAACAGTAACACCAGCATTTATTAGAATAATATTTTATATTATATCTTTTAATTTCCTATATTTTCACTTAGAATGCAAAGATTTTCAGGTCATGCTTTTTAAAGTCATACTTAATTGATTATTTGTCTTTCACTCAGGATTCTGATAGGGATATTAAAGGAATAATGAATTAATTTCAGTATAAAATAAGTGGAAAATGGCAATTATTTTCTATCAAACTGGCCAGCAATACACAGAAAATCTTTTGGAAGGGATTTACCTGAAAAGGATGTCAGATACTATCTCTTTTGGCTAAAAGTGTAAGCTTCATTTTGTACTGTTCCATGCAAGGCCTAACACTGATTCTGTTAACATAAAAAGCAATTTTTGCATTGTTTTCAAGTACAACAGTTAGACGTGGCATCCATCTTAAAACACAGAGTATACAATAATATATATAGCATATCTGGAGGCATGGACATATGGACCTCCACCTTATAGATACGATTAACAGAATGGAATCGACATCTCATGATTAGTTAGGGCATTTATAGGTACACTAGACAACATAAGTAGGCTAGGATCCAGAAAAAGTAAAGATAACCACTGTCTAATAATTGTGTATTTTTCAGAGCATAATAGGTCATCCTCAAATCAGGTCTCTTGGTATCTTACAAATGCAGCAGCATATGAGCACTGCAATGGATACATACAGAAACTTTTTTCTGATTTACTCAATGGGTCTTTTATTCATTGCTTATCACGTTCTTTTTGTGTTTTGTTTCCACTTCAGTGGAGATCCAAGATTCTCACTCTGTGTTTTTCCATTACAGAATTGTTGCAACCATTAACTGCAGGTGTTTAAAAAAATGTGTTTTTTAAAGAACCATGTTCTGTAGGTAATACTGTTAAACCACTTCAAACATCCCAAGGGTGTTTAACAACTTTAGTTGATCTTTCCTTAATGATTATAGTTAGGATCAAAAATGTGTATTTCTATAAACTGCTTTTATATGGTGTTCACTTGTATTCAACTACGCTGCTTGCTTGCGTGTGATCTATACAGAAAGTAACAGTATTTGGCACAGTGGGCCACATTTACCAGTGCAGTAACAAAGGTATTACTACCAAAAGATGCAGAATAATCAAAAAGCCATATTTCCAAGAGTTCATATATTGTAGAAGTAATGAATTTATCTTTTATTTTGCATAGATATATCAGAATTTGTGTTGGACATATGTGAGGAGAAGCTTTTGAAGTGATAGTAACAGGGGTTATATAAGAACTTAGAGATATCAGCTCTTAAAGCATCCTTGGTGAGATTGTCTGCTACCAGTGAATGACTCTTAGTCTGTAGGGGCACAGGGCACATTGCAGAAATTTTACAGAAGCATGCCTTTTTGGTATGCCATCAACAGCAGAGCTAGGTTGAAGAAAATGTTGCAGCTGTGTATTTGTATGTATGTGGGTAAGAGAGGCAATTTCTAGGGAACAGAAACAAGGAACTAGAATATTTTTTCTGACATAATTAAACAGATACTATGTTCTTGGCTCTTTAACATTTTATTTTCTATAAATTACTGTACACTGAATATTAGTTCTGTACCAGGTTTTCTTATATGGTACAGGGTAATTAACTATAATCACTCCTGTCAGATAGTAGCAAATTTAGACAATGCTGTAAATATGTTTGTATTATGCTCCTTTTTAATGATATTCCTCTTTGACCCGACATGTGTTGCCAGTTTTCATTATAAAAGATCATGAAAGAACAACACATTAATTACCTGTGCTTAAACTATCTCTTGTAACAAGGACACATTTTTCTGTGTCTATCAACATTTGGCAACTTTGAAGAGTGGAAAAAATAAGATACAGGGGTTTTTGAAATTATTTAAAAAATTGGAGTAAATTGGTATCAACTTGGAATTTTTCAAACCAATGGAATTAAAACCATCATGTCAGGTCTCCTAAGTGAACATTTATTGATAAAACTTTTATTCTAAAGCTGCAAAGAGCACAAACCTGAAAGAACATGTAGGTGCATTTTGAAGCATTGGCCAATTATGTGTTCCCATTACATGAAAGAGAGAAATCTGTTCTATGGAGAGAGACAGGCAATTCCAAACAGCCACTGGAAACATCCTAGAGAATTATCTTAGGTTCGACTAAAGTTTAGATGACCAAAATTAGAAGGCATGACTCCCACACAGGTATACCTCTGTGACTTTTCCATTGTGATGTCTTTTTTGTTTGCTTTCACTTTTTAGTGATACCTTCAGGAGATCTCTAAAATGTTCTGGAGGACACTTATGTCACTCAAAATGTTGGAAGCAAGGATACTAAAACAGAAATCATGTAGGCATATCCATAATTCAGTAGTTGTAACTGCAGCCAGATCTTGTTTTGGCTACAATGACAATTTTTTCTTTATGGTAAAGTGAAGTGGCTTTACACTTTCTAAATTGTTTTTGATAGTACAAATTAATACAGTCATTTCTGATGATACATTTTTGCATTTCAGCAGAAGGCATTTCCTAGTGACAGGGACCTTCTGCCTCCCAATTCTGACAGATCAGGCATTCAGTGGAATGTTGGTTTACAGCTTTTCTGCATGTTGATATAAATGATTTCCTGTTGCAGAGCTTATGTGAAGAGATCCAAGCCCATTATTCCTAACTGAAAAGTTAATACAGTGTTTACAGGGTCATACATATCCTCCAAGCAAAACTGAATAAGTTGTTGTCCTTTTTTCAGTGATCTTTCCCAGTCCACCTCCTATAAAACATTCTGATCAACAGCTTCTTCCTCTGTATTTAACTCCAAAATCCTCTGGGTGAAGCATTACACTGGTTTTGGCACAGTATAAATTGGCTTTCACAGTTGACTGCAGACCTCTTCTGTTCCCTCATCCTCGGCTGTTACTGATGAAAGGGCTGAATGAGGGCTCCTGGCACTGATTAGTCAGCATGGTGGTGTGGAAGGAAATGCACCCTGCTTCAGAATAAATGCCACTCTTTTCTCAAAGAACTTCTTTATTCATTCTCAGTTATACTAATGATAAAATCTGATATAGGGACAGTAAAGCAGCCATGGATGGCAGATCAAAATTCAGCTGGGCCCATGATGTTAAGCTTTATCCAGTGAGATGCCTGACATACTTAATGTACTCTAGAACTCTTTTAGTTCAGATTTGGAAGGTCCGGTTGGCAATCAGTTGGTTTTGTCTTCTTCTGTGCTGACATGACTAGGTCAGAAATGCCCTTAAGGTTCTAGCCAGACTTGGTTAGTGTGGTCTTTGCATACTCCATCATGTCAGAAGAAGAAACTGTTGATCAGAATGCTTTGTGGGAGGTCAACCGGGAGACATCACTGAAGAAAGGACAACAGATGCAACTTGTTTGGTATCATATTTAGAAATATTATATATCTTTTATAATATCATCTATTAGAAAGAGGGAGTTACCTCAGTAGTTTTTATTATCCTGCTCAGGGCTTTTAATCAGAAAACAGATGGAGATCTATTAAAAATACTGTGTATGACTCCTTTAATAGATCTGCCTCTGGCCTCACTGAGTATCCAGGAATTTGACATGAAGTGCTGCACTGATTAAA
Source organism: Aquila chrysaetos chrysaetos (assembly GCF_900496995.4). Taxonomy (NCBI): domain Eukaryota; kingdom Metazoa; phylum Chordata; class Aves; order Accipitriformes; family Accipitridae; genus Aquila; species Aquila chrysaetos. The sequence goes on along the minus strand of NC_044017.1, from coordinate 16,474,397 downwards.
GACATTATGGCAAGTCTTGTGAAACTTGTGTGGTCCTTCAGTTTTCTGGTCCATAAAACAACACCTACAATATTGGTGCTTGGGTATTATGTGGACTGTTTGTGTATCAGCAAAGAGGGATGATGAAATTCTAGGTAACAAGGCAAGAATGCCGCCAGGAATTAGGGAACATCTGGAACTAGAAATGGGCTTAGCAAGACTTTTAGAGGTTAAGTAAGCATTCACTGAATGACTAGGGAGTTGTGGTCACATACTTTCCTGTCTGATACTTGAGGTTCAAGAGCATGGCTTGGGCCTGTTTAAAATTTTGTTTCTCACTCTTTCCCACACATGTCCAGGATCAACTTCAGTTTGGCCTTAGCATAAGGACAGTGAGCAAAATGTGACCAAACTTTTTAAAATCTATTTTTGTTGACTGTTTTCTTCATTGCCTTCCCAATTTGCAAATACAAACATTAGAAAGGTTTTCATTGCTTTCACCAAATAACTAATAACATCACTAAAGCTCTGTAGGCATGGTTCATGTTTCCTGTTTCTATGCCATTTGAAACTTTACCTGAATGTTTTCAAGATTAAAAAAACCCCAAAACCAAAAACCCCAAACCAAACCAAAAAAACTATTAGCTGTGCTTGAATGTCTGGATGGGATTCATTTGTGTTTTCCTTTTTGATGGTGATCTGACTTGTCACCAGTTAAACCAGAATTACAGAACTATTATCCACTGAAATAAATGAGATTCACAAACAGATCTCACAGAGCAGAAGGACTGAAAAGTATTAGATCATTATCTCAAGTGAACTGAGTTAGAAATCAAATGCAGACTGAAAGGCAAAGCAAAATGTAGACAACTCAATTTCTCTAAGTTTTTAATACAGACCATAAGAGGAAAAAATCATACTTTGTGATTGCATCATACATTCATTTTTATAACTTTAAAGATTACTTACTGAACATGTCCATAGGTCTTTTGCACATTAAATCAAGGAAGACATTAGATACCCAACATTAATAAAATGAGATAACACAAAAGACATTTGTTCTGTAAATGAAGGAACATTTGCTGATATTGTTTCAGGGTCAGAGATATTAAGCTTTTGAAATTTAGCTAATTTCTGGAGAGCTTATCACACAAACCCTAAATAATTTCCCTTTTTGTTTGGGTCTGAGAGGCATAGGGGTCCAAGATATGGCAGAACAGGAGTGTCTGGTTAAACTAAGCCATAAATTTTGCATGCAGCGTGCCTTGACAGCTTTTTTTAAACCTATTTTACTTATCTTCTTTGCTAGCCTTTTATGGTGGACTCTCTTCATTAGTTGTCAAATTTATAATCCTATTTTACACAGGCAGCTAGAGGCAAAATAGCAGACAGCAGCAGCAAAATTCGTGGTTAACAAGTTTATAGCATGAAGCCCACAGTGGCCCAGTTGCACATAGGTTTTTCTGGCCTTGAGAGTGGGGCTTTCTTGTAGATTCATAGTGCTATTTTAAGCATTTTTGTGCAAGGGGATGTTAAAGGCTGAATAGACTTTTTTTCTGGAGGTGGTCCCTTACAAAGGAAAAAGTAAATGAATTAATAGAATTATCTTCCATACTTCAGTGATTCTAACAAACACACCTAGGTCTTATTCTAAGTCTTAACATTTTTATTTTATAATAAATTCATTGCTCTTTTCAATACTTGATCCTTTTGTACAAAATGTGATACAAAATCCTCTGTACTGCTGTTCCAACTATTTTTATACAGAATACAAAAGTATATATTTGTTTTCCTGAGTTAGGTGCTCCTAAAAAATTCCAATCATGTCCTATGGTGGTATTAAAATATTTCATCTTCTTGAATTTACGACCAAACTATATATTCTCCTCCTGGCAGGCTGTCTGACCTACCTCATTCTCATCCATTTCGAAAAATACGCACTCTAGGCAGAATGTTCACAGTGATGTAATGTCTGTCTCTGAAAATACTATGCTTGGAGGTGGCATCCTTTGGAATGACCTATGAAAAATGTCAGCATCTATTACAAGCCACCTACCATATTTGAAAGATATTTCCCCAAGTTTGTCTAAACTGCTTTGTGTAGAAGTTTTATACTGCTGTTTTCTGTCATCATCTATATTTTTTAAAATTGTTGACATATTTAAGAAATAGGAATTCAATTCAGCCATCCTTGGACATTGAAATAGTTTATTTTTTCAAATGACAGTTATATCTGCAACTGGAAAACCTTCTCCACAACAGCCTTTCACTGCATCTGATATTCTGATATTCAAGGAGCTTCTTTAATGTATGAATATATAGGTTAGTCTCTTCTCCACTTTAATACTTGCCATCTCTTTTAGAAGTATTAGAAAAGGTATAAATTGTATTGCTGATTTTTAGCATGCTAACAACTCTCAAATGAAACCTAAACTGAAATTCTGTTTAGGCTCTGTATTGCACATCCATTCTAATTTTTAATGTGAGACTGGGTTATGTGGTGATGTCAACACTGGTACCCACTGTGTGCTATTGCTAAAGTAAATGTAGCTTTGCTAACAATGAGAGATTAAAAAACTCAGCAAAAGTATGCCCTGAACCTAATCAGATAAGTTCCAACCTATCCACTATGTCCTGCAGCTTGCCCTGCTTTATATCTTATCCTTTTATAAACAACAGCTTTCAAACTTTAACTTCAGTTGCTAATAACCTGAACTATGCTTGAACCAGCAGTTGAAGTTGCATATCGTATGACCTCTCCTTTGCACTAGCCAGCCACCTCAAGGCAAAGAACTTGCAAGATGTCAGCCCTGATTACTTGCTGCAGTCATGTCAAGCAGATGTTTCATGAGAGTGAAAGTTTGAGAAATGTTACCAGTGCAATAAATTAATATCTTCTAAGGGTTATGTTTTACAGAAGTTTTGTTCCATAGGAACCATAAAGTGTAGCTGAACAGGTCAGTCAGCATGTATTTTTGTGCTGTCATCTGCAGCTGCAACTGTTTCTGTTCACTTTTTAGCACTCTTCAGTGTTGGTGTCCTATAAATCAGGCTGCAGGTTGACAAGGAGTGCACATGCAGCCTAGACTTTTACTTTTGTTACTATCCCTTTGTACAGCAAGTAAAATCTTCCTTGCAAGCCAGTCAGTGCATTGGGATACTCAAAGCACTGAAAATAATGTACGAAGAAGTAAAAAAATGCTGTTGGCTGCAAAGTCTACAGAAGGGAACTAGCTCATCTATCCCTTGAGTTGCACCAAGGATTAATGTGGGCCAGTACACACATTTCTGAATGAATGATTCTTAAATTATTGGAAGTTTGTAAATCTCCCCCCACCCCCCACCCCCGCCATGATTTCCAAACAGGTAATAGGTCAAGGTTGAACTGTTTTAGATAACTCCTCTTTTTTTGTTTGAAAACTCTGTGCAAAGTGAACAGAGCAATTTAAGGTGAAGCAAATCTGAAGTTACCTGGGAAGAGTGTTAAAATACATGTGAAAACTTAAAAAGATTGTGTTTTAAAGCCAGAATCTTTTCTGCTGATCTACAGGAGTTTCTTCCTTCCCTGTCAACAGAAAAATGTTACCTACAAGAAGAACAAGTATATAAGTGATATAACTTCCCAGTGTTCTACAATCAATTTCTATAGTGTTATTAATTCAATTGTGTAGCATTTGATAAAAAAACACTAAGATATTTTAACATTTCTTACAAAGGTTAACACAAGAAGTTCTAGTGGTGGGAGCATATTTTACCTACATTGTATTTGCTTATTTTTATAGGAAGGTGTCTTCAGTAACTTTATCAGATTCTGAAGGAAGGACGCCCAGAAATTATTAAAAAATATGAAATTGAAAATTGTAAAAAAGTTAATACAATATTTTATATCTATACCATGAGTAAAAATTTCAAACATATCTGTTCTACTGAGCTAAGTCTCATAAAAAATGTATTGGAATTTGATTCTGCAAATGCTTATATTCCTTTGAAAATCAGACATAGGAGCGTACTGGCCTGCAGGGCACGGCTTTGCTACTGTCACAGCCTTTCTGTTGCTCCACACTGTGAAAGTCAGCAGAAGTAAGCAGAAAGGCTACTGATAACCCTGCTGAGTAAACTGCATATAATCCTATGATTGCAACCAGAATGAACAGGAGTCCCAACTCTCCTGCTTTCTGTGCTTTGGGTGAATATGCAACACTGAGGCCGATACATATGTGAGGGTTGCATAGCACATAAAGATCATAATTGAGGTAGCTGCAATTGCAAAGCTTCAGTAGGCTTTATAGAAGACTTGACATGCATATTTTAAATACCTCTGAGAACATAAAGGAATGGAGGATGCAGCAGACAAGAATAATAATGTATATTTTACTCAAGCCAGACACATTCACAGCTGGAGGTTTTTTCTTAATACAAATAGCAAAAATATAAGCCAACAAAGTAACAATCTGTTGTCTTATTAGACTTATTATCATTTTAGTGTTGCTACCTCCAAATACTGAGGAAGCAATTTGCCATCCAGTTTGTAAAGGAAAGGATAATTTTGGATAACCACAAGACTCTGGCTTCTGGAGGAAAACTCTGAAAAGTGTGATATCTGTGATAATATAAAGACAATTTACAAAAATATATAATATGTAGATTTATTAATGACTGGTATGGAATTCTTGCTAAGTGGCAGTAGACTCTCCTTGCGTCGAACTGGATTTGTTTCATTCCTAAGCAAACGGAGGTCTTGATAATCTCATCAAAGAGAGTCCCAAAGCTGGCAAACATGACCAAGAAGAAATCTGGAAAGGCTGTCTTTATCTTTCTCTGAGATGCTGTTTCATGACAGAACTGTTCAGAATGAAATGTCAGTAATGAGACTGTATGGAACACTGTTGACTACCAGGTTACAGAACAGGTCCTACAGCGGGGGGACTGTCATACCATCATGGGCATCACTCTTTTCCCATTGCTTTCTTTTGAGGAGTAAATTTTTCAATTTTTTGTTGTGAGTTAAGGTTACTAGATAGTAACTTTTTAGGTAAAGTTGCTGAAAGTTCTTCAGTAGAAGAGATTGCAGTTGGAAAATGCATTTTCATGAAAATGAAGTGTTTTATAGAAATGTTAACACCAGCGCAACCCTTTGAAGGGAAATAAAGGCAGTCAAAGCAACACCCCATGTTTTGACTTGATACTACTAAACGTTCCATTCAAAGAGTATAAAAGACATTGATTTATATTTCTATTTTTAATAGCTACATTACATTAATATATATTATATGTTTAATGTTAGTATATTGAAAAAGAAAATTAATTAACCAACAAGATCTAATTCAAGGAAGATTTTTTTTTTCCCCTTATATCAGATAATAATAGTAAATCACATCCTATTTCTTTTACTGAAGTTCGAGGATCACTGGATGTAACTAGTTCTCAGCATTGCTCAGTTTCAACATGAAATTTCTTATGACAAGGAAGAGTTTAATTGCGAAGAAGCTGGTCTAGATAGCCTACCAAATAGACTAATGGACTTTTTGCTGATTTATCCAGAAAGACTTACTCCATAATTACCTTTTAGCTAAGAAATTGTTCATGCACATATCAGGAATACTTGGCTAATTGTATTTTCTGGTAAAGATTTTTGTTATATCATAGCATATTAAAAGGGAGGTACTCTTTGAAGTTGTCCATGATGCATGTTCAGAGGGAATTATACTTTTTGACATAAGTATTAGTTATAACTTGTTGTTTCCAAAACATAATTTGGTCCTCTTGTTCCAGAAGAGTGTGTGCTTATGTGCATATGGTGGGCATATGGCTGTGTCTATGAATATCTTTGAATTACTAAAATGATGTATGCTTTGAACTTTTCATCAGTTTAATTTTGTCTTTCATAAAGAATGTGTCAATTATAATTTCTTTTTAAGTGAGTATTTAATTTGGCTAATTGACAGCTGGCTATACTAATTGTGATTTGATCTGGTTTTTGTTCTGTCTTTAAAGGAACCAAGATCTCGATAACCTCATCAAAGTAAATCCAAGTTCTTTCACAAGTGATAAGGCGTAAGTCTTCAAAGTTTCTCAGGCCCTGCTTTTCTAAGGCAGTGAGTAGTTTGTAACTGTGAGAATGTCAGGAAAGGTAATGTTGCAAATCTGTAAAAAGTTTATAGATTAAAAAGTAGCATTCCTTATACAGAATGATGAGTATAAAAGTACAGATTAATTAACTGACATGCGTGCTATCAGCTGAACAAGAAATATCTATGGCAAGCTTCCATACATGCCTTATATGCTTCCTCAATAAAATTATTAAAGAAATATTTTAATATAGTTAGAGAAGGGGCATTAAACAAAATATTGCAGAACTCATGGATGATAAGTGTTGCCCCAACAGGGTGTAACAAAGCATTTCATTCAGCAAGGGCAGTGATCCATAAAGAACAGCTTGAACTTACATTTTCGAAGAGCACATCAGTTCAGTGTGTTTCAGGCAAAGTATCTTGTGGTTGGTACGCAGCCCTTCAGCATATGGAAAGGGAGGATCTGCCAGTGTACTGTGCTAGTAAGAGCTATGTAATATTTGTCACACCTAACACTGAAATTCTACAGGTAACTTCAAGAATGATGTTCTAAACAGTAGCAGCACATAAACATTGCTAACGTGATCATCTATTTTACAGTGGACAATCTCACATATATGCATACATACATACATATATATTTGTACACTTAGCACTAACCTGTAAGTTGAGTCTGATTTTTTTTCAAATTTTAATTCACAGAGGATTTATTAGGGTAGAGTCCAATACTTTGAGACACTACTGAATTTTAGGAGACATCCAAAGTTTTAAGATTAATAAGCCTATTATGGATTGAAGTGAGCAAGTTAGCAGCTTCACAGAGCTAACTTAGTCTTTTCCTTTTGCTCCCTACTTCTACCTAAAGGGGATCAGGGTTTTTTACATTAGTTAGAGTGCTTTTCATAGGTCATACCTATGAAATCATTCTCTAATTTGCTGAACCATTTAAAAATAATTTTTAAAAAATCCGGAGGAAAAACTAACCACTAGTTTAATTGTATTTGTGAAATTAATAAAAAGTGTTTCCTTATATGTAAACTTTGTGAGTCTTTGGATGCTTACTTTTTCAGTATAAGTACAGACATAATCAATGCTTTAAGTGTTAACTATGATGACACATGGAGGTAATTTCTTATCATTCCAAAAGCAAAAATATGTGGACATTTGGACATATTTTAGGTGTCATCTTAAGAAGTAGAAGTTTCTTAGTTTAAATAAAAACATATTTTTTGCAAATTAATGATGCAAACAAGCATTAAGCTGCTGGGAGCCTGTAAATGAATACTAAGTTCTTTGAGAGTTCATGTTTCTCCTTCACTGTCTTGACTGGCAAAGAACAATCTTAAACTACTGCATTGATACAATTAAACAAAGCCTTTTTATTTTCTTGGCTGTACTAGATAATATTTTTTATTTAATTGTACAGAACTTTACCCTTTTACTGAAAAACTGTTAACATATTTTCTTATTATGGTCAAAACCATAAGTATTTGCAAATTTTGAACATAAACTTAACTAACGATTTACTTTTTTCCCTTTAAATGTACGCACTTTACCTCTTCCCAGATAGGGGGAATATTTTAACAGTTGTATTTGTTTGTTGTTTCAGAGGAAAAGACCTTGAGGATTTTACTGAAATAAATACTGCTGGTCAGAAAAATAAGAGGCAAGGCTGTCATAATCTTTCCCTTATATACTTATAAAATGTTTGTGGTTGGTTGGATATTAGTATTAGTTCTGTTCTGTAAAGATCATTAAAGGAATCGAAACTAATATTTTTATTTCATTTAAACCATAGAATTTTAACTTTTTAAAATTCCTCATTGAATACGGGCTAGTAAATACAAATAATTCAGTGTGGAAGAAATGCAGGTAGTACTTGACTTTATCTTATTGCAACTCTAAACAGTCAGTGCATGACCACCAAAGTTCTTTAAATAAATGTGAAATGCTTCATCAAACTAAAAATTGTCCTTTAAATATGAAAGAGGAGTATCATAAATAAATTAAACCCCCCTCTTTTTTCTTATTATCATTATTAATTTTCAAATGAGAATCAATGTGGCCTTTTTTTCATCTTAAACAATTCTTCAATAGATAACATTATTTTTAATTACAGGCCATTTATTATAAAATATTCATGTAAAATTATATTAATGTATTATATAGATGCCATATATAATAAGTGCATTTATTATATAAAATCAATTTTTTCACAGCCAGTGATTTATGAGTTACTGGTATAAATGTGGTCATACGGTCCTAGAGATTGTATACAACCCTAGATAATAGTAGTTTCAACAGGAACTTGGGCTGGATATAACGACACAGCAAATAACACACTTCAGCAGCCATTTCCATAGCTCATGGTGCTGCTGCCTGTACTGAATGAAAATATATTATCAAGTTAAAATGATAGAGCCATAGTCAGTTTAGAAGATGTAGGCAGGCCCATCACCTGTGGCATGGCAACACAATGCGACACAGCGGTCATAAATTGAAACATGAGAGATTCAGACTGGATATAAGGAGGACTGTCCAGCAGTGGAGCAGGTTGCATGGAGAGTTGTGTCATCTCTGTCCTTGCAGTTTTTCAAGACCCAACTAGAAAAACCCCTGAGCAACCTGGTCTGACCTCAGAGCTGCTGCTGCTTTGACCAGGAGGTTGGACTAGAGATCTCCCGAGGTCCCTGAATTCCAGCCTGAATTATCCTACAATACTGTAATGAACTTAGCATTTTTGAGTAGTTTGTCATTCTTTTGTAGTGTCACACTGGAAAGAAACTGAAAAATATTGAAGTTTGAACTGATAACGCTTACTTCATAACTAACTAAACACTTATGATATGAAACAATTGTGATACATACTCAATGTAGTCAGGAATCTTCCTTGTGAGATGCATATAATTTTTTTCTTCTTCAACATAAATAATTCAACTCATTTAATGTGTTTAGGTTGAATCAAATAATTTGATTAATTCTGAGGTCTTTCTCACTTTCACAGAGCTGAGGACCTTGGTGATCACACTGAAGTAAAGTCTGCTGATGACCAAAATAAAAAGCGGTGAGACTCAATCCATAGTTCTCTAAAATTTAAAGAGCCAATATCAAGAGTTGTAGCTGTTTAGTGTGGTACTAGAAAATGTGAATTCCTTATACAAGCAAGCAGAACTTGTATAACTTGAGTAATATATCTGTATTATTTCTAAAATGTGCCTGATTAACCAAATATAACAACATAGCTGCATGTATTTTGATGACAAGCAATGACTCAAACCTAGTCTTGTAGTGAATGAAAATGCCTAGTGATAAGATCCTCATAAGTATTTTTGTGTTTCTCTAGGTATTTTGTGAACTCAGCTGTTAGCATCTCAAAGAGTTATAAGTAAATGCATTCCTAGTTTAAAAGTTTCACTGCTATTAGGTTTCATTATTTGCAAAAACTAGGAACCATTTTGGTCAATTAAAGTGAAGTTAGTATTACGCTTTTAGGTACCATTCCGATGGTGTCTTTTTGAGTCTTCCATATAGTTGTATACCTAAATGAAAAGGAAGAGCAACTATCTGTATACATAAGCAGTTTTGCTATTTTTTAATTTAAAATATTTTTATCCTAGCAGTCCCACTTGACAGTCTGACCAGAGAAGCACACACTGAGTATCTACGGTGAATGAGTTTCTTTTTTAGTTCTGAAAGGGGGCCTGCCAGATTACCAGTCAAGCACAATAAAGGGTGCTGCTTCATGCAGCATGCTATGCATATAAAACAGTGACCAGCTCTGAGCGAGGTTCATTTAGCAAAGCTTCAGACCTTGGCAAGCTCACTGAAATGAATCAAGCTGCAGCCCAAACATCCAGAGTTAAGGCTTATAATCATCAAGTTGTTTCAGAATATAACCTTTGGCAGAACCAAACAAGAGCAGCCTTTGTCTGAGCTGTTTTGTAAAACCATCAAAAACATTATTAGCACTTATTCCTTAAATCTTATAATTTGACTGACAAGGTTTATTTTTATGTTTGGTTGCACGTCATGTTTGTGGCAGGGAAAACTGCAGGAGACAGGCTTTTGCTGGAATTGTAATCCTGCTTTTTGAAATAAGAGTCTATGTATCTGTTTAGCTGGTCATGTCAAATAAAAACATAACTAGTATATACAAAAAAAGAAAACTTGGAACTAAAATACAGTAAAACCAAGAATAAAACATTATAGAATACTGCCAAGAAAATGCAGAATGCTATCAATCACTGAGACATTACTGCACAGTTGAAAATCTCAGTGGGCACTTTGAGGAAACTAGAGTTCTATTAAAGTTAGATGAAGTTTCTGATATGAATATATCTACCAGCATAAACTAGAGGACTTATAATTTTAGGTCAATGATTCCATTATTTTTCACAAGCAACAATTTAACAACAGTAAGAAAAAGATAAATTTCTTTTACCTACTGTTTCTGCCCCAAGCTTCTACATTTATGTCTGTAAGTGTAACTAAAAGCTGTGTAGCTGAAAATTATTTCTAAAAAGTGTTTATTTTCTTGTTGTGTGGTTTCTTTTTTTAGGATAACTGAGCAAGCATACGCAAATCCTTCAAGGGCTCCAAATAATCTCCCAGAAACAAACTACTCCAGTGACAGTGAAAGAAAGACCAGGTACTGTGGACAGTTAAATGAACGATAACATCTAAAGTGCCATTTCTTGCAAAAAACTGAAGAGAAACCATCTTTATGCAAGAAATTTCAGGGATGTTTAGAAACCTCACACTGGTCTCTGGAATCAGACCACTGCCCTTCCAAACTCTGCTTCCAGGATCCCACCCATAGAAGCCCACAAAGCATAGCTGTAATGCACAGAGTGGGGAGCACGAGGCGTACCCTGTGTAGCTCTAGAGATGTAGCTGAGGCATGAAATTTAGGAGAGCAGTTAAAACAGAATTCTTATATAATCAATAGAGGAAAGGCTTCTCCTGCATGTTAGGTACACCATGCTCTCAGGAAGTTTATTTCTTTCCGACGCTGTAAGGAAAACATTGCACTCTTCACTCAAGTGCCTTGTTAAGTTCCTAAAACTATATGGGATGAATCTGACCCACGTATTGTCTCCTACACCAATCACTGAAACTGCAACATGGGTTTCTGACTTTTTGACCAGGTACAAACTTTTAAAAACCATTTCTCTTGCAATACTCTTGCTCTAGCTGGATTCTGTCTCTACAAGCAAATGTATTGCAAATCTGAGTAAAAAATGTGGTGTAGGGATATTTAATAGAACTAACTAAATATCAGGTCTGTTGGTAACAGGAAACTATTGAAACAAAGGAAACAATATTTTTTTCTTCACTGTCAAAATGTATTTTCAAGAAACATGACAACAAAAAATATAATATGTAATTCTTGAATTAAAGACCTTTTTGGATTAGGAAAACCTCTCTTCAGTACAAACCCACCCATCTATGTGGATTAATTAAATATTAATGTAGACGGGATTGCTCAAAGACATAGTCCTATATGTAAGATGTTGTATTGCTGTATAGTTGTTGTGAACTGCCTGAATCAACGCTGATGACTTGGAAGGGAGAGGAGAAATCTCCTAATAGGGAAATAGACTTACTAATAGGGAAAATAGCAGTCACAGTCTGGTACTTTATGGGAACTATGGCCAATGTCCCAATCCTTAAGCTTATGCACACCCGAGCCTTGGTGTGGGTATGACTGGGCACAGAGTCTTTGATCTCTCATTTTCTTACATTTGCTGTAGGAGGTTGGAGTGTGGTTGAAACGGGTATTCTGAAACTTCTGCATGGCCTTGAAGGCCAAGGCCATGAACTGGTGGAGAAGAAAAGAAAATCCAAACAGCATACAATTTTAAGACTCAAAATGAATATTCATCACAAAAATTAATTAGCATTTTGCAGCATTTTGCAGACATACAGTGTCTGAGGTGTAATGTTCTGATTATCTTTGAAAATTAAAATAAAGTACAATAATACAAGAATGGCAGGGCAAAGAATGCGCTTCATTATGCAGTGTTAACTTACACTTGAAAAAATGTATGTCCCCTACCTGAAGCTCTAATCCCAATTTAATTCATGAAAGCTTACTAAATGAATGGTCTTTGCAGGTTATTCTTTCAGGGTTTATGCAATAGGTTCTACAGAGTATTTATTGTTGAGTAGTTTGCTGTATAAACAAGTCACACAATAGCAAGTAAAGGGGTGGGTGATATGAACTGAAAGAAAGGACTTGATCAGATACGCAGTTCTCGGGCTGCATTGTGGCTCAGTTTTAACTTAGTGTCTTGTCAAGCTGTCAGACTATGCATTTATTTGAAAAGGTTCTGGGTTTCCTCACACTTTCAGTTGGCAAGACTAGAAACTGATGCTTCAGGAATATTTTTGCTGTAGCTTCGTGGTTTTGTTCCATAAAGTATAACTTTTTTTTTAAAGATGTGGTATTTATGTTTGTGTATTTCAACCGTAATACTCTAGCCAGTTATTAAAATCCAATGGATGCTGTTCTCTACACTAGGACACTTGAAGAAAGTATTTTTCTCTATACAATGTTCTGTAAGATAAACAGTGTTATTTTCAGGCATGCTACATCTAAATACCCCCATTATGTTGAGTGTGCAATGCACAGTACTCACTTTGCCCTGATCTCAACCCTGATTTAACTAGATCATTTGAAATGTCAACCTGACTCAGCACTAAGATTCTGCAGCTAAATACAATGAGTTAAATGGAAGATTCGGGAAAAATAAGCTTAACAACAAAAAGAAGCACACACAGGCCCATACTTTATAGGAATAGACAGGTGATATTCCTATGCCACTTTTCACTATAGCAAGGGACTTCAGGCACCATCAACATACTGCATCCTGTGACACGTGTTGTGCACGTGCCTAGCTTGGTCAGGGCAAAAATAGCCAGAAAAACTCTTTCAAAAGGTGATCACTTAGCTTCAGTCTGCTTTCCTACTTAGTTAGCTTACTTTCATCTTGCCTGAAATGTAAATGGAGCACTGGGTGTTCATTTGAGGAGATACTTTCTCTGTGGTGAGCAAACCCAGATTTGCTACATTACTGTTAAATAAAAGCATATTGCTATGTTCTATGAAACATAAATAAAACATTTCTCATTTAAGCTTGTGCAATTTTAATACATTTCTGGTGTTGAATAGAAATCTAATAAGATATATACACATTATAAAAGGCAGGTATGTACAAAAGTGTATCTGGGCTGTGTAACATGTTACATATGCATGTTACCAGTCTGTTATACTTTCCCTTAAAAAAAGACATGTTCTGCAGATACATATGATTATAAAAAATTGTTGCTAACATTGCTAAACATTATTCAAGAGTGATACAAAACCTGTAATAAACACCATATACCTTATGAATTTCTGGAGGAATAGGATAATTAAATCAGTTCAGAACTGTTCAAAACGTATAGCACATGACTTCTTCAGCTGTCACATACATGCTCATCCCTTCCACGCAAACAAAACTGACAGTTAAGTAACCAAAACTGGGACTGTTAAAAAAGGAAGATTTGACTTCCCTTATAGTTAAATTCAGTATATTCCTTCCTACTCTGCTAGAAGGAACAATACAGTTACTGTAGTAAACACATATCATACATTGAACAGCCTTTATTATAAAGACTCTCACTCTGCTTCCAGGGACATGTTGTAATTTTGTTTGGCTGTTTGACAGCTTTTTGAGGACTAGTGAAAGAAGGGGGAAAAAAGGAAAAAATGCAGTGTGTTACCATTTCCTGATATGTATCATTTACGCTGGGATATCAGCACAGGCACACCCAATACCATCATGTAGATTTTCTTCAATGGGCTTGTGGATTTCATTTTGAAATGTTGAAGAATCATTCAACAACAGAACACAGTCTAAAGACACTATATTTCTAGTTTATGCTTTTTTTATTTGATATATTTTTCTTAATGGTTGTGAAAATACAGAAAAAGAACTCATCACCAAGTATGATGATTTTTTTTAAAAGCTTGTTACATTAGTTTAATTTGCATATTATCATCAGTGTAGTGAAGCCTTTAAAAATAAAAAGTACTGTTTAGTGATTGCTATGCACTCACTGCTTCACAGCAAATCATCGTATGGTGCCTATGAAGAAAATATAACTGGAAATACTATCAAAACTGTTTACTCTACTTCTGATCGGTAAGTACACATTAATAACATTGTAGAGTATCAAAGGACACAGACATTTTGCACAAGCGTTCAAGTGTTCAGACAAAAGAGAGCAGTGGAAGTCACCATTAGGCTCGTCAGACAGCTTTTCATACAGAGCTCCCTTTCAGTGGGATCTTGCCATCAAATCATTACCACAGTTCAGCAGCCTAATATTACATTAGGCTTGTCACAGCTGACATTTTAAAATATCTATAGAAACAATAGCCAACGCCTTAAGTGATAAAGTTGGCTCTGCAAAATTTCCTTCCTTTGTGAGAATGGTGTCTGTAATGACCAACTTTATGCACAGATGTGAAGGAATAGGTTCACATGACAATGCTGTTAAAAACTCTTACATTTTCACACCAGTTAAGATATTCCCAAATATAAGGATATTTGCTCAATCAGTAATATCTTACCTCATGGGGAAAAAAAAAAAAATTAAACACACCCAATATTTTCAGTTCAGATAATTTGGACAGTCCCATTACTTGGAAATACCAAATCAGAAAAACTTGTATCCTTTCCAACATAACTATAAGGAACTCTGGGAATGATTAAGTATTAGCACAATAGTTTTATCATCGAGTAGAAAGGAGCAAGACCAGTTGATTTTGTAGTGCAAAACCAACACCCACAGTTGTACCTAGAGGAAGTACAGATTGATGTCACAAAAGAATGCAAAAAAATCTGAGAAAATTGTTAAAAATACTATTGTTATGAATACTAGGTAGGCTGTTCTATACATGTGTTCACTATAACTGCCATGAAGGTAGGATTTCTGTCTGCAGTGCAGAAAATTAAAAATGTTTTCAGGCACTTCTGCAACATAGAGGGGAAATCTTTATCAGACTGATCAAATGACAGCAGTTTAAATTCAACTACCAATTTACTTTTGTGATTAAAACATTAAAATCATTACCCTCCACTTCATCCCCATTTAGTATACATGCTCCCAGACATTCAGCAGCTTAATACAGTCTCATTTACTGTTTGAAATCATTCAGTTCACCAGAGAAGAGCATTCTTTCTATCAAGGTATTTTTGCTACTTGACAATTATGCTCAGCAATTTGCCCATCACAGGAGCATGTATATTACACCTGTCAACTAGAATGGAGGGAATATACACATGACGTTTTTCCATTTATGGCCATTGTACAGTATACAAATGTCTTTCCCACGTAGTGCACTAAGCTTATCAATTTTCTCCTTGAGAATTCAATGGTAGCTCTTTTTCTGACAGCTGATGTTATATTATATACACAGGAGTATAATTGGAAAAGATATATGTACATACTGCAGGAAGCCCTTGGGTATAGATGCCAAAATGATCTTAGATGCCTTGCAAATTTGCTGTCATTCGACTTGCTTCAAGGTAAGAAGATTTCACCTGCTACTAAGAAATATAATTTGAATGTAATACCTACATTATATTACACATACAATAAGCAAATATTTAGGCCTTAGGCTTTCTCCACCTGGGAGAAGAGGAAGGCTTGCACACTGGAGGATAAGATTAATGTAGGAAATACTAGTCTTTCTCTCTCACCCCTAGATAATTCCTTCTTTCTTTCCATCTCTCTCTCTCTCCCCCCCTCTATTCTCCCTCTCCCTGCCTCTCCTCTCTTGCAACCACAAAGAAGATAAAGGATGCAGTGGAACGTATCCTGAATGCCCTACACGTTTATAAGCTTTCATTAAACATGCCTCCAGCCTGATATAGTGAATTATATCCTACTTACACGTTCTTCAAACTGTAAAATTTCATGCTATTTCTTTTTTTATGAAGTTTTGTAGTTGTTCTTGATTAAGTGACATCTAAAACCATGACTTGTGCAGAAGCCACACTTAAAGGCATTAGTAAAAGGTATTTAAGCCATAGAGGTGAAATCATTTTACCCACTGGCATCAAAGATTTGGTTAAAATTTGGGTCTTATGGATAGTTTCTGCTGTAGGATAAAATAGTGTTGAAATTGGATATGTCTTTGCCTCAGTCTTATTTATTAAAAATTATGTAATTTTTTTTTCCTGTTTCCAAGAAGAATGAAAGCACAGAAGACATTTTTTTTGCTTGTCATTCCAAAGCCTAAGCCTCAGCCTAAAACTCACTCTTAAACTTTTCTCAGGGTACACCTACCAGTGCTCAGGTCTCTGATCTGTTTTCTTTATGCCTCGTTTGTCTTAATTCTGCTTGCATCTCCACACATAGTTTGTTGTTCTAACAAACAATACTTGGCAAAATCATCGCATTAGCATAGCTCATTTTTCTGCCCAGTATTGCATAGTTTTCACTTCTGCTTCTGACAGCAGTTCATTTACCCAGTTTACCTAGTTACTGCATGAAAAGTAACCCAAAGCAGAATAGAGCAGTAAGGTTGTACTTAATGTGTAGGAAGTTACATATGCTTTTTGTCTCACATGGACTTTGTGAGCTCTGTGAGCACTAGAATGCAATTTATTCCATGGAAATCACTATGTAATACCTCCTCAATACTATTATTGCAAGTAAATACAAGCTCTGGTTTGTTCCCATTCTTTTTCGATAGACCAACCCCCATAGAGAGGAATGGGCTTTTTATGCAGTTAGCAGTATTAACATGTAGGTATTGGCTGAACTATCTGTTAAATATTTAAGCTTATTTTTTAAATTATATTTTTTTTGCTACCTATTCCCAAGTGGGGACCTGTCTGGCCAGCAAAATTCAGCTTAAGTTTTGTGTAACTACACATTTATGAAAGCACTGGCAAAAAATTAAACAACTAATGTAGGTCTGTGGTTCATGCTTGTAGTTATGTATTTAGCTAAGTAGTGCAGTTTCTCATCATTAATATTCATTTAGCTCCTTACAAATACCCTATATCCATTACAGATTTGCATGTAGCTGACAGCAGTATAAAGTCTTTGTTTCCTTGTAAAGTTATATACCAAAAGTTCAGTGAGTACATAATCCAAATTGTAGGTTTTTTCTCTGTATAAAAAATGCTAGCTAATCTTGGTGAACAAAGTTTTGAAAACATGTCCATCCTTTTGCTGATTTATGCAAGGAAACATAAAATGAGTGAAAAGAGCAGACTCTTTTATTAGTACCTTAATACTAACAGCTTATGTAGAAAAGATATAGAAAAAACATAGTTCTGTAAAACTGGGGGGTGGGGGTTCTCTAGTACTCTAACATGTTATACTTATCAATACTGAGTGCTCAGTTGCAATTTCATACTAGCCCTAGTGACCATGTGAAACAAGGCAACTGCATATTGTCTGGATCCTGGATATAATAATTCACACTGCCTTTAAATCCATGGTGTTGACATCACACAATTTCTTTATTCATTTAGCTGCAAAGGGATGTTCTGGGTAAGACTGTTTGTTAATTTTTTATTTTAATGAAGACTTTCAGTCCAAATTTATCTGAATAGACAGCCATTGTGAAAATTATGGAAAGGCTTACAGCCTTTCTGGAATGGCTGTCAATTCAGTTACTGAATTGCACTGTAAAAGTAATGCTGATTTTTCACTTATCAGAGGATAAAATATCCAAAGAAACCAGAATTTGCTATTCTTTTATTAGATTGCAAAAGAGATGATGCGGGTGTCAAGATTCTGGTTTATAGATTGAATTACATTGCTCCTTGATCCACTGTAGACTGTCCTTGTGATCTTGGGAAGTCAACCTCTGTGTGTATCTGTGTGTTTTCATATGCGAAACATGGGAGATGCTTCTTTCTCTCAAAAATTAGCTTATTAAGACATTTATGAAAGCAGTGTCCAGATTCTGCAATAATGGCAGACATAGTTAAGATAAAGTTATCATAAAAGATTTTGAAATAAGCAGGTTTAGATTCTTTAAGACCTACTCCGAGTTGGATGATTAAGTCTGATCATGCTTCCTGTACTCAGTGAAGAAACAAAAGGATCTCAAAAGAGTGATTAATCTTATTTGAGAATAAATTTCTAAGCTAAGGCAGAGAAAGTACCCTTTGGAAATGTCTGGGGGTAGAAAGGGGTTGGTGAGTATAATAAGAACCTAGAGAAACAGTTGAGACTTAGATATCTGATTTTTAGATGTCTAAAGGTGAGCTGTTTAATTTACTGTTCATTAAAACTACTCTTTCAGAGTTCAGATTTGATGATATTGCAGTACTCATAACCTCTATTCTGGTCTGGCATTGCTTACTTCCTGAAAGACAGCATGCTGGGAATGAATATTAGGGAAGGGTTTAATTTTAATTTTTCTTGTTATTTTACTTGTGTGTTGAAGTGTGAAGTATGTAAAAGACCACTGGAAGATCTGAAAGCAGGAGACAGCATCTGGATTTACAGACAAACTGTGCATTGTGAGCCTTGCTATTCCAAAGTTAAAGGTAAGATTCAAGATGTATTTTACTGAACATCCGAAAAACAATGTAGAGAGCTTCATTCAAATAACTTCAATATATTACAACACAGCTATTGTTTTTGCTCATTTCTGTATACTTAAACCTTTCCAAAGTATTTCATTCAGTAAGACTGGGTTGCCTAGGATGATATGCAACCGCAGGTTCTAGACACAATAATTATTCTGTACCTGTAAGGGAAATCTCTTAAGGTCTCATTGTAATCTGTAGAGTCCTCCCTGTGCGGTCAATAGAGACACCTATAGTGAGGCAAGGGCATCTTGCCCTGAAAGTGACAAGAATAAATTGAAAGGCCATCTGAGAATCAGGTTGTTCTACTGAAAGGAGTAAGCCAGGGTTCAGAGGTTCATTTTCACAAAATGTAGTCATTGTGAACAATAAAGAGAAAATACAAAATCTATTAAATCATAATGAAAATATTATACTGTGACTACCATTCTCACCTTTGTGAGGAGCACAGTGGTTAAACAAATGTGCAAGGCAGTGAAGAATACAGCTTTTGTTTTATTAATTTTTCTAGAAGTTGCTAGATTTTAAGTCTTCTCTGTTCACAGCAACTATCAATTCATAATACTATAAATCAGTACCTCTGTACCAAATAAAGACAAATGGAAATGTAGATTAAATGTTCTGATAAGCTGGTGTTCACCTATGTACTTCTGAGATAAGATCATGTTAACTACAATTATATTAATCAATTTGTTTTGTTAAAATACTTTGTGGTATTATTCCACTGCAAAATTTGATGGAAAGAGTGAATTTTACAATTAATCAGATTATAAAATTAATAAGGCAGTTATAAAACAGTAGAAAGTTATAAACTGTAGAAAGACATACCAATGGTCTGTATATTAAGCATTATAAATTGACATATACTATTTCAGCAAACGACAAGATGGGACAGTCAGACTTCAGCAGATTTTCTAAAAAAATAAATTGATCTAAAATTTCCTTGTATGACATTTAGAGAATACTGATTTGCTTGGCATATCTGATCAATCTTTTCTCTCTTGCAGAAAAATGGATCTACTAATTCTGACATCCAGAAAGCATGATAAAGAAGTTCCACTAGTGTTTAGCTAAGTGTATTGGCCTGTTAATTCAAACTACTATGGGAAATGCTTCATTTTTATTGCTAGGAACAAATACTCTAAATGCAGTCCTACTGCACGGTTTCCAAAGGAATTAATTTCATGAGAATTTAGATGCCTTTTCAAACACACATTCCAGGATACAAAACAAGATATTGTTCAATATATTCATCAGATCTGTGAAACTGCTAAACTGTATGCAAAACTAACAATAATTTATTGAAATTTTCTGAACAGCTTGACATACTTGCACATATGTTTTGAAGGGGCTATATTCTCTTTACTGAAAACACATCTCCTCAGGTATAAAGATCTGTTATCTTTGAATAGCATGAATGGGATTAATCTCATCAAAGATTAGTCATTTAAAAGTCAGCTATTCAGTTTAAACTACTATTTTCACACAGAGTGAGGTGGGTTCACTCTGCACCTTTGAGGAGAGAGATCAATCTCCAGAGGAAGATTCTTCCCAAGTAACTTAAATGGTAACTTTAAGATGGAACAAATAATCTTTGGAAAATGCATCTCTATTACTGCAGAGGGATTCTAGGCAAAAATCATTAGAGCATTTTAATTAACACTCCATGTTTGTAATTCTGGTAACTATTGTATTACCTTTTTTTTTCCCAGAAGTGCCCACTTAATAGTTGCCATGAATCATGAAATACGTACTTTTCATGACATTATGTTGTTGTATTTATCTTTCCTACTTTATTAAACTGACTAGTATCTAAACACCTTGGATAGATTCATCTTGCCTAAATTTAAACATCTACAGTGTAGACATCTACTTCTAAGTTACTTGATCTATTCTGTCTTTACAGTCATATAGAGAAGTAGACATTTTTAGGAAGTGATTCAATTGGTCAGATTGCAAACATCTATTTTAGCATGATGTTAAGCATGCTCTGAATGTACGTCTTACTTTCCATGGTTTGCAAAGGAACCTGGAGTGAATAGTTCACGTTTCTAGACATCTACATTAGGCCAGATGATAGATAAACTCCTTCCTTTGAGACAACAGTGAAAGCATTTTTTTTTTCCTTTTGGACAGCATATGTGTATTAAAGTATACAAACTGAAAGAAGAGTTCATGCTTTGTTATAATATGTTTCCACAACACTCAATATTTACCTGCCATATTTGCCTAAAATAATAAATAGTTCAGTAGTTTACTGGACAAAAAAAGGTGTTTACTACCAGTCTCTGCCATGAGATGTTTTAGATCATGGTTATTCAGAACTGATTTTATTCCCTGACATCTCAGTTTAAAAAGACTTCCTGGATATGACCATGACAGAGTCAGAGTGCTCGGAGGCTGTGGGACCTGAGCAAGAGCTTAGAAAAGTGAAAAGTGCCAAAGCCATAGATTAATATTAGACTGTTGAATGGCTGTCCCAGCCAAACTTGCTCTCCTCATCTGCACATTCAGTAGTGGAGATAGGAGGTATGGATGTCTGTGTAATTTAAATCATTGGGCCTGTAGCTGAATAATGATGTAATCTGTCTTGCCTGGCTTAAAAGATGTTCAGACTGATATGCAAAGGAGACGTGAAATAGTAGATAGTTTGTTTTGTTAGTTTTATGAAAGTTTCTTATGAATTAATGGCAGTAGCTTTAATAAACCTGTTATTATAGATACTTTTCCTGGTGTGTGTCTCTTGTTGATGACATATTCTAGTTAAACTATACTTGTTATTACCCTGTGCTTCACTGGGAAACAATGAGACTTGCACAATAGGTGGAGAGACGTACTGGTGAAATTTTAATGTTTGGGTCACAAATTTGGTCCTGTTCAGAAGCCAACAGTTATTGCTAAGGCTCAGTTACAATGGAAGATGTTAGATGTTCACCTGAGCCAGCACATTAGAATCCAGGACTTCCTAGTGTTTGAGGGGATGAGAGGTTTTTGTTCACTCCACTAGAGACCAGGAGCAAACCCTGGATCCAAATATCTGCTAGTTAAATTCTCACTGACAGAGAAGTAGCAATAAGAAATAATAAATAATAATTCTGTGCTCCTTAATTCATCCTTGCTGAACAGCTCTGGTAATTTTGCCATGTGGTTTTTTGTTATTTTTTTATTATACGTTGTAAGTTTGCTGAAAAGAAACACCGGGTTTGTGATGCTTGATATTTACCATATAAAAGCCGGCATGGCAGTACTCATTAAAAAAAATCATATTAACATCTCAATACCAATGTATCAAAACTTAATTGGTTTTTGTCCTTTTTGCATATCATTAGCATGTGGTGTTTTATTTGTCTTTGACTAGTGCTTCCATGAAACAATCCAAATGAACAGTTTGCTGGCAGCTGGTTTAATGAACACGTTATCTTCAATAATGCACTAAATTAGACTGAAAAGCTGTATTGAGAGATGATGTACTAAATTATGTGGGGGTTTGTGATTCATCAGGCCCATTTTTCAGTGTGTAATGGATACTTTATTTTACAAAGCTGGGGCATAGCTCTACAGGGGGGAGAATCAAGCAATAAGAGGAAAGGAGTGAAATAATGCATATAATACATATTGATGCATTTAAATATGTAGATGGCTTCAAAGCTACTGGTATTTACAAGAACAAGGAATGTCACAAGAACAGCTTTGCTGTTTTAATATATTCTGTTGCATCGTGTGTAGGTTCTTACTGAATGCTCAGCCTGAGCATCCCCCCGCCCCAGCAGTGCTTGACACAAGGTGACAAACATCTGTAACATTTTCCTCTCGTTCTCTTCCTCTTGAAATAAGTATCTCTGTGAGTTTGACAAGACATGCTCTCCCTTACTTTGTAGAGCCTCCTTAGCTAGGCTTGTAAAGAACTGGTCAAAATCAAAGGGCCTTGCTTTTATTCAGTAGGTCAGCTCTATTCCTTGCTCCTTGGTATGGAGATCCATGTCGTGTTGGGATGGTTTCATGTGTTCAGTTTATTTACTCAGAATATATATAGGTCAGAACTCTGCTACTCTGCTTGCCTTCCTTGATATTTTAACATAACCCTGTTGTTTAGAATGAAGTATCCACTTTCGAGGTTGGTTTTGCTTTCTGATCATACTTGCATGTTGCTCACTGTAGCTACTCTGTTACACCAGGAGGTGGTCTTAGCTTCCAGTCAAGTTGGTATCAGGCTATGAGGGAGAAATGTAGCCTTCTTTTCTCCCTTCTGCTGCACTAAAACACCTCATTTTTCTTCACAGACATCCTTCATTCCATAAAGACAAAGGGTAAAGACACTTAATACTTAGGTAGGTTTGATGTGCCGAAGTCTGAAATTGCTGACCAAAATAGCTCTGTTTAGCTGCTTAACAGATGCAGAATCACTGAAGTCTTAAACTCATGAGATATTTCCTTCTTTGAGTTCAAAGGCCTACTGTCCTGTTTTGTGCTTTGCTTGGTCTGAGCAACTCAGCTCTAATCTCCTACATCAATAAAACTGTGACTTAGAAACATTCCTTGCATTTCAGGGAGGAGAATCTGCAGATACTCTCAAAACATGTTTGGCGTGACTTCTAAGATCAGACCTCCTCAAAAACCTCCTGGTAACTACTGCCTTCTAAAATCATGGAGGTGGTGTTCTCCTCTTTGAACAGATCAATGGCCCAGAAAGTGGGAGGGCCAAGTTCAATTTCTGCCTCAATGTACCTGTGTTTTAACCAAGTCGCGTAACACAGTGGAACAGGCTGGTGTGTGGAATAAACTAGATGTTCCCATTAATGTTTTTGCCAAGTTCCCCGACCTGTGCAGGGTGGATCCTTATGGCCCATGGCCCACAGGATAGCTGCACTGCCTGCACATTCACTGTGTGCATATTGGCCCCTCAGGAATGACTGCAGATTAGAAAATATAGAGACAGTCCTGGGAGCAAAGACCAGGTCCCGGAGTTTCTCCATCTCATGTGAGTGGTCTAATCCATAATTAAAAGCAGTCCGAATGATTCTCTGTTTATCTCTGTGAATGCTTTGTTCCTTTCTAGCAACATTAGAGGAGTTGTCTGCACTCAAGATTTGGCTGGAGTAGGATGGTGAGGGAGTGGAATTTGGGGGGCTTTCATGTGAGACTACTAGAAATGTCTTCATATGATGATCTCTTCTAAGCCTTAGTATCTTCTTTGCCTTTCCAGTCTCTGAGGTCTTTTGGATGGGAACCAATTCCTTCTCTTTGTGCAGTGCCCAGCACAGCACTGGCCTCTGGGTGGTACTGCTGCACCTGCGTAAGTGGCTCAAGAAAAATTCAGATTTCACCTCCCTTTCCAACAAGCTGCTTGTAAATGTACTATTTTTGTGGAGTTTTTGTAACTGTGTCAGTTATAAATTGACAGCTACAGTCTCATAGCCTGTGCCAAGACTTAAAACTGGTTGGTTTTGTCCTGTTAGAGTCAATATCTGAGTATAATCATGCCAAAAGCACTTGTCTGAGTCTTGGCATTGCTGTGCAGTCATCAGACATCTGTTTAGGGAGCTTAGACAGCTATTGGGGTCAAAATAATGGGCAGCCAACATTTTAAAACTACCTACTCAGGAAAAAAAAAAAAAAAAGAAAGAAACAGAATCCTTTCTGGAAAGAAAATGCAAAGTTTTTCTGGCATTCAAGCCATTTTTCCTAATGGGGCAAAAAAATAGTGTTCGCATGTCAAAATACCCCAAAGAAGCAGAAAAAGGAGAAAAGATTAAGAAACGGATGAAAGCATTATGCAAAGAAGCCAATTAAGGGCAAGTAGAATCAGTGATTTTGAAAACTGGGCATAGGAATTTAAAAAGTAATAGTGTTGCCATAAATAATGGTGCCATTGAAATCAATAGTCAAACTTGACTGTAAGATGAATATTCCAGAAAACATTGGTCTGTCATTACATCTTCTGGTTCCTCTAGGGTGTTTGCACCCATGGAACTTTGAATTATGTTATCCCTGTATGTAGTTCAAACCTTGGAATTAAGAATGAGAATCCAGCTAACCATACCTGTAGCATTATAATCTCAAACAGCCAAATATTTAAAATACTAATATTTGGAAAATCTACAGAAGTATATGATTGATAATGCATTTGAACACTGTTTTTATCTGTTTATACAATTGATAATGCACTTGAACATTGCTTTTATCTGTTTACCAAAGTAACAGATAAGTAAAAGTAACAGTAAAGCCTTTTGTAGTAAAATACCAGTTTTCTCATGACCTAATTCTCCATGGGAGCAAGCGCACCATTTTTGACATGAATGACATCTGAGGAAAGCTGAAGGAGGAAAGCAAGGAAGGAGCACTATTTTTTCTGCCTCTTCTAGTGTAAGACATCCCAGATACTCAGAGGAGAGCACATGCTTTGAGAACTCCAGTTTCTGGTTTTTAACTCAGAGATCATCAGGACTGTTTAAAAACTTCCCTGCCTTCAATTCAGAACCAGGATCTCCCCAGTAGGAACATAAATGAAACAGGGGAGTGGAGCTAACAGGGACTTTGCTTCTCATAATGAAATTGGAAAAAACACAAGGAAAAGATCTAGCTAAGAAGAACATGCTCTTTTTGTAACACCACAATTCATACACCCTTCATCAATCCAGTGAGCGTACTCAAGAAATGCCTTCGCCGCACCGCATTTCTTCTATTTCCAGATTGTCTCAGAAAGGGCTGATTGTATTGCAGCTCTCCTCCAGCCTTGGAGGTGTGTCTGGCACTGACTGTACACCTCCAGAATGGACAAAAGGGACCCAGAGGCAGAAAGATTGATAGATCCATCACTACCCGGACCCAGGAGACCTGGCATGGCAAGAGGAATGGCAAAGGTTTTTATGCTGGTCTAATGATCCGTTGCAGGAAAGATCTCAAGTACTCTGCAAGTTCTATAGTATATGAAAGAGAGGGTCTGGAAAACAAGTTTGGATTTAGGTTTTCTAACTGTACCTAAATTCGCCTTTAGGTATCTTTGCCATTTATTGGATCTTTTGTGACTGAGTGGGCCATAGATAGTGCAAGGACAGGTTTTTGCATGGTAAGCTTTTTTTTTTTATCCCATCTGATGGGAAAAAAGAAATCACAAAAATAAATTACATGGGCATTTCTGGATATTTGGCAAAGATTTTTGCTTGATCAAACTGAACTTGGATGAAAGTTCAGACACTTATTTTTTGAAACCATTCCCCATCTAAAAATTTAACACACCCACTTTGACACAAGAAAAACCTTCCAAGCAACTGCAAACTTTCCATGATCTTTTGACATGGTATCAGTGCCGCTCAGATGTGCCTTTCCAAAAAACATATTTACTGCTGGACTGAGGGGGTTTTGTAATATTTAATTTTTCTGAGATATGTCACATAACCAATGCTAAGCATATTGTTGCTTAGTTTTTTAACATGGTAACTTCTAAACCATTTTACAGTATCATAAAGCGTTCAGTCTGTTGGCCTATACTTACTAAAATTTTACAAACTGTAAAAATCACTTAGTTATCCATATGATGGAGTAGCTAACATGGATAGTAATTTTTTTCCGCTTTATTGCAAAGCTGCTGAATTTCTTCAATCTGCTTCTCCAACTATATGCAGATAGACAAAATTAAAGATGACAGAAGACAGAAAAAAAAAAAAAAAAGAAGAAAAAAAGGACTAGAATTAGTTGAACCCTCCAGGATATTAATGTCATCATGAAATAAGGCATTTTTCCTGTGTCAGTGGCCACTGTTCCTTGAAGACAAATCAAGCTGAAATCTGGATTCTGGCAAAATGCGTGTCATGGATTTTTAGCCTCCTGGAGAGAAGCTGTACTTTTGTCATTATGATCTTCAGCATTTTACACTTAAACAGCTTATCTGCTATTTCAAAACCTTTACTCTAACATTATCAGCTCATTCATTAACAACCTTGAACTCCACATCTCCCCCTCTACCTTCTCCTTCTTATTCATCAGTGGTAAGGTTCTGTGAACCAAATTATACTCTCCAATATACTTGTATTCTGGAGACAATGCAAATGCTCAAGCTTCTTTGAAAGCATAATTCGTCTCTGTTTTTGATGAAGACTCATTAGAAAGAAACAACCCATCCTGACTTGCAAGATTCAGGTTGTTGCTTTCTGTCTATAAGGAAAGGAAAGGAAGAGAAGGAAAGGGAAGGGATTAATGCATTTGAAAGCCAGAGTGATTTGATATGGAACTGATGAGTCAAAATAAAATAACAAACCATTATATTAGAGCTGTCATGGATAGTTCTGTCTAGGTGGATCTACAAACTAGCAGTCCCTAACCTTAATGCACAGACAATATCTTTGGATACCACAAATGCTGGTTTTCTGGAGCAACTGGGGCTCACAGAAAATGATGCAGTTTTGACTTTGATCTATAGAAAATCCATTCTAATCATGATTACAACGTACTTCAGTTTAATATTAATTCAGTAAGGAAAAAGCCAGAAAGAATCATGGTAGTTTAAAAAAGGAAACCGTATAATAAAGAGAAAGTAAATTAGCAGGAAATTAGCAACAGCTAGGGAGTCAAAATGTTTGCAGGAGACATTGAGAATGAAGAATCTGTGCTATAACTCTGGGAAAATGTCTGATTGCTCAAACATTTTAGGGCAAAGTTATGAATTTAACAATAACAAATTGCTAGGACCAGGTAGTATCTATGCAAAAACTCTACAGGAGCTCAAGTGTGACATTGTTGAACTTCTCACAGACATTTACCCCCTCATTCAAAGCAGACTTGGTGCCAAACGAATTGGAAGCATCAGCTTGAAAAAACATGAAAGCTGCTCTGGGGAACTACATTTCAGTTAGTCTGATTTTCTATCAAACCAATTTGTACAAATTATAATAAATAACAGAATATAGAGGCATCTGGATATGTATGATATATAGGAGGAGAGTCCATAGAGCTTTTTTAAAGCAAGGTATACTCGTGATATATGAGTGTTTCTGAAGGAGCCAATATGCTTTTGGTTAAGCTGATTTCTTTAAATGAGTATATTTGGATTTACAAGAATTTTTTGTCAGAGTCTTTCCCTAAGCTATCATGACATATGAAAACATGGAGTATTAATAGAAAGGAAACAATGGGTTAGAAAATTCAGTTTTCATTATGGAGGGAGACAGGAAACAATGGGAGGTTCAGCCTGACTTCTGTAGGGGCAAGGCTATATAAATTAGGGCTTGTCAGCTTGGAAGAGAAGTAACTGAGTTTTCTATAGTCATGAATGACAAAGAGAAGCTGAATAGAGAATGATTAATCATTCTGTCTTTCTCAGAAAACCAGAACTAAGGGACACCCAATTAAATTACTAGGCAGCAGATTTAAAGTAGATAATAGGAAGTAGTTTTTCTTACAATACATAATTAAATTGCAGCGCTAATTGCCACAGGGTGTTGTAGAGCCCTAATGTTTAAATGGTTTAAAAATGGGGCTCAGCAAATGTAATATTATTACACAGGTAGTTATCAAAAATAAACGGTCCAGATGTCCCGATTCGGCAACTTCCGAAAGCTGGAGAAAATCCCTCTATACTTTTCTTGTTTCTGAGATATTTTCCTTACAAAGCTACCACCAGCCTTTGTTAAAGACAGAATACTGGATTAGATGGGCTTCTGCTGGCATGGTAGTGGCTCTATTTTTATAAAACTACTTTCACAATAATTTTTCAGACTGGAACTGCACTTCAAAATAACCTCCCCAGACTTGGAGTTTACTGTCCGTGCTCTGACCTTATTGTAAAACATCTTTTGTACAGCCCAGACTGGATTACTGCAATTAATTCTTTACTGGCTTGCCTGAAAGGCGGGTCCTGCCTGCAGCTATTGCAGCATAAAGCAACAGGCTTATTATCAGAGAAGAGCAGATGGGATTTGTAGACTTCCTGCTTCTTTGTTCTCTGCATTGGGAGCCTATTAGTAACTATACTGATTCAAAAATTTCTACTATAGGATACCATGTAAGTAGCATCCTATAGTAGATCTCTATGGATTTAGGGCATATAATTTCTCAGGTCCAGGAATAACAGGTTCCATGGACACATTAGGATGTTTGGGGTCAGTGTTAAACACATTTTATCAATGCCTTAAAAAAAGAAATGGAACCATCAAGTCTTCATTGTGGTTTGTAAAGAGCTTATGAAGTTCTGGGTTGATCAAACTCATCAGCTAGCGTTGGGATATCAAATGGAGCTCATTAACAATTATTAGTAACATCAATACTGGGAGGAAAATAATTTGTGTTTTAAAAATGAAACAATTAGGTCAAATATTTTAATGACTAAAAAGTTCAAACCATCTTTGCAGAAGACTAGCAGGCCAGCATGAAGACCATGAGATAGCGTGTTCATGAACACACATTTTATCTGCCAGCACCTCTACGCGAACCTACGCTGTCAGTGAAATTACATGTTAGTGAAATTAGATGTACATTTAAAATACAGCAACAAATACAACACAGCGAGATGCATTTTTACGCTTTACTAGATCCACCCGTCCAGGAAATGCCTGGGAAAAACACAGGGTCTCTCACACTGACTGCGAGCATGGTGTGAAGCGTGCACAAGTTTAAGCTGTTTTCTACCCATACTGCTGGATGGAAATTAGGCTCAAGGCAGTCTCACTCAAGGAAGAACCAACCTTCCGGACCATTTTCTTGGGGATGAGATGTAATGAGCCTGATCCTGCCTGTGATCAATTCATCCGAACTGCCAGGAAGAACTTTTGTACCCATGCTAGGGCACTATGCTCAGTCCTAAGCTTTTTCTCCTAGGGAACTCAGTTCTGAAACAAGTGTCTGCATGCAACATTTGCGTAGGCGGCACAAACAGAAGAAGGCAGTTGAAAATTTGCAACTACTTTTACTCATAACTGAGGACGAGCATTTCCATGGCGACTCTTAAGATTCTGCGCCATGATGCTACATGCTCTAGCTTGTCTCCAAAAGCATCTCCTGATGTATCTCCAAACTGTTGTCTGCATTCGTTAGATTTTTTTTTTTAACA
Organism: Aquila chrysaetos chrysaetos; assembly: GCF_900496995.4. Taxonomy (NCBI): domain Eukaryota; kingdom Metazoa; phylum Chordata; class Aves; order Accipitriformes; family Accipitridae; genus Aquila; species Aquila chrysaetos. The sequence goes on along the minus strand of NC_044017.1, from coordinate 16,444,698 downwards.
ATGCAATATCCTGACCACATTGTCATGTTCCTGTTCTGGCAATTGAAAAAAATCAGATACCCGTTTCCTGTTTTTTTGCTGGCCCACTAAGTAACATTGCTTGCCTGGTTCAAAGAGAAAAAGTAATTCCTCCATTTTGAATCTCTTTTGAGTATTGCCTCTCCCTCATTGCATCATCCAGCACTGATATTATCATAAACTTCTTCTTGGCTTTTTTCATTGTATATTACTGCTGTCTAATAAACTCAATATTACACACACTGCTAATTATCTTTTTTAGCACTTTACAGTCTTACTGGATTAGCATATGTGTTTCTAAGAATTAAGGCTAGTACCATTATTAGTGAAAATAACCTGAGAGATATGCCTTTTGCCTGGGGCTAAACATGTAGAAACTCAATTCTTCTTTTACTTACGGGAATAAAGATTACAGCTATATGTAGCAGTGAAAACTGGATTATGTTACTCACTCTGATGACGCGTGGCAGAACTGGGGCCAGATGGTTTTTACTCTCATTTTTCCACTTCTTTCTTCCAAAGGGACAGAGGACACCAAACAAAAGTTTTGGATTAAGCCCTATCTGGTTGCAATGTAATATACTGGGGGCTGTACTTGCTCTCTTCTTTGATAAAAGTTACGTTATCTGGAAGCCATTGCTTTGTGCCCTGCTCTATCTTCCTTTCCAGTCATTCCTGTAGTTCCAGCTGTTATTATTTGCACTGTAAGAGCGCTTAAAAGACTGACAAACATTAGTGCCATTGTCCCGTGCACGCGCAGAAGAAAGTTTTCAGGCTATAAACAAAAGAGAGAAAACTGTGACAGGCTGGATGATTTAAAAGTTGACTTATGCCCTGAACGGAGAATTAGTGTCCGTTCCTCCTTACCTAGGAAACCTGAGACAGCGACGCAGCACCGTGGAGGCAGTGGTGGCCGTTACGGCTACTACTCTGCCCGAAGCTGATGCTCAAGAATTGGGTAGCGACCGACTGACAGCTATTATTAGCGGGGGCTGAGCAACTTCCATGCTTCCTGGAGGTTTGTTCTCCATTTCATATCAGAGCTTTAGGAGACTTCAGGACAGTAACTTGGGAGGTTGTCCCCTGCAGCTGCAGCTAGGAGCAATGAACCCGATGAGGGCTGCGTGATGGCTGAGCTACCTTGGGCGACACGGAATCTCTGCTCACCTGCTAGGTGGGAGGAAGGGACGCAAGCGATGGTTCCTTCCGATACTAGGCAACGAAGGACAACGTAAAACACTACCATGAGTGAGCGTCGTTCATCCCTCTCTCAAAGACTGGAACGTTACAAACCCATCTACGTATCTGGACTGTGTTAAAAAAGTCATTTCAATGCGAGGGCATCTTTCACCTCAGGGGTTCTCCTATCCATAAACAATGAAGTAGTTATGCGGGTTTCTGCTACGCTGGGTTCAGTATTCCTGCTTCACCAGCAACGCATCTTCAAGAATACGTCGCTTTCCTCGCTGTGAATCCGAATTCCTAGAATCAGCACGTTTCTACCCCACAAATGCCTGCTTTGGGCTGAATTCGTTCCTTTCAAACCCAACAAAGCCTCTATTCGCGATTCCCATTCCCATCACACTTGCGATCTGCATAATTACAACCCTGACACCACCAGGCTCTAATTACGCGGCTCACGAGAGGAGCGGCGTCCTGGGCCACATCCAGCCCGCGGCTGGGGTGGGGTTGGCGGGGGGGGGGGGAAGCCCCTTTGTTTCCAGACCCGCGCTGAGGCGGCCCCGCCGCCCCCGGGGGCTACCCGCCGAGGTGCCCGCCGAGGCGGCCGCCGCCGCCCGTCCCCGGGGCCGATGGCGGGGGAGCCGGGCGGCTCTTTGTTCCCGCCGCCTGCGTGTGCGCGGCGCTCCGGCTGCCGGAGTGGGAGGGGATCCCACCCGCGTCCTCGTCGCCGCTGACGGGAGGCGCGGGATCGGGCAGCGCAGGGCCGGGCCGGGCCCCCAGCGCGGCGAGCGGCGCTCCCCGGCGCTCCCGCCTCCCCGCCGCCCGCGGAGGAGGGCGGGGGGGGGGGGCCGGGCGCTGCCCTCCGGCGGCGCGGCGGAGCAGGTGCCGGCGGTCGGCGGCGGGCCGGCAGGATGGAGGCTGCCTTGCTGAAGCCGGCGATGATGGCGGAGGTGAAAGGGAGCGGCGCCGGCCCCGCCGTCAGCGCCGAGCTGGAGGTGAAGAAGCTGCAGGAGCTGGTGCGGAAGCTGGAGAAGCAAAACGAGCAGCTCCGGAGCCGCGCCGCCGCCGCCGCCGCGGTCGCCACCGGCCCGCCCGGCCCGCACCTGCTGCTGGCCCCGCCGCCGGCCCCCGGCGGGCTGCGCCCCGCCAGCCCCCCCTCCGTGGCGGGCGGCGGGGCCGCGCCCTGCATGCCCAGCCCGGTGCCCACCCTGCTGTGCGCCGCCGCCCTGGGCCCCCCGGAGCCCCTCGCCTATTTCAAGCCCTCGCCCGGCCTGCCGGCGGCCGGCGGCGGCCAGGAAGCCGGCGGCGGCGGTGGCCCGGGGGCGGCGGCCGCCGCCGCCACGGTGCTGGACGAGGTGGCGGTGCTGGAGCTGGAGGACGGCTGCTGCGGACAGGACGAGGATACATGGTACGTGCGGCTCGGGCCGGCCCCGGCCCGGCTGTGCCCCCCGGGCCCCGGCGGCCCCCGCCGCCTCCCGCAGCGCCCGCCCCGCTGGCGCTCCCCGGGCTCTCACTAGCCTTAGCCCCCAAATCCACTTGGTCTCCTTCTGCTTAAATCTGCCTTCCCCCCCCCCCCCCCCCCACTAAAACGTGCCATCAGTGCGGTTAACTCTGCCGGCGGAAGGGGGCCGTCTCCGGGATGGCGTTCAGGTGGGGGCTCTACCCCCCAGTCTCGCCCGCGCCCTCGGCGGGCGATTTGTGCTCGTTGTCCCCGCCGAGGGCGGTAGCCTCTCTTTAATTTCAGGTCTCAGCCTAGTTTCGGCCTCCTCTTTACATAAGGAATTAAAAATAGCGGAATTGTTCCGGGAAAGCCGTTATCTGAGCAGCGCTGCCTCCCCATCCTAAAATCTGTGCCCAATTGTCTCCCATCTTCAGGGATTTGGGAGGGCTTTTGTCTTTTAGACATTGATCTAAATGCTTGGCTGTGTATCTTCAGCGCCTGTGTAGCTCCAGAAGGCACGGCTGGGCGCCGGTAAATTGAATTAAAAGCAGAAATGAATAGCGAATGAATATAGTGGAAAATAAAATCGACCTAGAGGAATGATAACGCTCACTTAAAAACAAATAGAAGGGGAAATTAGACTAGAGAGATAAATAAATAAATAAGTAAGCCTGGTGCCTCAAAACTTGTCTCAGCAACGTGGACAAACGTTGTAGGGACACTGCTGGAATACTATGGAAGTCGTTGGCTGCATGACCACGTTAAACATAATTGATGCTCAGTTGTCTTAAAGTGTCAGTAATAAAAAATATATTATTTATATTTAAATAACTCTTAAGTACCTGTCAAAGTTTCAGTGTGTTTTTTTTATGTGGTTAGCTTTTAAATCGAGCTGAGGTTTTACATCAGCTAAGAATAAAATACAGTATAATGCAGCTGAGATGCATGTAAACATCCTTATTTTTGGTAGAAGAGAATTAATTTATTAATCCATATGTCATAAATACGTCTTGAATGATGGTTGTGTGTACTTCGTGGCACAAAAAAATACCATGCTGCAGTTTCTGAAAATTGCTTTTGAGAATCATCAACAAATTGTATGGAAATTTTTGTCAGTGTTGTTTCATTGTGTGTACCATTAGTCTGCGCAGGGCTGTTTTGAGGTTGGTGATCCTGACTTGAATCAAATTTTACCTCGGTCCTAACCTCTAACTTTCCTTCACATTAAGGAATATTGAATTTGTTTGATCCCGTCCTGTTAAACAAAATGTTTTCCCTGTTTATATTTCAGTGCAATACAAAGTCAGTCTTTTTTGATGTGCCTCAGTAGAGTTTCCTATTTGATTTGCCCCCTGGAAGCAATCCTAAATGCTTTTGGGGGGCCAAAACTTACCTTCATGACACACACATATGTGTCTGCAGGAAGAATTTGGTGACAGGGATTTGTTAACAAATTTATCCCACTAAGAGTGAGTTGTTTTATCTGTTGAATGTTTTTAGTTCAAGGCTAAATCTCCCTCGTTGTCCATGAAAGGTCAGCTGTGTGATGCCAGCTGCTTGGGGCTTTTTTGTAATGTCAGTCTTGAAAGCAAACTGCTATCTGGAAAGCCAAAGACCAATGTGTATCCTAGTTGTTGATTAGTAATTTTAGGCCTTAAATACCTTTGCTTTTTTTTTTTTTTAACTGCAGTTACAAAAAAACGTAGAAAAATTAGCATCGTTGCAGACAAGTCAAACCTCTTTTTGCTGTTCAGCTTTTTACGCAAACGTCTGATCATCAGTCAGATACTTAGCTTCTGAAGCACTTCTGCAGGTTAACAGGAAAGCTGAAAGCTTTTTTAAATTTTTTTTCCTTTTCATTTTTTTTCAGTATCATTTTTTAAACGTGTAGCCAGGCACCACAGGAAGTCAGGGGAAATGAGTCCTCTCCTCAGAGAAATTCAATAGTTCATCTCTGCTGGGATTGCCAAGAGAGATAGCAATCGCAGCGAGGATATTTATTCCTTGTGAGCTGGATAGAGAGTGCTGATTGACTTCAAAGGAAAAAAAAAAAAACCAACATAGAGCAGACATGGGAGAACAGTTGCTCTGGGGGGACTTGGGTGGCTGTTGAGCCAAAACCCTGAAGGTGAAAGGCTGCTGCTACCTGTTAGCGGTCCCCTGAGGAGCTCAGTCTTTTTTTTTTTTTTTTTTTTTTTTTATCTTGGTCTTGCCTTTTGCATCCGCTGTGTGCAGGCCAGATTCTTTTGCAGCCCGTGGAGTGTTTTGCTGCTGCCTGAGAATCTGGCTCTGACTGTCCGCGTGGATCAGAAGTGGTCAGGCCAGAGAGCTGCGAGCCGTCTCCAGCGGCCCGGAATAGCTCCCTTCCCGGGAGATTTGCAGTCTGCCAGGTGAACCGGCGTCTGCTGGTGTACGCTAATCTGCAGGGGCGACGGCAGCAACGCAGGTCCCAGCTTCAAGAATTTCCCCATGAAATCTGCTTTGATACCTGGCTTCCTAATGTGCTGGACCATCTGATGAGTTGCCTGCTCTTGTCTGAGAATAATGCATATACGCTAGCTTGTCTTGCCTATTTCTTTTTTTCCTGCTGGAATTGAATATTGAAATTGGATTTTCATTGTTTCTCAGAACATGTTTTCTAATCTTTAAAGGTCTGACTTGTACAACATTGGGTTAATCTGGGAGAAGATATTGTGTATGAAAATTAAATTATAATCAGCGCTCTGACAAGCAGATTAAATTGTTATAGGTAAAAGAGTGAAATAAATAACAGTGAAATTGTGATTTAAATGTAAAATCAAATACTGAAATTATCTGATCTCCAGTAAAGATAAATATAAAAGGGAAAACTGGTAGGACCTTTGGCGTGTCTACAGCACCTAATGCATTTCGACTTTGGACAGTGCTGAAATTCAGACAGTGGTAATGACGAGATGGAAGATTTTTGTGAGAAATCTACTTGAACTTTGTTTTGATGTGCCAGACCCGTAGAGTTCATATTTCGCCACCTACTTTTCTGAGGAGGGAAGAAGAAAACTAATGTAAACTCTTCTACTTCGGAATATGTTTTGTTATTAGATATCATATTGCAAGGCTTTGCACTGTTATAAATTATTAGTGGGCAGGAAAGTGAGAATACAAAAGTAAACTTTTAAGTATTGCATATCTTGCTGATATTTGTGTGTATTTTGGTTAAGGTTGTACGTCTTGCCTACCAAGACTCTCACTCCTCAAGAGAAATCACTGAGTCCTATGCAGTGGTGCAGGCGTGTTCTGGATCATCCAAGTCCTGAGATAGAGGCTGCAAAACGTTCCCTATGCTTTAGGTTGGAACAAGGTAATCCTATTCTTTGAATTTCTTTACTAGTAAGTTGGCATTTTTGGTCTGGCATTTCACTCGTGTTTGGTGTTTTTCACAATTTAGCAAGCTTTACGAATGGCAGACTTACAGTTCTTTTCCTATGTACGCAAGTCTTCCTTCACTACATAAATGCTAACAGTTGTTTGATTTTTTTTTTATTTTCTTTTCTGATCATGCATTTCTTCAAGTGTTCTCCTCCTTTGTTATCCTTTTCTTCCCCTGCATAACTTGTGTCTTTTAAACTTCACAGTTTTCATCCATTGCTTAAAATAGTGGACATCTTGGCAAGAAAACTTTGATGCTAACTTCACTATTGGTACCTCTTGAGATTTGAAAACAGTGGTTTTGGTTTTTTGTAAAGTCAAAAGTATCCTGGTGCTATAAATTTTTAAAGGCATATTTGTCCACATCTAAGGTAGTATCAGGACTTTGCTAAGTATAGGACAGACCAAGAAAAGCTGTAACTTGACTGCTAGCGCTACTTTGGTGGGCTCTCGGTAGTCTCAAGTACTGGGATCAATCTGGTGGCTGTTCGGTGCCGTTATTTTTACTTTTTTACCATCTGGGGTCCCATTAAGATTGTAGTAAGTGTTGTTGAAGAAAGTGATTAAGGTGTGATATTATCTTCAGGTTTATAACTTACTTGGAAAGAAACAGCAAATGAACGATATAGGAAGATGACAGGAGAAGGAAATAAAGCTAATGACAATATGAGCATATGGTCGTACAGCTGTCATTAAGAGAGATTGAGCATGCTCCTCTATGCTTTGGAGGATATGGGTAGCTGTGGATTAGTCTTATCCAAAATCAGGCATTTAACTGAATCAGTCTCTGAAGGCATCTGTCTCTTTGCATTCACTATAAGAGATCCTACAATGATTATTGTCCTAGCAATATTTAGTTGAGCTCATTTGCCTGCAGTTCGGTGGGCCGAACTGTGGTGCCTATGTTGGTAATCATCCCACCCAGCTTTAGGGTGGAATTTGGCTCGTGATTTGGCCACCGGAGTTCGGGCGTCTGCAGCGTGAGCTGGGTGTCCGTGCTTGGCGGTCAACGGGAGTTCTGTCCGTCCGCCGAGTCGGCGGAGTCTGCGGAGCTGCCCAGATGACGCGGTGTAGGTGCTGGCCTTGGGACGAAGTCAGTAGCTCTCCTCAGCCCACTGGCGGTAACGGGCGCTTGGCCCTCAGCGCCCACCTGGTGACCTGAAGGTATGTCTGTGTGGTGTAGGGCGTCCCAGTCGGGAGCCGAGTCCCGGTGTAGAAGCTCCATTTAGATTGTCCCACACAGGCATCTGGTGCCGTTTGAGACGGCCTCGGTTACCCTGGCTGACCTCCAGCTTCCACTCAGGACGGGTGCAGACCTCCCGCAGGTCCTGTGCCTTACCGGCCGTTCCTTTGATGGTATCTTGGCCTCCCAGGTGGCCCAACGCATCCAGGTATGGGCAACTGAATCAGGTCCATAATGTGCCTGTGGAAACAAGCCAGGGGAGTCTGTGACCTCTTTTTCCCCTTACAAGGTATTATTTAAATTTAATAGGCAATAAAGACGCTAGAAAAGCACGTTTATCGTTTCAAATTTAAGTCACTCTGTGGTTATTGGTTCAATCTCTCTCTGTGCAGAAGTCGCAGCGAGTGATATATGTCACGTAAGGTTACGTTGGGTTGCTTTGATCCATATGTTCTAGTCATGATGATGGGTTCACGAATTTCCTGGGCTCTGCAAAAAGTTTCTGAGAAATTATGTGCCATGTATAAAACCCATTATGGGAGCAGTATGTTCAAGGAGGGAATGGACTCGAGTTTCTGCTGCAGCAGTTTTATGCTAAAATTGTTTTAATTAATAATTCAGACTTGATTAATGCTCATATTTCTAAAGATTTTATCACCTATACCTTTACAAATAATACGTAATAAGCAAATGCCATGTTTCTTACCCTCACTTTGTAGAATTTGGTTTCATGGTATTTATTTCTTCTTCAGTTTTGAAACCAGATGTGAGATTGTTGTAAGTATCTAATAATTCTGTTTTAAAGTACAACAGATTTCTGTAACTTGACTTTCCTGTTTTTTGTTTTGTAGTGCACTCTATCAGTAAGTACATGTGTATAAATATGAACACGGAATTTTATCCTAATTTTAAAAGTGACTCAGTAAGAATGGCATTCTTCTTTTCTGGTACTGAAGTTTCAAACTTTGTACTTGTAAGTTGAACAGTGTTTTCCCCTTTTAGCCATATGCTTTGAAAGGGCATTTTAGAGGGATGTTTGAAATCTCATTGTGCCTCTTCTGTTTGGCACTGAGTCAACAGTAACACTAATGTACTTGAGAATTATTAAATGTGCAGTCAAAAAACTTTTATAATGTACCGGTCTGTGATTTCTGAAACGGCTTATAGGTAGAATTCGCTTAGTACTTTTGTCCATGGTGCATTAGCCAAAAATTAATCCACTTTAGATTGTCATAGCTCTTTAGGCACTATAGTGTGCATAGAAATAAAAAGCAGTAAAAATTGATTTTTGTCTGCAAAGTCAGCATATCTGAGTAAGTGCACACAGAGAGAGAAGCTGTGAGCCAAAAGAAGTAAAATTTTGCCAGGCTGTTTTTCTGAGTTCTAACTAATTCCTTTATCTTCTTATGATTTTTCAAGCTGTGCTCATTTATTCCTGCTCATGTAATTTTTCCGTATTATATTATATCCTGATTTTCATAAAAGTTTTCATTTGTTGTTTGAAACATCCCAGCATTAGGATAGCTCAGAAGAAGGCTAAAGGTCTTGTGAGAGACTTCTGCCAAAGCAGACCTAGGCGATGAAATAATACAGGCTGGAGAGTTACTTGGATGATGCTAGTTAACTTTTCACCTTGTTGCGCTCACCAGCCTGTTTCGTTTCTGATGAAAATGTTTGGTTTAAGTATTTCATGGTGGAAGTAAGATTTCATCTTGGCATAAATCTTTAAGGGTATAAGCACAGAGGTGGTCTCTAGCAGGTTGTTCTGCTGTGAAGCACTTTGAGAACTTGGACAAGCTTCACAACGTTCCTCTGGTCTACCACTAAGTAGGTAAAGCTTATATCTAGTTTATAATGAACTAGGCTTGTTGAAAGCCCTGTTTCTGTGGATTAAGTATGCTAGCTTTAAGAAGGATGAAAGTTAAATGTAACCTCCTATGATAAGATGTCTGCTTAGCTTTTTCCTGTTTTCCATGAGCAATTCTAGTGTTGAGGTAGTATTTGTGGTTTGGTGTTTTTTTTTTTTAATCTGTGACCTGACCTGGACCACTTCTTTCTTTTTCCTCTTCTTCAATCATCTTTTGTTTGAAACCTTTCTAGTTTGTTTTGTTAACAGCAGTTCTCTATCTACTGTAGGGTCAGCTCCCTCTCCCTTTGTTTTTTAATATTGCTGTCTATTTTAGTTCTTTAGCCTCATTCAAATCAACAGGGCCACATCACAGTCTTAATGGTGTGGTAGAGCTTCTTCTATATTTTCTTGGTAATACTGGGAGATGTTGGGACATGTCAGTATTAAGCCCAGCGAGCAGAGAGATGGTGATGTGTAAACTTCCTAGCTGGTGCAGAGGGGTATAACTCCTCTGAAATTGATGAGAAGGTGTTGATTGACACCCTGGCTGTAGATACCTTATATAGCTTCACTTCTGTAAAATGCTGTGGAGTGGGTGGGTGGATAAACTGAGGAGTTAAGAGGCTTAGTGAGGAGTCGGTCTGTAGGAGCTCAGCTTTTATGCAGGCCTTCAAAGCATATCTCATCCAATTCAGCCTTCCAGACAGAAAACTCCTCTTTCCTGGAGAATATGAAGTATTGGCTAGATTCAGAGTTTGGCTTTGAGTTCTTACTCAGAAATACTGCTTCAGATGTTTAAAAAGAGTAGGCAACAGAAGTCTGTAGGTTTTGCAATTGGCTGCAGTAATTTATAGTCTTAAGATTAAACTCTGCTTCATTTCTTAAAATGAGTAATGTGCTTCAGGATGAATGCTGTTATGTCATCAGTGGACAATAAGGTATGTTGTGAAACAGAACCGTTGTCGTTTCTCTCCAATTGCTTATGATTTCACAAACCCCAAGAATCTCATCAGTGAAATTTTAGCTTTTATTGTGACACTGGGATCCAGTACGTGTCAGTTAAGTTTGATATCCAAACATATAACATATCCAGAAGAAAAACTAGGGGGGGAGATTTAATTTGACAGTACTACAGTCTTTTTACCTGTTAAAAAAAAAAAAAAAAAAAAAAAAAAAAATCTTACAGCTAAAAGGGCCCCAGAAAGTTTTACCTGGAGGTGAAACTTGTTACACAGAAAGAGGTAAGGTTCTGTCCCATTGTCCTAAATTCTTTTCCACTTCCCAATGGTTCATAGTGAAGTCATTTAGTTTGGAGTCTTTAAGATATAAAGTACATTTCATCAACTGTTAAGAATTGCTGTAATAGTGAACTTTAAGGCTGTACTATGTTAACAGCAGAAGCAAACAGAAAATACTATAAATGGATGAAAGCTTTTATTTTGTATGCTTGAGCTGGATCCAGTGCTGCACCCAGTGCAGGGTGGGATTTTTTTTTATTATTCTAAAATAGGTTTATTTGCTGTCCACTGATGCATCAGAGATGTATGTTCTAGCACTCAGGATGGGATTAATAAGATTTAATACAGCTTTCTCATCCTTATTTTTCATATGTAATGGAGATTAAAGTTTCATGTAAAATGCTTATGGGGTAGCAAATGATAACGTGCTGAAGCTTGCAGATGATTGGATTGTTGTTTCCATCATAAATAATAAAATTTATAAAGCTCTAGAAGGAACGAAAGAAGTGGCACAACTGATTCGGTTCCTTTTTGTGTATGTTTCTGATAATAAAAGGTGATGAGCAGCTGTAACTCCTATCAGCATCTGAGCACCTTGCAGGGAATGTGACATCTCAGAGGACGGGGTACATAGCAGTCTTCTGCTGCAGTACAAGCTTAGTGCTCAGAGCACGCATATACACGCAGAGGAGTTATTTCCTATTAGATTGCATTTATTTGAAGTAACCTGTTGTAACAGCTGCATAATTCCAAGCACTTCTTAGAGGTTTTGCAAATGCTGATATCGCTGGATTTTTTAATGCAGCTGCTGAGGATGATTTGTATATTTCAATTGGGAAAAACTCAGGTTTGATATTCTATTTAGAAGCGCGTGCTTGCATTTCACACAGAGTATTTCTCTCTAGCACCGAACATTTCTACTCTGCAAGTACGCTTCAAGGTAGAAGTGTCTCATTGAAAACCCTTATGGCAACAAGTGCATAGAAGATCAGACATTTTGTATTCACTTCACAGATATCCCTTGCCTTTCTAATATGGCTCTTAAATATGACTTCTACTTGTTATTAAATTATAATATGCATACTATTTAAGAATTTAATTTCATATTTGAGGATTGATTGTTGTGCAGCTTATAATTAAATATTTTCCTAGAATTGATTTCTGGTTGTTATTAGAAGATGATGCTGAATTCTGAAGTCTATGTAAATGGTGGTAGAGAGGTGGTGTTGGATCTGACCTCAGTTGAGAAGATACCCATCCCGTTTTAGAATATAAGTGTTCTGTTAATCCATGCTAGCTACTGAACTGGGATTATCAACTCATCATGAGTAGTTAAACAGCTAGAAACACTGTCAAATTTTATGTGAGGATTTTAGTAGGCTTATTTAAGATAAGAATAATTTGTGCTTGTAATATAGGCTCAAATGCAGCATATGTCTAAAAGCGATAGTAGTAGCATCAACACTGACAGTTACACTAAAAATACAGGCACAATTAGTGTTATCCAGCAGAGTTCTGGTCACTGTTTTTGTTTCCAAAGTACATGACTACTTTCCTGGATAAGAATTAAAAGGAAACCTAGGTTTTATTAATGGACCTGTGAGCACTTGAAAGCTTATCCACTGAAGATATTTTTTCTATGGGGTGTTCTGGAGCTCTCATTTCATTTTTGCTCCTGATAGTCTATGTGTCTTGCTCATTGTTTGCTGGTCCCCAAATTATTGTTACAGCTTTTGTCTTTACATTCTGGCTTTCTTTCACTGGCTATTTTTGATGTCTGCAGAAGAGAGCTGGGAGTAACATTTCAGAATGTAGACGAGCTTCCCCCATGTGGTATATAGAGGTAGCACTGCTTCTTTACTAAAATTTTGTTTATTTCTCTATTTTCACTTTAGGGAGCACTTTGGTTCTTGTCTTCATAGCACTGCATCTTTTGGGAAGCTTTTGTTCGGATTGTTTTATTCCATGACCCCTAAGTATCCTTTGAGAGTTGTGTATTTCTGGGATATAGTCCACAGTCCTGTAAATATGCCATACAGTCTTTGCCCTTAGCAGCTGACCTCGCATTTTGATACATCAGAAAGAAGTCGATTATCTGCACTTGCTTTACCAAGTGTTCCACATTCAGTATATCTCTGTTTGTATTTTGTGGAAATACAACATTTACACCGGTAATTTCCTTTTGCTTAGGGATCATGCAAAAGTTCTTGTAATACGATAAAACTTTTTTGACTCTACCTGATAATGAAATGTAGTCAGTAAGCTCTAATCTGAGTATTTGTGAGGCCTGGGCATTCACAGATATGCTTGATCTTTTTTCTGTTGCAAGACAGAGGATAAGTTAGTATGAAAGATAGAGACATAGGAGTTTATAAAAATCAAATTCGCGAGTCTTTTATATAATTTTCCCTTGTGAAGCTCCCCTAAAATATTATTTTCTTAATTTTACTTCTAGATAGGATATATTTGTAAAATTTACAGTTGCAGAAGAAGGTTTTTTTTGTGGAATATTCACTTTTGAGGGGGTTACTAAGCCATTCTTAAAAGTCTTTGAATATGGCTTGATTGCACACTGTAATTGAATACTTAATTAAAAGCTTCACACTTCTGAGAAGACTGAGGGAGAAAAGTAGTGTAAGTCTGCCTGCAAGACTAAAAATTGCTTTTCTCAGGGGAAAAAAAAAAAAAAGCTGAAACCTATGTAATTCTTGTTTTGAAAAGCACTTGCAGCAGTATAAAGATTACATTTTTACTAATTTTAAAGAATCCTAAGGCAATAAGTGACAAAATAGACTGCAGCATGTTCTTGAATATTTTATTTTACGATCGAAGTATTTGACTATGAGATGTTACGGAAAACTGATATGGAGTAACAATTTTAAAGTGACATTGAACTGATAGCTTAGGCGTTATTTATTTATTTTGTTGTTTTATTTATTTTATTGTTTTACCACAATTAAAAGGTCATGTAAACCAAGACATGAGGTGAATTTGGACCACCATTACCACTTCTACAATGTAAAGTACCTGAAAACTGATTGTACCCGTCTGGCTGAGCTGAGATTGTACCCACCTTGTAACACCAGAGAAATTGGTATGGTAACACCATTTGGGGATAGCTTTTTCATGAAAGCAGAAGCACGGAAGCACAGCTGAACATACTCAACCCTGTGTGCCCCCCATGCTGCAGAGGGTCATTGCAAATGCATAGTAACTTGGAACAAATAAGTTTTCCCACCTTTGGAAAGAAAGCCAGCTTCTTTTGGATTCATTTGTCTTCATTACGTAGTACCAATATTGATCTTGCTACCTGTGCTATATTAATTCAGGGTGAGATGACTTGTACCTGAAGTGTGCATTTCTAAAATGGTTACACATAGAAGTAGAGGTGGCTAACTTTGATGAAGTTGCCATCATGTAGGCAGATAAATTCCACTGTAAGAGTTGATGAGTTGTATCCTGTGCTGCATAGGAGAGAAGATCAGTTAATTTCTTTTCTCGCTTAGTTTTTTCTGCGGTTGCTGGAGGACAGATTGTTTCTCACTAAGTAGGGTAAGCATTAGTAACTAGAGAGCTCTTGTAATGTTGGTACTAAAAGTTATGATTAATTTAATCTAACTTTAATTACTAAAGTTAGATACCTAGAAAAAACTAGTTGTCCATTGACTCTGAAGAAGCCAAAGGGCAATTCATCCAACCTGTCTCACTCCATTCTTAAGCAATTGTCTGAACTGAGTCTGGAGATACTCATTTCTCTCCACTCATTAGAAAAAAAACTTGGGTAGTACTTAACATTGGAAGGGATTAGATGACAATATTCCTTCATACTTTTAACAAGTCTTGAATACCCTCTGCATTTTGCAAGAATAGCCCTGATGCCTTTCGTTCTGAGATGGTTTTTCATTGTCTCCTTTTTCTTCAGTCATGGCACTTCAGACCTTGCTCATAATCATTTGTTTAGATGCCTAAGTTCATTCTCCAGAATGGGGACAAACAGGACACTTGGGGTTTTTTGTGTGTGTTTTCACATACTAGTAGCTGATGTGAATCTTTCTGTGGTAGTTAGGCACAACAATTTTGTGGCGGAGTCCATACAGCTGTGAAG